>NC_069504.1:425075437-425407103 GCF_027579735.1 Bombina bombina
GGTAAATGCATATTTAATAAATTTGAATTGAACATAATTTTGGCATTTTTAATATGCTGTGTTGAGTACAAACTTGCCATCATGAGGTACAAAAAGCTTGTCTCAATACCTTACAGAGTTTTATCAATGCTAGAAGGATGTTTGTGTACAACTCAAAGCAATCACTTTCCTTACTGGCTTCTTTACTGTTTACTGTGGCAGAGATAAGTTCAAATTTAAAATGTAACTTTTATTAGAAACAATAATGGAAACACTAAAAACACAAGAAAACATGCTGGGTAATAGGATTTTCGTACTTGGGTCAGATAGGATCTGGAGTGGATAGAGGTACTATCAATTTAATGGCCTAGGATGTCGGTATTAATCCATGGTCAGTTAATATAATATACTTTTGATTAAGTAGTTATGTACCATATGATTTGTTAAAAATAGAAGGAATCTCATTGGTCTGTGACCTCACAAATCATACACGATAGGCAGAGTTTCTAACCACATAAATACCCGCAGAAGCGCTGCCGCCACACCCTTTGAAAAAGTCTGTCACGGCAAAATATGTAAGGGGAGGGTGAGGAGTAAGATGGGCTCTATCAATTAGATTTTGAGCAAGTAAAAAGCTGGGGAAAAAAATGTAATATCCTATAAAGTTAATATGTGTACAGCACCACTTAGTTTATAGCGTTATTTAAACGCACAATGGTAAATATTAATGTGTTGAGGTCGACTTTCTATCTTGATATAATATTCTTAATAAGATATTTTCGAAGGTGTGTTCACCTAAGAGCAATTGTGGACCTGTGGTGATTAAAGGGACAGTCAAGTCCTAAAAAAACTTTCATGTTTCAAATAGGGCATGTAATTTTAAACAACTTTCCAATTTACTTTTATCACCAATTTTGCTTTGTTATCTTGGTATTCTTAGTTGAAAGCTAAACCTAGGAGGTTCATATGCTAATTTCTTAGACCTTGAAGGTCGCCTCTAATCTAAATGCATTTTGATAGTTTTTCACCACTAGAGGGCATTAGTTCACGTGTTTCATATAGATAACATTGAGCTCATGCACGTGAATTTACCATGGAGACAGCTCTGATTGGCTAGAATGCAAGTCTGTCAAAAGAACTGAAATAAGGGGGCAGACTGCTGAGGCTTAGATACAAGGTAATTACAGAGGTAAAACGTGTATAATTATAACTGTGTTGGTTATGCAAAACTGGGGAATTGGTAATTAAGGGATTATCTATCTTTTAAAACAACAAAAATTCTGGTGTTGACTGTCTCTTAAAGGGTTTAACAGAAGCTCTAGCTTATGGGGCCTATCTATCAAGCTCCGTACGGAGCTTGAGGGCCAGTGTTTCTGGCGAGCCTGCAGGCTCGCCAGAAACACCAGTTATGAAGCAGCGGTCTAAAGACAGCTGCTCCATAACCCTGTCCGCCTGCTCTGATGAGGCGGACACGAATCTCCGGAATTCAACTCGATCAAGTACGATCGGGTTGATTGACACCTCCCTGCTAGCGGCGGATTGGCCGCAAATCTGCAGGGGGCGGCGTTGCACCAGCAGCTTACAAGAGCTGCTGGTGCAATGCTGAATACAGAGAGCGTATTGCGATGTCTGAAGTGTTGGACAAGAGGGGTTGTTAGTACCCCGGCCCTTATGTTAGTGAGGTGTTCCCTAATGCGTGAACGTGTCTCTCTTGACGTCATCCCTACCTACTGCAGGTGACAATCTATGCAACTCACTGGGTACTCTGTATATTTACTTCTACAATTCATGCATTTTTTTGTGTGTATATGTCTTATTAGTGGTCTCACTCTTGAAACCTTCACCTTCAATTAAATGTTTGCACGCTGTGCAGGTATAATTGCTACATTTGTAGACACCTTTAAACCTCAGCCAAGAGCTTGCATCCTCCTGAACTAATGGCCTCAATTGTGTTGGTGCCAATATATTATCCATTGAGATCCCTCGCCTGAAGGAAGATTTGCAACCTTTCTGCACTGTATCTGCTAGGGAATCATCCGCTGCTAGCAGCCTAAAATTCTTCTGAACAATATTACAAATTTTATGATACTGTGTGCTATAGTCTGTAACAAAATAGGTCCCTCTGGACGTATCTTTTAATGACTTTGATTTGGTTAACAACCTTTTCCTATCTATTAATGTTACTTCCTTCCTTGCTTTCTCAATCTCTTGTGGTTTATAACCTCTAATTTTGAGGTGATCTGATAATGAGTTGGCATGAGCCTCATATTGCTCTGGATTACTGCAGTTGCGTTTCAATCTTACAAAATGTCATTTTGCCACTGACCTGAAAACCTGCTTGGGATGACTGCTCCTGGTGTGGAGGAGGGTATTACCCGTAATGGGTTTCCTATAGACTTCTGTCTCAACCCCTATACCTGGTATACCTTTTAGGGTTAGATCCAAAAAATTTATTTTTGATTTATTAGACTCAAACGTGAATTCTAACCCTATATCATTATCGTGTAACCAATCAACAAACTCTTTAGCCATTCCCTCAGTCCCTCTCCACACCAGGATCAGATCATCAATGTATCGCTTATAAAACTGTATGTAATGCCTATAAGGGTTTCCATCTCCATAGATGCGGGACAGCTCCCTCCACCCCATAAAGAGGTTGGCGAAAGAGGGCGCAAACTTTGCGCCCATTGCTGTCCCGCACCTCTGGAGATAGAAAACCCCCTCAAATGAAAAATAGTTATGTGTGAGTAGGAACCTAGTTCTCCTAAGTACAAACCTTACAAACTCGTCAGTATAACCAGTATTCCTGGACAAAAAGAATTCCAATGCCTCCAAACCCCTGTCATGAGGTATTGAGGTGTAGAGGGCTCTCACATCTATGGTAAGCCACATGTCATTTTGATCCCAACATAGATCCGACATCAGTTTAAGTACATGTGTGGTATCCTGCAAAAAACTTGCAAGATTCCCAACTAACGGTTGCAATAAACTATCCACCTATTGGGACAGTCTTTCTAGTAATGATCCTATACCGCTAACAATGTGTCTACCCGTGACCCCCTCTAGTGATTTGTGGACTTTTGGTAAATGATTAAAAATCGGTACCACCGGCTTGTCCACCATTAGGAAGTCACGGGTAGACTCATCCATATAGCCCAATTCTCTGCCATCATCGAGTATATTAGCCAATTCTCTCTTATATCTTGTAGTTGGATCATAAGTCAACTTCAGGTAATACCTGTCATCATGTAATTGTCTTTCCGCTTCTGCAACAAATTGGGATCTTGACATCACCACAACAGACCCCCCTTGTCCGCATTCCTTCCACACCAAATCTCCATTTTCTTGGAGTTTTTTCAATGCTTCCCTTTCTTTTGAATTTAAATTGGATTCTCTCGTGGAAGTAGTCTGGTGTAGCGATATGAGGTCCCTCTCTATCCTGGCCTGAAATGTTTCCAAGATGTTACCTCTGTAGTGAATTGGGTAAAACCTGGAACTCTCTTTAAAGCGTGGTATTGTGCCTGTTGATAAATTATCCTCTTTCTCCCCCTCCTGTAATAGTTGTTCTAACATGGCTACATCATAGTCCTCACTGAAAGTAAATCCAGCTAAGCTGTTATCTTCAGTGATCTCTATTCTCTGTATGTTTTCTATATTGTCTATGGGGTCAACATTATCTTTATTGTAGAAAAATTTACGTAATGTGAGTTCTCTAATTAATTTATTTTCATCGATCAGAGTATTAAAGAGATTGAACTTCCTTGAGGGGACAAATCCCAAGCCCAAGTTCAAAATCCTCAGCTCTGAACTGGACAATATGTAGTTTGACAAATTGATAACACTGTTACCTATTGGTATTTGCTCCTGAAACTTCCCCTTCTGGTTGGATATCTGTTTTGGTTTAGGGGGGTGCCATGTCTGCCCCTTCCTCTCCCTCCCCCGCCTGGTTTCACATGTGGGAGGGAAAAAACCTGCTCCAAACCATGTCTATCCTCCTGATTTGTAACAGGGGTGGTACCATAGACTGGTTTGTCCCCCATTTGTACTTCATCCGGGGTATATTTTGAACCCCCTTGATGCTGTTTTTTAACAATGGGAGGTAATCCCTTATTTGGGATCTTAGGTCTAACCACTTGTGGCTCCTCTGCCGCTGTTGTTGTAATTAGTATGGATGTGCCCGTGATTTCCTCCCCACCAGAGGCTGAACTCTCATCATAGGATTCCGCCTCACTCTCATTGAATGTTACCTTCCTACTAGCAGAATCACTATTCCTTGATTCAACATCAATGTTTTACTCATCATTTCTATGGGTTCTGCCCCTTCCCCTACCCCTTGACCTGTTGTAAGCTCTATGACTCTCAAACCTATCCTTTCTATTCCACACAAATATTTTATTATTATCATAATCTGACTGGTCTCTTAGGTATTTATTGTGTTTAATTTCTATTAATAATGCTTTGTTTTCTGCAAGGGTCTTCTGCAGTATGGTATCATATTTTGGATATTCCAGCACATTCTTTCTCAGGTTTAATTCAACCTGCAGCAACTCAATTTGATAATTAATTGCATTGAGAGCCTTTGTTTTATAATTTATTAAAAGGAGTATTAAACGGAGGGAGCATTCCGATAGAATAATGTTCCACTAATTAATGAAATCTTTGTCCTCAGTCTGAAACGTTGGAAATGTATTAAGTCTGAGGCCCCTAGGTATAATTTTTAATTCATGATATCCCACCTCAGTTTGTTCTCCTTAGTGAGTAAAAATTCCATTTCATCAAACAATTTGGCTAATGTGAACTTGGAATGGTCCATGCAAAAAATCTCATCTAGATCTTGTGTGTTATTGTCCCTCTCCTGCAGAGTCTTTAGAGAGAAGATTGATCCTACCTCTCTTACTACCTCAACCTCCATAATCCAAAAATTGCTCTACTACACTCTATTCCTGAAGAAACAAAGTGTACTTATAGTCAGTACTATGTGCCTAGCTAGGATAATGTTTGCAGTATCTGTGTGTGTGTGTGTGTGTATGTCCTCTTAACAACACACACTGTTGTATAAAGGGTTATGGTATTTAATAATGGGTTAAACCAAATGGGAATTCCTTCAATCTCAGGTTTAGGTCTTAGAAAGTGCCTAACATCAACTTCTATCCACTCAGTAAATAGTTTATTCCTAGCTTTACTATAGCTTTCCTTAGATGTATGCTATTATTTGAAGTAATACCAATCCCCGTGTAGTGTTTTATATCAATTAGATCCCATATTCTATGTTCAATGCATTCATATTTAAAACTTATAACATCATTGGAAAGGCTAATAAGTGGAAAAAATATATACCTAGGCACCAAGTATCAAGTTACAATCAACACCCACATACAACAGTAGATTAAATCATAATGATTGAGTTCCATTGGTGTAGACCCATCAATTCTCAAAATAACAGTGCAAAGTCTAAACCCTTCAGAGTGATTCCTGATGATGAATACTTGCCCTTGATACTAAATATAATGGTCAAAATACAATGCTTACTTATGAATATAGTTACACTATATACTAACTACATCCATTACATTGATAAGATGATATATACATAACAAACTTAAATCCATTATGCAACAGCGCCAGTCAAAGAACAGAGTAAAAAAGTATTCATAAATATCCTTCAATAGTAAATTCAAATAATGTTCTGTTGACGATAATAAATTGTGAGAGTTGCCATAAGACTAACTCTGAATCATACGTCAAGTTCCAAAGATAGAGCCTTGGGTGTCATTAGTTAAATGCCTGAAAAGGCCAAGCTGTTTGTAATTGTATCCTATACTGTGTGACAGGTACTCTTTTTCTTTGTCTTCAAACCATCCAATCATGTATTGCAGAAGCCAAATCGCAGCAATCAGGCTCATAAACAAACAATTTGCGGTATGTAGTTACATGCTTATGTGTAGTAATAAAGATCATCCAATATCCCACTTAATTATAATTATAGACACAAGGTGCAGGGAAAGAGTACTAATCCTCCAAATGTCCATTAATTAGACACTCAGAAACAGGGTCTAGTGCAGCCGAACACCAAACAACAAACAGTCAATAGTGCCCCTCTAAGAGGCAACCCTGATGTGTACAAGTCCCTGGTCGTGTATAAGTGCAACACCGTTCACCAGTCTGACCTCAGTCTCAGGCTAATTATGAATAGCTTTCGCCACTAGATTACAAGTGTCTCACCACTTACCCCTTCTTCACGGCTCTTTGTTTGCGGTAGGGCTTCCTATGTGCCAGCCTTTCGGGAGACCACTCTCCTAGGCTAGCTGCGGTCCATATTCCTGGGGCTCGGAGTCCACCGCTCCCACAAGCCTAGCATTCGACCACTCACAGCCCTCCGTCTCCTTACTCACTTAATTTACCAGTCCTTTTGGTCGGTTTAGTGGCAATTGGCCCTTTACAGCATGATTGGCTCTAGATATTGGCAATATAGTTTAAAACCACAGCAGTTGTTTAAACTATGCAATTGAGCAAAAGTATACTCTCATATTAACTGACCATGGATTAATACCGACATCCTAGGCCATTTAAAGGGATAGTACTCATATCCACTCCAGATCCTATCTGACCCAAGTACAACTATCCTATTACCCAGCATAAGTTTTCTTGTGTTTTTAGTGTTTCCATTTTTTTAATTGTTTCTAATAAAAGCTCAATTTTAACTTATCTCTGCCACAGTAAACTTGTTCTAGTAGAAGCCAGTAAGGAAAGTGAGTGCTTTGAGTTGTACACAAACATTAGTCTAGCACTGATACAACTCTGTAAGGTATTGAGACAAGTACACAGCACCAACACCCACTCAAATAGTATTGTATTATATGATAAGTACAATGATATGAAAATACAAATCTATATGTAGGTATTTCCATAAATGTTTTAGAAGCAGTGCCATTAGTTTTCTTTTTCTAAAAAGCCTGTCACTGGGGAAATACCCTTAAAAGAACAAATGTGCACCATTTTTAAGGGTACAATATGGTACAATAGCTCTTAGGTCCAATTTAGTCACCAAAGGTACATATGTGCCTTTGAAAGGTACAATCTGCAAAGGTACCAATATATTCCCATGTTAAAGGGTACAGCGGGTGTACCATTGAGGGTCCTGCTCAGTGACAACTGTTGTACTCCTATAGGTAGGGTTTCTGACAATGTAGGTCAGCTAGTATTTTGCAAAATAAGTTGTAATTTTAAAGTAAGCATTCAGTAATTGATCTAAAATTGAGCATACTACACTTGCAAATGTAAATCAACTCTGAGCAAGATTTCCCCTTCTTTTTATCTAATTTGCTGTGGTCAGTTACAGACAGATATAATTGAGCTCTTGTACATAGTAAGCAATTACTGAGCAGCATAGAGGAGGGTCTGAGGAAATATAAATTTTCCGTTTAAAATACAGAAGAAACATGCATAATACCAGCTGCTTGATGATAGGCGAGGCAATAAATTGCATGAGTTTTTCATCATTTAGCAATTCCTATGTAAACATTGTGACATCATTTGACATCCAGTTACTTAAAAAGAAAGAAACAGGGAAGAAATAATTTTCACTGTTTTGTACAAAATACCTATCTATCTATCTATCTATCTATCTATCTATCTACCTATCTATCTATCTATCTATCTATCTATCTATCATCAACTTCATTTAAGACCCTAATAAATCCTTAAGAAAAGTTTACCTAATGATTTTTCTACAAATTTAACCATTAAAGTCTCTGGGGATTTTTGTATTTTGTAGATATTCCTTTCCTCAGATATGGAGAGTCCACAACGTCATTCAATTACTAGTGGGAATATCACTCCTGGCCAGCAGGAGGAGGCAAAGAGCACCACAGCAAAGCTGTTAAGTGTCACTCCCCTACCCATAATCCCCAGTCATTCTCTTTGCCTCTGTTAATGGAGGAGGTGAACTTTGGTGTCTGAAGAAATGAATTCCTTTTTTGGGTATTTTTCCCTGCAAACAAGGATTTGGGTTTAGATGACTCCACGTCAATCTCTTCAGTAGAGTAGTGGTGGCTTTTAGGCAGTTAGGAAGTTGTGAGGTAGTCCTTGCTTTGTTTCCTAACACATTGCTGCCCATGGTACAGAAAGCCAGAGTTGGTTACTCTGTTCTTTCTTTTTCTACAGGTCTCTGTAAGGTAGTCTGCAGGTAAGTGCTTTTGTCTTCTGTGGTCTTGGAGACTTGCACTTCAGACGACTATGTCATATGCAGTAGATAGGGACATTTTTAAAATCCTTTATACAGGATTTTCTTTGACAGTGGGCAGGCATGTATGTTGAGACTAGGGGGCCAATTTATCAAGCTCCATATGGCTCACCGGAAACAGAAGTTATGAAGCCTCTAAAGACCGCTGCTCCATAACTTATCCACCTGCTCTGAGGCGGTGGACAGAAATCCACCCGATCGAATACAATCGGGTTGATTGACACCCCCTGCTAGTGGCCGATTGCCCGCGAATCTGCAGAGGGCGACATTGCACCAGCAGTTCACAAGAACTGCTGGTGCAATGATAAATGCCGACAGTGTACGCTGTCTGCATTTATCGATGTGCAGCGGACATGATACGCTACATCATATCATGTCCGCTCGCACATTAATAAATATACCCCTAGAGGTTAATCTTCCCTTTATTGGGACGTTTTTCCTCTTTGGGCTAATTTTGTTGAAATACTTACACCTAGATTTAGAGTTTTGCGGCCAAAGGGGTGCGTTAGCTACGCGCCTTTTTTTTCTAGCGCTGCTTCTAAACAACGCTGGTATTGAGAGTTCTCTGAAGGGATGCGTTAGGCTCCAAAAAGGGAGCGTTGAGCCGAATTTACCGCCACTTCAACCCTCAATACCAGCGTTGCTTACGGTAGCGGCTAGCTGGAAAAACGTGCTTGTGCACGATTCCCCCATAGGAAAAAATGGGGCAGTTTGGGCTGAAAAAAAACCTAACACCTGCAAAAAAGCAGCGTTCAGCTCCTAACGCAGCCCCATTGTTTCCTATGGGGAAACTCTTTCTAAGTCTGCACCTAACACCCTAACATGAACCCCGAGTCTAAACACCCCTAACCTTACACTTATTAACCCCTAATCTGCCGCCCCCGCTATCGCTGACACCTGCATTACACAATTAACCCCTAATCTGCCGCTCCGTACACCGCCGCAACCTACATTATACCTATGTACCCATAATCTGCTGTCCCTAACATCGCCGACACCTACATAATATTTATTAACCCCTAATCTGCCCCCCCCAACATCGCCGCTACCTTACCTATACTTATTAACCCCTAATCTGCCGACCGGACCTCGCCGCTACTCTAATAAATGTATTAACCCCTAAACCGCTGCACTCCCGCCTCACAAACACTATAATAAATATTATTAACCCCTAATCTGCCCTCCCTAACATCGCAGCCACCTAACTTCAAGTATTAACCCCTAATCTGCCGACCGGACCTCGCCGCTACTAAAATAAATGTATTAACCCCTAAATCTAAGTCTAACCCTAACCCTAACACACCCTAAATTAAATATAATTTTAATCTAACGAAATAAATTAAATCTTATTAACTAAATCTTCCTATTTAAAACTAAATACTTACCTGTAAAATAAACCCTAATATAGCTGCAATATAACGAATAATTATATTGTAGCTATTTTAGGATTTATATTTATTTTACAGACAACTTTGTATTTATTTTAACTAGGTACAATAGCTATTAAATAGTTATTAACTATTTAATAGCTACCTAGTTAAAATAATTACCAAATTACCTGTAAAATAAATCCTAACCTAAGTTACAATTAAACCTAACACTACACTATCATTAAATTAATTAAATAAATTACCTACAATTAAATAAACTAAACTAAATTCCAAAAAAACAAACACTAAATTACAAAAAAATAAAAAAATATTACAAGAATTTTAAGCTAATTACACCCACTCTAAGCCCCCTAATAAAATAACAAAGCCCCCAAAATAAAAAAAATTCCCTACCCTAATCTAAATAACAAAAGTTAACAACTCTATTACCAGCCCTTAAAAGGGCTTTTTGTGGGGCATGCCCCAAAGTATTCAGCTCTTTTGCCTGTAAAAAACTCCACAATACCACCCCCCAACATTACAACCCACCACCCACATACCCCTACTCTAACCCAAACCCCCCCTTAAATAAACCTAACACTACCCCCCTGAAGATCTCCCTACCTTGAGCCGTGTTCACCCAACCGGGCATCGATGGACCAAAAGAGGACATCCGGAGCGGCAGAAGTCTTCATCCTATCCAGGCAGAAGAGGACATCCGGACCGGCAGACATCTTCATCCAAGCGGCATCTTCTATCTTTATCCATCCGACGAGGAGCGGCTCCATCTTCAAGACCTCCGGCGTGAAACATCCTCTTCCTTCCGACGACTACCGACGAATGAAGGTTCCTTTAAGTGACGTCATCCAAGATGGTGTCCCTCAAATTCCGATTGGCTGATAGGATTCTATCAGCCAATCGGAATTAAGGTAGGAAAAATCTGATTGGCTGATTGAATCAGCCAATCAGATTCAAGTTCAATCGGATTGGCTGATCCAATCAGCCAATCAGATTGAGCTTGCATTCTATTGGCTGTCCCGATCAGCCAATAGAATGCGAGCTCAATCTGATTTGCTCAGCCAATCCGATTGAACTTGAATCTGATTGGCTGATTCAATCAGCCAATCAGATTTTTCCTACCTTAATTCCGATTGGCTGATAGGCAACTGCAAAGCAACTGCAATTAGATTACACTAGCAGACTGATGTTTCACAGTCAAAAAAGTTTTTTCTTAAAAAATTTTACACTATTGTTACAACAGATATGAGTGGTGGCACTTAGCAAGTGGGCCTGGCACACACGCTGGCAGGCAGGCAACTGCAGTTAGATTACACTAGCAGACTGATGTTTCACAGTATATAAAGTTTTTTTTTTACAAAATTTACATTACTGTTACAACAGACATGAGTGGTGGCACTAGTTGGCAAGTGAGCCTGGCACACACGCTGGCAGGCAGGCAACTGCTATTAAATTACACTAGCAGACTGATGTTTCACAGTCAAAAAGTTTTTTTTTTTAAATTTACACTACTGTTACAACAGATTTGAGTGGTGGCACTAGTTGACAAGTGGGCCTGGCACACATGCTGGATGGCAGACAGGCAACTGCTATTATATTAAACTAGTAGACTGATGTTTCACAGTCAAAAAAGTTTTTTTTTTTAAATTTACACTACTGTTACAACAGATATGAGTGGTGGCACTGCAGGCAGGCAACTGCAATTAGATTACACTAGCAGACTGATGTTTCACAGTCAAAAAAGTGTTTTTTTTTAAATTTACACTACTGTTACAACAGATATGAGTGGTGGCACTAGTTGGTAAGTGGGCCTGGCACACATGCTGGCAGGCAGGCCACTGCAATTAGATTACACTAGCAGACTGATGTTTCACAGTCAAAAAAAAAATGTTTTTTTAAATTAATTACACTACTGTTACACCAGATATGAGTGGTGGCACTGGGCAAGTGGGCCTGGCACACACGCTAGCAGGCAGGCAACTGCAATTAGATTACACTAGCAGACTGATGTTTCACAGTCAAAAAAGTTTTTCTTTTAAAATATTTACACTACTGTTAAACCAGATATGAGTGGTGGCACTGGGCAAGTGGGCCAGGCACACACGCTGGCAGGCAGGCAACTACAATTAGATTACACTAGCAGACTGATGTTTCACAGTCAAAAAAGTTTTTTTAAAAACAAATTACACTACTGTTACAACAGATATGAGTGGTGGCACTAGTTGGCAAGTGGGCCTGGCACACACGCTGGCAGGCAGGCAACTGCAGTTAGATTACACAAGCAGACTGATGTTTCACAGTATATAAAGTTTTTTTTTTACAAAATTTACACTACTGTTACAACAGATATGAGTGGTGGCACTAGTTGGCAAATGGGCCTGGCACACACGCTGGCAGGCAGGCAACTGCAATTAGATTACACTAGCAGACTGATGTTTCACAGTCAAAAAAGTATTTTTTTTTAAATTTACACTACTGTTACAACAGATATGAGTGGTGGCACTAGTTGGCAAGTGGGCCTGGCACACACGCTGGCAGGCAGGCAACTGCTATTAGTTTACACTAGCAGACTGATGTTTCACAGTCAAAAAAGTTTTTTTTTTTTAAATTTACACTACTGTTACAACAGATATGAGTGGTGGCACTAGTTGGCAAGTGGGCCTGGCACACACGCTGGCAGGCAGGCAACTGCAGTTAGATTACACTAGCAGACTGATATTTCACAGTCAAAAAAGTATTTTTTTTTTTAATTTACACTACTGTTACAACAGATATGAGTGGTGGCACTAGTTGGCAAGTGGGCCTGGCACACACGCTGGCAGGCAGGCAACTGCAATTAGATTACACTAGCAGACTGATGTTTCACAGTCAAAAAAGTTTTTTTTTTAATTTTACACTACTGTTACAACAGATATGAGTGGTGGCACTTAGCAAGTGGGCCTGGCACACACGCTGGCAGGCAGGCAACTGCAGTTAGATTACACTAGCAGACTGATGTTTCACAGTATATAAAGTTTTTTTGACAAAATTTACACTACTGTTACAACAGATATGAGTGGTGGCACTAGTTGGCAAGTGGGCATGGCACACACACTGGCAGGCAGGTAACTGCAATTAGATTACACTAGCAGACTGATGTTTCACAGTCAAAAAAGTAGTTTTTTTTAAATTTACACTACTGTTAAAACAGATATGAGTGGTGGTACTAGTTGGCAAGTGGGCCTGGCACACACGCCGGCAGGCAGGCAACTACAATTAGATTACACTAGCAGACTGATGTTTCAAAGTCAAAAAAGTTTTTTTTACAAAAATGTACAGTACTGTTACAACAGATATGAGTGGTGGCACTAGTTAGCAAGTGGGCCTGGCACACACGCTGGCAGGCAGGCAACTGCAGTTAGATTACACTAGCAGACTGATGTTTCACAGTATATAAAGTTTTTTTTGACAAAATTTACACTACTGTTACAACAGATATGAGTGGTGGCACTAGTTGGCAAGTGGCCTGGCACACAAGCTGGCAGGCAGACAACTACTATTAGATTACACTAGCGGACTGATGTTTCACAGTCAAAAAAGTTTTTTTTTTTAAATTTACACTACTGTTACAACAGATATGAGTGGTGGCACTTGTTGGCAAGTGGGCCTGGCACACACGCTGGCAGGCAGGAAACTGCAATTAGATTACACTAGCAGACTGATGTTTCACAGTCAAAAAAGTTTTTTTTTTTTAAATTTACACTAATGTTACAACAGATATGAGTGGTGGCACTAGTTGGCAAGTGGGCCTGGCACACACGCTGGCAGGCAGGCAACTGCAATTAGATTACACTAGCAGACTGATGTTTCACAGTCAAGAAAGTTTTTTTTTTTTAAATTTACACTACTGTTACAACAGATATGAGTGGTGGCACTAGTTGGCAAGTGGGCCTGGCACACACGCTGGCAGGCAGGCAGGCAACTGCAATTAGATTACACTAGCAGACTGATGTTTCACAGTCAAAAAAGTTTTTTTTTTTAAATTTACACTACTGTTACAACAGATATGAGTGGTGGCACTTAGCAAGTGGGCCTGGCACACACGCTGGCAGGCAGGCAACTGCAGTTAGATTACACTAGCAGACTGATGTTTCACAGTATATAAAGTTTTTTTTGACAAAATTTACACTACTGTTACAACAGATATGAGTGGTGGCACTAGTTGGCAAGTGGGTCTAGCACACACACTGGCAGGCAGGCAACTGCAATTAGATTACACTAGCAGACTGATGTTTCACAGTCAAAAATTTTTTTTTTTTTAATTTACACTACTGTTACAACAGATATGAGTGGTGGCACTAGTTGGCAAGTGGGCCTGGCACACACGCTGGCAGGCAGGCAACTGCAATTAGATTACACTAGCAGACTGATGTTTCACAGTCAAAAAAGTTTTTTTTTTTAATTTACACTACTGTTACAACAGATATGAGTGGTGGCACTAGTTGGCAAGTGGGCCTGGCACACATGCTGGCAGGCAGGCAACTGCAATTAGATTACACTAGCAGACTGATGTTTCACAGTCAAAAATGTTTTTTTTTTAAAATTTACACTACTGTTACAACAGATATGAGTGGTGGCACTAGTTGGCAAGTGGGCCTGGCACACACGCCGGCAGGCAGGCAACTACAATTAGATTACACTAGCAGACTGATGTTTCACAGTCAAAAAAGTTTTTTTTTACAAAAATGTACAGTACTGTTACAACAGATATGAGTGGTGGCACTAGTTGGCAAGTGGGCCTGGCACAAACGCTGGCAGGCAGACAACTGCAATTAGATTACACTAGCAGACTGATGTTTCTCAGTCAAGAAAGTTTTTTATTTTAAATTTACACTACTGTTACAACAGAAATGAGTGGTGGCACTTAGCAAGTGGGCCTGGCACACACGCTGGCAGGCAGGCAACTGCAGTTAGATTACACTAGCAGACTGATGTTTCACAGTATATAAAAAAAATTGACAAAATTTACACTACTGTTACAACAGATATGAGTGGTGGCACTAGTTGGCAAGTGGCCTGGCACACACGCTGGCAGGCAGGCAGGAAACTGCTATTAGATTACACTAGCAGACTGATGTTTCAAAGTCAAAAAAGTTTTTTTTTTTTAACTTTACACTACTGTTACAACAGATATGAGTGGTGGCACTAGTTGGCAAGCGGGCCTGGCACACACGCCGGCAGGCAGGCAACTACAATTAGATTACACTAGCAGACTGATGTTTCACAGTCAAAAAGTTTTTTTTTTAAATTTACACTACTGTTACAACAGATATGAGTGGTGGCACTAGTTGACAAGTGGGCCTGGCACACATGCTGGCAGGCAGGCAACTGCTATTAGATTACACTAGCAGACTGATGTTTCACAGTCAAAAAAGTTTTTTTTTTAAAATTTACACTGATGTTACAACAGATATGAGTGGTGGCACTAGTTGGCAAGTGGGCATGGCACACACGCTGGCTAGGCAGGTAACTGCAAATAGATTACACTAGCAGACTGATGTTTCACAGTCAAAAAAGTTTTTTTTTTTAAATTTACACTACTGTTACAACAGATATGAGTGGTGGCACTAGTTGGCAAGTGGGCCTGGCACACACGCTGGCAGGCAGGCAACTGCAATTAGATTACACTAGCAGACTGATGTTTCACAGTCAAAAAAGTTTTTATTTTTTAAATTTACACTACTGTTACAACAGATATGAGTGGTGGCACTAGTTGGCAAGTGGGCCTGGCACACACGCTGGCAGGCAGGCAACTGCAATTAGATTACACTAGCAGACTGATGTTTCACAGTCAAAAAAGTTTTTTTTTTAATTTTACACTACTGTTACAACAGATATGAGTGGTGGCACTTAGCAAGTGGGCCTGGCACACACGCTGGCAGGCAGGCAACTGCAGTTAGATTACACTAGCAGACTGATGTTTCACAGTATATAAAGTTTTTTTTGACAAAATTTACACTACTGTTACAACAGATATGAGTGGTGGCACTAGTTGGCAAGTGGGCATGGCACACACACTGGCAGGCAGGTAACTGCAATTAGATTACACTAGCAGACTGATGTTTCACAGTCAAAAAAGTAGTTTTTTTTAAATTTACACTACTGTTACAACAGATATGAGTGGTGGCACTAGTTGGCAAGCGGGCCTGGCACACACGCCGGCAGGCAGGCAACTACAATTAGATTACACTAGCAGACTGATGTTTCACAGTCAAAAAGTTTTTTTTTTAAATTTACACTACTGTTACAACAGATATGAGTGGTGGCACTAGTTGACAAGTGGGCCTGGCACACATGCTGGCAGGCAGGCAACTGCTATTAGATTACACTAGCAGACTGATGTTTCACAGTCAAAAAAGTTTTTTTTTTTAAATTTACACTGATGTTACAACAGATATGAGTGGTGGCACTAGTTGGCAAGTGGGCATGGCACACACGCTGGCTAGGCAGGTAACTGCAAATAGATTACACTAGCAGACTGATGTTTCACAGTCCAAAAAGTTTTTTTTTTAAATTTACACTACTGTTACAACAGATATGAGTGGTGGCACTAGTTGGCAAGTGGGCCTGGCACACACGCTGGCAGGCAGGCAACTGCAATTAGATTACACTAGCAGACTGATGTTTCACAGTCAAAAAAGTTTTTATTTTTTAAATTTACACTACTGTTACAACAGATATGAGTGGTGGCACTAGTTGGCAAGTGGGCCTGGCACACACGCTGGCAGGCAGGCAACTGCAATTAGATTACACTAGCAGACTGATGTTTCACAGTCAAAAAAGTTTTTTTTTTAATTTTACACTACTGTTACAACAGATATGAGTGGTGGCACTTAGCAAGTGGGCCTGGCACACACGCTGGCAGGCAGGCAACTGCAGTTAGATTACACTAGCAGACTGATGTTTCACAGTATATAAAGTTTTTTGACAAAATTTACACTACTGTTACAACAGATATGAGTGGTGGCACTAGTTGGCAAGTGGGCATGGCACACACACTGGCAGGCAGGTAACTGCAATTAGATTACACTAGCAGACTGATGTTTCACAGTCAAAAAAGTAGTTTTTTTTAAATTTACACTACTGTTACAACAGATATGAGTGGTGGCACTAGTTGGCAAGTGGGCCTGGCACACACGCTGGCAGGCAGGCAACTGCAATTAGATTACACTAGCAGACTGATGTTTCACAGTCAAAAAAGTTTTGTTTTTTTAAATTAATTACACTACTGTTACACCAGATATGAGTGGTGGCACTGAGCAAGTGGGCCTGGCACACACGCTAGCATGCAGGCAACTGCAATTAGATTACACTAGCAGACTGATGTTTCACAGTCAAAAAAGTTTTTCTTTTAAATTATTTACACTACTGTTACACCAGATATAAGTGGTGGCACTGGGCAAGTGGGCCGGGCACACACGTTGGCATGCAGGCAAATGCAATTAGAATTACACTAGCAGACTGATGTTTCACAGTCAAAAAGGTTTTTTTTTTTTAAATTATTTACACTACTGTTACACCGGATATGAGTGGTGGCACTGGGCAAGTGGGCCTGTCACACACACTAGCAGGCAGGCAACTACAATTAGATTACACTAGCAGACTGATATTTCACAGTCAAAAAAGTTTTTTTTTAAATTATTTACACTACTGTTACACCAGATATGAGTGGTGGCACTGGGCAAGTGGGCCAGGCACACACGTTAGCAGGCAGGCAACTGCAATTAGATTACACTAGCAGACTGATGTTTCACAGTCAAATTTTTTTTTTTTTACATTTACACTACTGTTACAAAAGATATGAGTGGTGGCACTAGTTGGCAAGTGGGCCTGGCACATACGCTGGCAGGCAGGCAACTACAATTAGATTACACTAGCAGACTGATGTTTCACAGTCAAAAAAGTTTTTTTTAAAAAAAATTTACACTACTGTTACACCAGATATGAGTGGTGGCACTGGGCAAGTGGGCCAGGCAGACACGTTAGCAGGCAGGCAACTGCAATTAGATTACACTAGCAGACTGATGTTTCACAGTCAAATTTTTTTTTTTTTACATTTACACTACTGTTACAAAAGATATGAGTGGTGGCACTAGTTGGCAAGTGGACCTGGCACACACGCTGGACGGCAGGCAACTGCAGTTAGATTACACTAGCAGACTGATGTTTCACAGTATATAAAGTTTTTTTTTACAAAATTTACACGACTGTTACAACAGATATGAGTGGTGGCACTAGTTGGCAAATGGGCCTGTCACACACACTGGCAGGCAGGAAACTGCAATTAGATTACACTAGCAGACTGATGTTTCACAGTCAAAAAAGTATTTTTTTTTTAATTTACACTACTGTTACAACAGATATAAGTGGTGGCACTAGTTGGCAAGTGGGCCTGGCACACACGCTGGCAGGCAGGCAACTGCAATTAGATTACACTAGCAGACTGATGTTTCACAGTCAAAAAAGTTTTTTTTTTAATTTTACACTACTGTTACAACAGATATGAGTGGTGGCACTTAGCAAGTGGGCCTGGCACACACGCTGGCAGGCAGGCAACTGCAGTTAGATTACACTAGCAGACTGATGTTTCACAGTATATAAAGTTTTTTTGACAAAATTTACACTACTGTTACAACAGATATGAGTGGTGGCACTAGTTGGCAAGTGGGCATGGCACACACACTGGCAGGCAGGTAACTGCAATTAGATTACACTAGCAGACTGATGTTTCACAGTCAAAAAAGTATTTTTTTTTAAATTTACACTACTGTTACAACAGATATGAGTGGTGGTACTAGTTGGCAAGTGGGCCTGGCACACACGCCGGCAGGCAGGCAACTACAATTAGATTACACTAGCAGACTGATGTTTCAAAGTCAAAAAAGTTTTTTTTACAAAAATGTACAGTACTGTTACAACAGATATGAGTGGTGGCACTAGTTAGCAAGTGGGCCTGGCACACACGCTGGCAGGCAGGCAACTGCAGTTAGATTACACTAGCAGGCTGATGTTTCACAGTATATAAAGTTTTTTTTGACAAAATTTACACTACTGTTACAACAGATATGAGTGGTGGCACTAGTTGGCAAGTGGCCTGGCACACACGCTGGCAGGCAGACAACTACTATTAGATTACACTAGCGGACTGATGTTTCACAGTCAAAAAAGTTTTTTTTTTTAAATTTACACTACTGTTACAACAGATATGAGTGGTGGCACTTGTTGGCAAGTGGGCCTGGCACACACGCTGGCAGGCAGGAAACTGCAATTAGATTACACTAGCAGACTGATGTTTCACAGTCAAAAAAGTTTTTTTTTTTTAAATTTACACTAATGTTACAACAGATATAAGTGGTGGCACTAGTTGGCAAGTGGGCCTGGCACACACGCTGGCAGGCAGGCAACTGCAATTAGATTACACTAGCAGACTGATGTTTCACAGTCAAGAAAGTTTTTTTTTTTTAAATTTACACTACTGTTACAACAGATATGAGTGGTGGCACTAGTTGGCAAGTGGGCCTGGCACACACGCTGGCTGGCAGGCAGGCAGGCAACTGCAATTAGATTACACTAGCAGACTGATGTTTCACAGTCAAAAAAGTTTTTTTTTTTAAATTTACACTACTGTTACAACAGATATGAGTGGTGGCACTTAGCAAGTGGGCCTGGCACACACGCTGGCAGGCAGGCAACTGCAGTTAGATTACACTAGCAGACTGATGTTTCACAGTATATAAAGTTTTTTTTGACAAAATTTACACTACTGTTACAACAGATATGAGTGGTGGCACTAGTTGGCAAGTGGGTCTGGCACACACACTGGCAGGCAGGCAACTGCAATTAGATTACACTAGCAGACTGATGTTTCACAGTCAAAAATTTTTTTTTTTTTAATTTACACTACTGTTACAACAGATATGAGTGGTGGCACTAGTTGGCAAGTGGGCCTGGCACACACGCTGGCAGGCAGGCAACTGCTATTAGATTACACTAGCAGACTGATGTTTCACAGTCAAAAAAGTTTTTTTTTTTAATTTACACTACTGTTACAACAGATATGAGTGGTGGCACTAGTTGGCAAGTGGGCCTGGCACACAAGCTGGCAGGCAGGCAACTGCAATTAGATTACACTAGCAGACTGATGTTTCACAGTCAAAAAAGTTTTTATTTTTTAAATTTACACTACTGTTACAACAGATATGAGTGGTGGCACTAGTTGGCAAGTGGGCCTGGCACACACGCTGGCAGGCAGGCAACTGCAATTAGATTACACTAGCAGACTGATGTTTCACAGTCAAAAAAGTTTTTTTTTTAATTTTACACTACTGTTACAACAGATATGAGTGGTGGCACTTAGCAAGTGGGCCTGGCACACACGCTGGCAGGCAGGCAACTGCAGTTAGATTACACTAGCAGACTGATGTTTCACAGTATATAAAGTTTTTTTTGACAAAATTTACACTACTGTTACAACAGATATGAGTGGTGGCACTAGTTGGCAAGTGGGCATGGCACACACACTGGCAGGCAGGTAACTGCAATTAGATTACACTAGCAGACTGATGTTTCACAGTCAAAAAAGTAGTTTTTTTAAATTTACACTACTGTTACAACAGATATGAGTGGTGGCACTAGTTGGCAAGCGGGCCTGGCACACACGCCGGCAGGCAGGCAAATACAATTAGATTACACTAGCAGACTGATGTTTCACAGTCAAAAAGTTTTTTTTTTAAATTTACACTACTGTTACAACAGATATGAGTGGTGGCACTAGTTGACAAGTGGGCCTGGCACACATGCTGGCAGGCAGGCAACTGCTATTAGATTACACTAGCAGACTGATGTTTCACAGTCAAAAAAGTTTTTTTTTTTAAATTTACACTGATGTTACAACAGATATGAGTGGTGGCACTAGTTGGCAAGTGGGCATGGCACACACGCTGGCTAGGCAGGTAACTGCAAATAGATTACACTAGCAGACTGATGTTTCACAGTCCAAAAAGTTTTTTTTTTAAATTTACACTACTGTTACAACAGATATGAGTGGTGGCACTAGTTGGCAAGTGGGCCTGGCACACACGCTGGCAGGCAGGCAACTGCAATTAGATTACACTAGCAGACTGATGTTTCACAGTCAAAAAAGTTTTTATTTTTTAAATTTACACTACTGTTACAACAGATATGAGTGGTGGCACTAGTTGGCAAGTGGGCCTGGCACACACGCTGGCAGGCAGGCAACTGCAATTAGATTACACTAGCAGACTGATGTTTCACAGTCAAAAAAGTTTTTTTTTTAATTTTACACTACTGTTACAACAGATATGAGTGGTGGCACTTAGCAAGTGGGCCTGGCACACACGCTGGCAGGCAGGCAACTGCAGTTAGATTACACTAGCAGACTGATGTTTCACAGTATATAAAGTTTTTTGACAAAATTTACACTACTGTTACAACAGATATGAGTGGTGGCACTAGTTGGCAAGTGGGCATGGCACACACACTGGCAGGCAGGTAACTGCAATTAGATTACACTAGCAGACTGATGTTTCACAGTCAAAAAAGTAGTTTTTTTTAAATTTACACTACTGTTACAACAGATATGAGTGGTGGCACTAGTTGGCAAGTGGGCCTGGCACACACGCTGGCAGGCAGGCAACTGCAATTAGATTACACTAGCAGACTGATGTTTCACAGTCAAAAAAGTTTTGTTTTTTTAAATTAATTACACTACTGTTACACCAGATATGAGTGGTGGCACTGAGCAAGTGGGCCTGGCACACACGCTAGCATGCAGGCAACTGCAATTAGATTACACTAGCAGACTGATGTTTCACAGTCAAAAAAGTTTTTCTTTTAAATTATTTACACTACTGTTACACCAGATATAAGTGGTGGCACTGGGCAAGTGGGCCGGGCACACACGTTGGCATGCAGGCAAATGCAATTAGAATTACACTAGCAGACTGATGTTTCACAGTCAAAAAGGTTTTTTTTTTTTAAATTATTTACACTACTGTTACACCGGATATGAGTGGTGGCACTGGGCAAGTGGGCCTGTCACACACACTAGCAGGCAGGCAACTACAATTAGATTACACTAGCAGACTGATATTTCACAGTCAAAAAAGTTTTTTTTTAAATTATTTACACTACTGTTACACCAGATATGAGTGGTGGCACTGGGCAAGTGGGCCAGGCACACACGTTAGCAGGCAGGCAACTGCAATTAGATTACACTAGCAGACTGATGTTTCACAGTCAAATTTTTTTTTTTTTACATTTACACTACTGTTACAAAAGATATGAGTGGTGGCACTAGTTGGCAAGTGGGCCTGGCACATACGCTGGCAGGCAGGCAACTACAATTAGATTACACTAGCAGACTGATGTTTCACAGTCAAAAAAGTTTTTTTTAAAAAAAATTTACACTACTGTTACACCAGATATGAGTGGTGGCACTGGGCAAGTGGGCCAGGCAGACACGTTAGCAGGCAGGCAACTGCAATTAGATTACACTAGCAGACTGATGTTTCACAGTCAAATTTTTTTTTTTTTACATTTACACTACTGTTACAAAAGATATGAGTGGTGGCACTAGTTGGCAAGTGGACCTGGCACACACGCTGGACGGCAGGCAACTGCAGTTAGATTACACTAGCAGACTGATGTTTCACAGTATATAAAGTTTTTTTTTACAAAATTTACACGACTGTTACAACAGATATGAGTGGTGGCACTAGTTGGCAAATGGGCCTGTCACACACACTGGCAGGCAGGAAACTGCAATTAGATTACACTAGCAGACTGATGTTTCACAGTCAAAAAAGTATTTTTTTTTTAATTTACACTACTGTTACAACAGATATAAGTGGTGGCACTAGTTGGCAAGTGGGCCTGGCACACACGCTGGCAGGCAGGCAACTGCAATTAGATTACACTAGCAGACTGATGTTTCACAGTCAAAAAAGTTTTTTTTTTAATTTTACACTACTGTTACAACAGATATGAGTGGTGGCACTTAGCAAGTGGGCCTGGCACACACGCTGGCAGGCAGGCAACTGCAGTTAGATTACACTAGCAGACTGATGTTTCACAGTATATAAAGTTTTTTTGACAAAATTTACACTACTGTTACAACAGATATGAGTGGTGGCACTAGTTGGCAAGTGGGCATGGCACACACACTGGCAGGCAGGTAACTGCAATTAGATTACACTAGCAGACTGATGTTTCACAGTCAAAAAAGTATTTTTTTTTAAATTTACACTACTGTTACAACAGATATGAGTGGTGGTACTAGTTGGCAAGTGGGCCTGGCACACACGCCGGCAGGCAGGCAACTACAATTAGATTACACTAGCAGACTGATGTTTCAAAGTCAAAAAAGTTTTTTTTACAAAAATGTACAGTACTGTTACAACAGATATGAGTGGTGGCACTAGTTAGCAAGTGGGCCTGGCACACACGCTGGCAGGCAGGCAACTGCAGTTAGATTACACTAGCAGGCTGATGTTTCACAGTATATAAAGTTTTTTTTGACAAAATTTACACTACTGTTACAACAGATATGAGTGGTGGCACTAGTTGGCAAGTGGCCTGGCACACACGCTGGCAGGCAGACAACTACTATTAGATTACACTAGCGGACTGATGTTTCACAGTCAAAAAAGTTTTTTTTTTTAAATTTACACTACTGTTACAACAGATATGAGTGGTGGCACTTGTTGGCAAGTGGGCCTGGCACACACGCTGGCAGGCAGGAAACTGCAATTAGATTACACTAGCAGACTGATGTTTCACAGTCAAAAAAGTTTTTTTTTTTTAAATTTACACTAATGTTACAACAGATATAAGTGGTGGCACTAGTTGGCAAGTGGGCCTGGCACACACGCTGGCAGGCAGGCAACTGCAATTAGATTACACTAGCAGACTGATGTTTCACAGTCAAGAAAGTTTTTTTTTTTTAAATTTACACTACTGTTACAACAGATATGAGTGGTGGCACTAGTTGGCAAGTGGGCCTGGCACACACGCTGGCTGGCAGGCAGGCAGGCAACTGCAATTAGATTACACTAGCAGACTGATGTTTCACAGTCAAAAAAGTTTTTTTTTTTAAATTTACACTACTGTTACAACAGATATGAGTGGTGGCACTTAGCAAGTGGGCCTGGCACACACGCTGGCAGGCAGGCAACTGCAGTTAGATTACACTAGCAGACTGATGTTTCACAGTATATAAAGTTTTTTTTGACAAAATTTACACTACTGTTACAACAGATATGAGTGGTGGCACTAGTTGGCAAGTGGGTCTGGCACACACACTGGCAGGCAGGCAACTGCAATTAGATTACACTAGCAGACTGATGTTTCACAGTCAAAAATTTTTTTTTTTTTAATTTACACTACTGTTACAACAGATATGAGTGGTGGCACTAGTTGGCAAGTGGGCCTGGCACACACGCTGGCAGGCAGGCAACTGCTATTAGATTACACTAGCAGACTGATGTTTCACAGTCAAAAAAGTTTTTTTTTTTAATTTACACTACTGTTACAACAGATATGAGTGGTGGCACTAGTTGGCAAGTGGGCCTGGCACACAAGCTGGCAGGCAGGCAACTGCAATTAGATTACACTAGCAGACTGATGTTTCACAGTCAAAAAAGTTTTTATTTTTTAAATTTACACTACTGTTACAACAGATATGAGTGGTGGCACTAGTTGGCAAGTGGGCCTGGCACACACGCTGGCAGGCAGGCAACTGCAATTAGATTACACTAGCAGACTGATGTTTCACAGTCAAAAAAGTTTTTTTTTTAATTTTACACTACTGTTACAACAGATATGAGTGGTGGCACTTAGCAAGTGGGCCTGGCACACACGCTGGCAGGCAGGCAACTGCAGTTAGATTACACTAGCAGACTGATGTTTCACAGTATATAAAGTTTTTTTTGACAAAATTTACACTACTGTTACAACAGATATGAGTGGTGGCACTAGTTGGCAAGTGGGCATGGCACACACACTGGCAGGCAGGTAACTGCAATTAGATTACACTAGCAGACTGATGTTTCACAGTCAAAAAAGTAGTTTTTTTAAATTTACACTACTGTTACAACAGATATGAGTGGTGGCACTAGTTGGCAAGCGGGCCTGGCACACACGCCGGCAGGCAGGCAAATACAATTAGATTACACTAGCAGACTGATGTTTCACAGTCAAAAAGTTTTTTTTTTAAATTTACACTACTGTTACAACAGATATGAGTGGTGGCACTAGTTGACAAGTGGGCCTGGCACACATGCTGGCAGGCAGGCAACTGCTATTAGATTACACTAGCAGACTGATGTTTCACAGTCAAAAAAGTTTTTTTTTTTAAATTTACACTGATGTTACAACAGATATGAGTGGTGGCACTAGTTGGCAAGTGGGCATGGCACACACGCTGGCTAGGCAGGTAACTGCAAATAGATTACACTAGCAGACTGATGTTTCACAGTCCAAAAAGTTTTTTTTTTAAATTTACACTACTGTTACAACAGATATGAGTGGTGGCACTAGTTGGCAAGTGGGCCTGGCACACACGCTGGCAGGCAGGCAACTGCAATTAGATTACACTAGCAGACTGATGTTTCACAGTCAAAAAAGTTTTTATTTTTTAAATTTACACTACTGTTACAACAGATATGAGTGGTGGCACTAGTTGGCAAGTGGGCCTGGCACACACGCTGGCAGGCAGGCAACTGCAATTAGATTACACTAGCAGACTGATGTTTCACAGTCAAAAAAGTTTTTTTTTTAATTTTACACTACTGTTACAACAGATATGAGTGGTGGCACTTAGCAAGTGGGCCTGGCACACACGCTGGCAGGCAGGCAACTGCAGTTAGATTACACTAGCAGACTGATGTTTCACAGTATATAAAGTTTTTTTTGACAAAATTTACACTACTGTTACAACAGATATGAGTGGTGGCACTAGTTGGCAAGTGGGCATGGCACACACACTGGCAGGCAGGTAACTGCAATTAGATTACACTAGCAGACTGATGGTTCACAGTCAAAAAAGTAGTTTTTTTTAAATTTACACTACTGTTACAACAGATATGAGTGGTGGCACTAGTTGGCAAGTGGGCCTGGCACACACGCTGGCAGGCAGGCAACTGCAATTAGATTACACTAGCAGACTGATGTTTCACAGTCAAAAAAGTTTTGTTTTTTTAAATTAATTACACTACTGTTACACCAGATATGAGTGGTGGCACTGAGCAAGTGGGCCTGGCACACACGCTAGCATGCAGGCAACTGCAATTAGATTACACTAGCAGACTGATGTTTCACAGTCAAAAAAGTTTTTCTTTTAAATTATTTACACTACTGTTACACCAGATATAAGTGGTGGCACTGGGCAAGTGGGCCGGGCACACACGTTGGCATGCAGGCAAATGCAATTAGAATTACACTAGCAGACTGATGTTTCACAGTCAAAAAGGTTTTTTTTTTTTAAATTATTTACACTACTGTTACACCGGATATGAGTGGTGGCACTGGGCAAGTGGGCCTGTCACACACACACTAGCAGGCAGGCAACTACAATTAGATTACACTAGCAGACTGATATTTCACAGTCAAAAAAGTTTTTTTTTAAATTATTTACACTACTGTTACACCAGATATGAGTGGTGGCACTGGGCAAGTGGGCCAGGCACACACGTTAGCAGGCAGGCAACTGCAATTAGATTACACTAGCAGACTGATGTTTCACAGTCAAATTTTTTTTTTTTTACATTTACACTACTGTTACAAAAGATATGAGTGGTGGCACTAGTTGGCAAATGGGCCTGGCACATACGCTGGCAGGCAGGCAACTACAATTAGATTACACTAGCAGACTGATGTTTCACAGTCAAAAAAGTTTTTTTTAAAAAAAATTTACACTACTGTTACACCAGATATGAGTGGTGGCACTGGGCAAGTGGGCCAGGCACACACGTTAGCAGGCAGGCAACTGCAATTAGATTACACTAGCAGACTGATGTTTCACAGTCAAATTTTTTTTTTTTTACATTTACACTACTGTTACAAAAGATATGAGTGGTGGCACTAGTTGGCAAGTGGACCTGGCACACACGCTGGACGGCAGGCAACTGCAGTTAGATTACACTAGCAGACTGATGTTTCACAGTATATAAAGTTTTTTTTTACAAAATTTACACGACTGTTACAACAGATATGAGTGGTGGCACTAGTTGGCAAATGGGCCTGTCACACACACTGGCAGGCAGGAAACTGCAATTAGATTACACTAGCAGACTGATGTTTCACAGTCAAAAAAGTATTTTTTTTTAAATTTACACTACTGTTACAACAGATATAAGTGGTGGCACTAGTTGGCAAGTGGGCCTGGCACACACGCTGGCAGGCAGGCAACTGCAATTAGATTACAATAGCAGACTGATGTTTCACAGTCAAAAAAGTTTTTTTTAAAAAAAATTACACTACTGTTACAACAGATATGAGTGGTGGCACTAGTTGGCAAGTGGGCCTGGCACACACGCTGGCAGGCAGGCAACTGCAGTTAGATTACACTAGCAGACTGATGTTTCACAGTCAAAAAAGTTTTTTTTTTAATTTACACTACTGTTACAACAGATATGAGTGGTGGCACTAGTTGGCAAGTGGGCCTGGCACACACGCCAGCAGGCAGGCAACTACAATTAGATTACACTAGCAGACTGATGTTTCAAAGTCAAAAAAATTTTTTTTTACAAAAATGTACAGTACTGTTACAACAGATATGAGTGGTGGCACTTAGCAAGTGGGCCTGGCACACACGCTGGCAGGCAGGCAACTGCAGTTAGATTACACTAGCAGACTGATGTTTCACAGTATATAAAGTTTTTTTGACAAAATTTACACTACTATTACAACAGATATGAGTGGTGGCACTAGTTGGCAAGGGGCCTGGCACACACGCTGGCAGGCAGGCAACTGCAATTAGATTACACTAGCAGACTGATGTTTCACAGTCAAAAAAGTTGTTTTTTTTTAAATTTACACTACTGTTACAACAGATATGAGTGGTGGCACTAGTTGGCAAGTGGGCCTGGCACACACGCTGGCAGGCAGGCAACTGCAATTAGATTACACCAGCAGACTGATGTTTCACAGTCAAAAAAGTTTTTTTTAAATTTACACTACTGTTACAACAGATATGAGTGGTGGCACTTAGCAAGTGGGCCTGGCACACACGCTGGCAGGCAGGCAACTGCAGTTAGATTACACTAGCAGACTGATGTTTCACAGTATATAAAGTTTTTTTGACAAAATTTACACTACTGTTACAACAGATATGAGTGGTGGCACTAGTTGGCAAGTGGGTCTGGCACACACACTGGCAGGCAGGCAACTGCTATTAGATTACACTAGCAGTCTGATGTTTCAAAGTCAAAAAAGTTTTTTTTTTAATTTACACTACTGTTACAACAGATATGAGTGGTGGCACTAGTTGGCAAGTGGGTCTGGCACACACACTGGCAGGCAGGCAACTGCAATTAGATTACACTAGCAGACTGATGTTTCACAGTCAAAAAAGTTTTTAAAAAAAAATAAATTACACTACTGTTACAACAGATATGAGTGGTGGCACTAGTTGGCAAGTGGGCCTGGCACACACGCTGGCAGGCAGACAACTGCAATTAGATTACACTATCAGACTGATGTTTCACAGTCAAAAAAGTTTTTTTTTTTTAATTTACACTACTGTTACAACAGATATGAGTGGTGGCACTAGTTGGCAAGTGGCCTGGCACACACGCTGGCAGGCAGGCAACTGCTATTAGATTACACTAGCAGACTGATGTTTCACAGTCAAAAAAGTTTTTTTTTTTAAAAATTTACACTACTGTTACAACAGATATGAGTGGTGGCACTAGTTGGCAAGTGGGCCTGGCACACACGCTGGCAGGCAGACAACTGCAATTAGATTACACTAGCAGACTGATGTTTCACAGTCAAAAAAGGTTTTTTTTAAATTTACACTACTGTTACAACAGATATGAGTGGTGGCACTAGTTGGCAAGTGGGCCTGGCACACACGCTGGCAGGCAGGCAGGCAACTACAATTAGATTACACTAGCAGACTGATGTTTCACAGTCAAAAAAGTTTTTTTTTTTAAATTTACACTACTGTTACAACAGATATGAGTGGTGGCACTAGTTGGCAAGTGGGCCTGGCACACACACTGGCAGGCAGGCAACTGCAATTAGATTACACTAGCAGACTGATGTTTCACAGTCAAAAAAGTTTTTTTTTAAATAATTTACACTACTGTTACAACAGATATGAGTGGTGGCACTAGTTGGCAAGTGGGCCTGGCACACACGCTGGCAGGCAGACAACTGCAATTAGATTACACTAGCAGACTGATGTTTCACAGTCAAAAAAGTTTTTTTTTTTAAATTTACACTACTGTTACAACAGATATGAGTGGTGGCACTAGTTGGCAAGTGGGCCTGGCACACACGCTGGCAGGCAGGCAGGCAACTACAATTAGATTACACTAGCAGACTGATGTTTCACAGTCAAAAAAGTTTTTTTTTTTAAATTTACACTACTGTTACAACAGATATGAGTGGTGGCACTAGTTGGCAAGTGGGCCTGGCACACATGCTGGCAGGCAGGCAGGCAACTGCAATTAGATTACACTAGCAGACTGATGTTTCACAGTCAAAAAAGTTTTTTTAAAAAAATTTTACACTACTGTTACAACAGATATGAGTGGTGGCACTAGTTGGCAAGTGGGCCTGGCACACACGCTGGCAGGCAGGCAACTGCAATTAGATTACACTAGCAGACTGATGTTTCACAGTATATAAAAAAAAATTGACAAAATTTACACTACTGTTACAACAGATATGAGTGGTGGCACTAGTTGGCAAGTGGCCTGGCACACACGCTGGCAGGCAGGCAACTGCTATTAGATTACACTAGCAGACTGATGTTTCACAGTCAAAAAAGTTTTTTTTAAAAAAAATTTACACTACTGTTACAACAGATATGAGTGGTGGCACTAGTTGGCAAGTGGGCCTGGCACACACACTGGCAGGCAGGCAACTGCAATTAGATTACACTAGCAGACTGATGTTTCACAGTCAAAAAAATTTTTTTTAAAAAAAATTTACACTACTGTTACAACAGATATGAGTGGTGGCACTAGTTGGCAAGTGGGCCTGGCACACACGCTGGCAAGCAGACAACTGCAATTAGATTACACTAGCAGACTGTTGTTTCACAGTCAAAAAAGTTTTGTTTTTTTAAATTTACACTACTGTTACAACAGATATGAGTGGTGGCACTAGTTGGCAAGTGGGCCTGGCACACACGCTGGCAGGCAGGCAGGCAACTACAATTAGATTACACTAGCAGACTGATGTTTCACAGTCAAAAAAGTTTTTTTTAAAAAATTTACACTACTGTTACAACAGATATGAGTGGTGGCACTAGTTGGCAAGTGGGCCTGGCACACATGCTGGCAGGCAGGCAGGCAACTGCAATTAGATTACACTAGCAGACTGATGTTTCACAGTCAAAAAAGTTTTTTTTAAAAAACATTTACACTACTGTTACAACAGATATGAGTGGTGGCACTAGATGGCAAGTGGGCCTGGCACACACGCTGGCAGGCAGGCAACTGCAATTAGATTACACTAGCAGACTGATGTTTCACAGTCAAAAAAGTTTTTTTAAAAATATTTTACACTACTGTTACAACAGATATGAGTGGTGGCACTAGTTGGCAAGTGGGCCTGGCACACACGCTGGCAGGCAGGCAACTGCAATTAGATTACACTAGCAGACTGATGTTTCACAGTCAAAAAAGTTTTTTTTTTTTAAATTTACACTACTGTTACAACAGATATTAGTGGTGGCACTTAGCAAGTGGGCCTGGCACACACGCTGGCAGGCAGGCAACTGCAAGTAGATTACACTAGCAGACTGATGTTTCACAGTCAAAATTTTTTTTTTGTAAATTTACACTACTGTTACAACAGATATGAGTGGTGGCACTAGTTGGCAAGTGGGCCTGGCACACACGCTGGCAGGCAGGCAACTGCAATTAGATTACACTAGCAGACTGATGTTTCACAGTCAAAAAAGTTTTTTTTTTAAAAATGTACACTACTGTTACAACAGATATGAGTGGTGGCAAAAGTTGGCAAGTGGGCCTGGCACACACGCTGGCAGGCAGGAAACTGCAATTAGATTACACTAGCAGACTGATGTTTCACAGTCAAAAAAGTTTTTTATTTTAAAATTACACTACTGTTACAACAGATATGAGTGGTGGCACTGGTTGGCAAGTGGGCCTGGAACACACGCTGGCAGGCAGGCAACTGCAATTAGATTACACTAGCAGACTGATGTTTCACAGTCAAAAAAGTTTTTTTTTAAAAAAATTTACACTACTGTTACAACAGATATGAGTGGTGGCACTAGTTGGCAAGTGGGCCTGGCACACACACTGGCAGGCAGGCAACTGCAATTAGATTACACTAGCAGACTGATGTTTCACAGTCAAAAAAATTTTTTTTAAAAAAAATTTACACTACTGTTACAACAGATATGAGTGGTGGCACTAGTTGGCAAGTGGGCCTGGCACACACGCTGGCAAGCAGACAACTGCAATTAGATTACACTAGCAGACTGATGTTTCACAGTCAAAAAAGTTTTGTTTTTTTAAATTTACACTACTGTTACAACAGATATGAGTGGTGGCACTAGTTGGCAAGTGGGCCTGGCACACACGCTGGCAGGCAGGCAGGCAACTACAATTAGATTACACTAGCAGACTGATGTTTCACAGTCAAAAAAGTTTTTTTTTAAAAATTTACACTACTGTTACAACAGATATGAGTGGTGGCACTAGTTGGCAAGTGGGCCTGGCACACATGCTGGAAGGCAGGCAGGCAACTGCAATTAGATTACACTAGCAGACTGATGTTTCACAGTCCAAAAAGTTTTTTTTAAAAAACATTTACACTACTGTTACAACAGATATGAGTGGTGGCACTAGTTGGCAAGTGGGCCTGGCACACACGCTGGCAGGCAGGCAACTGCAATTAGATTACACTAGCAGACTGATGTTTCACAGTCAAAAAAGTTTTTTTAAAAATATTTTACGCTACTGTTACAACAGATATGAGTGGTGGCACTAGTTGGCAAGTGGGCCTGGCACACACGCTGGCAGGCAGGCAACTGCAATTAGATTACACTAGCAGACTGATGTTTCACAGTCAAAAAAGTTTGTTTTTTTTAAATTTACACTACTGTTACAACAGATATTAGTGGTGGCACTTAGCAAGTGGGCCTGGCACACACGCTGGCAGGCAGGCAACTGCAAGTAGATTACACTAGCAGACTGATGTTTCACAGTCAAAAATTTTTTTTTGTAAATTTACACTACTGTTACAACAGATATGAGTGGTGGCACTAGTTGGCAAGTGGGCCTGGCACACACGCTGGCAGGCAGGCAACTGCAATTAGATTACACTAGCAGACTGATGTTTCACAGTCAAAAAAGTTTTTTTTTTAAAAATGTACACTACTGTTACAACAGATATGAGTGGTGGCAAAAGTTGGCAAGTGGGCCTGGCACACACGCTGGCAGGCAGGAAACTGCAATTAGATTACACTAGCAGACTGATGTTTCACAGTCAAAAAAGTTTTTTATTTTAAAATTACACTACTGTTACAACAGATATGAGTGGTGGCACTAGTTGGCAAGTGGGCCTGGAACACACGCTGGCAGGCAGGCAACTGCAATTAGATTACACTAGCAGACTGATGTTTCACAGTCAAAAAAGTTTTTTTTAAAAATTTTACACTACTGTTACAACAGATATGAGTGGTGGCACTAGTTGGCAAGTGGGCCTGGCACACACGCTGGCAGGCAGGCAACTGCAATTAGATTACACTAGCAGACTGATGTTTCACAGTCAAAAAAGTTTTTTTTTTTTAAATTTACACTACTGTTACAACAGATATTAGTGATTGCACTTAGCAGGTGGGCCTGGCACACACGCTGGCAGGCAGGCAACTGCATGTAGATTACACTAGCAGACTGATGTTTCACAGTCAAAAAAGTTTTTTTTTTAAATTTACACTACTGTTACAACAGATATGAGTGGTGGCACTATTTGGCAAGTGGGCCTGGCACACACGCTGGCAGGCAGGCAATTGCAATTAGATTACACTAGCAAACTGATGTTTCACAGTCAAAAAAGTTTTTTTTTTTTAATTTACACTACTGTTACAACAGATATGAGTGGTGGCACTGCAGGCAGGCAACTGCAATTAGATTACACTAGCAGACTGATGTTTCACAGTGAAAATTACACAGGCAAAAAAACAAAAAAACAAAACTGATGTTCTAGCCCTAAAAAAGGCTTTTGGGGGTGCTGTCCTTACAGCAGAGATCAGATGAGTCCTTCAGGACTGTAGTGGACACTGAATACACTAGCCTAGCTATCAATTTCCCTATAAAATCAGCAGCAGCTACGCTATCCCTCCTCTCACTAAGAAAGCAGCTTCCGAATGAATCGAAAATGGCTGCTGTCCAGGAGCTGGGAGGGTCTGGGAGGGAGTGTCTGCTGCTGATTGGCTGGAATGTGTCTGCAGACTGTGAGATACAGAGTCAAAGTTTACTCAATGATGACGAATAGGGGGCGGATCGAATATCGCATATGTTCGCCCACCGCGACGAACGCGAACAAGCTATGTTCACCGGGAACGATTCGCCGGCGAACTATTCGCGACATCACTAGACTCAACATTTTTTTTATTAAAAAAAAATATTTTATTTTTTTTAAGCTTGGCAATTGCGACCCCTGCACCCCCTGTAGTTTCGCCCCTGGCTAAAGCTGAAGGTAGTTATTAATACTTTACATTCCAATATTCTTCAAATAGAAATAAATGTTCTTTTAATTTTTAAATATATAAAATAATTTTTTGTAAAATATATATCTATACCTATATATCTATATATGTGTGTGTGTATTTAAAATACAAAGAACATTTTTTTTTAACCTTTACAGTTTCGATAGGTCATCTTTCAACTTGTAATATGCGCTTGACCCGCACTAACATGAGCATGCCACTTGTAATATAGCCCATTGTTGCAAACATTATTACGAGATGGCTAAAGACACGTGCACGCTCCTGTGCTCACCTAGGATCACTCTTTAGAATACCAAGAAATCTAAGCAAAACTGGTAACATAAGTAAATCAGAAAGGGGTTTACAATTTCATATCCCTTTAAGTACCTTGCTTATGAGATGCATAAATAAACCACAAAACTACTAGTTCCACTACTGGAGAAAAAATGAAGCATACATTAATCAAAAGGTCTATTTGGATACATTTTCTGGATGTTGGCAGTCTCACAGGTGTTCCAAAATTGTTATTACATTTAAAAACCTCTAATTGCAGACAGAGTGATACCCCACAAACAAGCTTTGTGAATTGAATTTCAATGTATGCCAAGTGTATGTGGCTTAAACAGACTGATGATATTATCATGGTGTAATAATTTCCAAATTTATATAGAAATGTTTGAATGTTGGTGGATCTTTTTCTTGTCACCATGAATAGACAAATGTTATAATGGGCAATGAATGAGCCCACAGTAGTAGGAAATAGGAAATGGAGATTATAATCTGAAATACACATCAAAGCTTTCTTTTGGCATTTGAAGCGAACTGCTGTGTTTGTTGATTCAGTAATTTGCCATGTCTTTGGGAAACCGTAAAGCAAACAACAAAAAAATGATTATTGTGAGAATATATCCATTTTACTCTGTCATTGCCTGAGGCGCTGAGCTTCATTTGCTATTATATGTTAGTATAACTATATGCTAGTGACAATCAACTACCTTACAGGCACATTTTTGTCATTTTATCAGCTGCATTATGCTATAACTTCCTATCCAACTAAATAAAGCCTGTTTTACAGGTAAAATACATGTTTAGCAATCATTAGTTTAGAGGTATATGTATCTGAACCGAAAAGTAGATAGACTGTTTTTGTTTGCAATCATTTATAACAATAATTCATAACATCAAATGAGCAGCAGACAACTGAAATGTTCCTGTCTTCTGTATCATATGACAGGCATTAACCAATCACAGACTCATATATGTTTATAAAGTAATTTCTCACATATGCTTAGCAGGACCTCGTAGCTCAGTAAAAACAGAATTTATGCTTAACTGATAAATTTCTTTCTTTCCGAATATGGAAAGTCCACAACATCATTCAATTACTAGTGGAACTATCTCTCCTGGCCAGCAGGAGGCAGCAAAGTTCTTAAGTATCACTCCCCTACTCATAATCCCCAGTCATTCGACCGAAGGGAAATGGAAAAAAGGAATAACACAAAGGTATAGAGGTGCCTGAGGTTTAGTCAAAAATAACTGTCTTAATAAAGGGTGGGGTCGTGGATTCTCCATATCCGAAAAGAAAGAAATTCATCCAAAAGAGGCCTCAGCAGAAGCAAATGTATCAAATTGATAAAATTTGGAAAAAGTATGCAAAGAGGACCAAGTTGCCGCCTTGTAAATCTGTTCCTCAGAAGCTCCATTTTTGAAGGCCCAAGAAGATGAAACAGCCCTAGTGGAATGAGCCATAAAAGAAAGAAAGAGAAGTATCAGTAGCCTTCTGACACTTATGCTTTCCAGAGAAAAACAAACAAACAAATAGAGCAGAAGACTGGCAATATTCTTTAGTCGCCTGAAGGGAGAATTTAAGAGCACACACAACATCCAAATTGTGCAACACAGTTCCTTATGAGAAGAAGGATTAGGACAGAGGGAAGGAACAACAATCTCCTGATTAATATTTCTGACCGAAACCACCTTAGGAAGAAAACCCAATTTAGTACAAAGAACCACCTTATCTGCATATAAGATAAGGTAAGGCAAATCAAACTGCAAAGCCAAGAGTTCCAAAACTCTCTGAGCAGAAGAGATAGCAATTAGAAACAAAACCTTCCAAGATAACAACTATTGAATGCATATGCTCAAACGGAGCCTGCTGCAAATCTTTAAGAACAAGGTTAAGGCTCTAAGGAGGAGTAACATGTTTAAACACAGGCCTGATTCTGACCAAAGCTTGACAAAAGGAACGAACATCTGGCACATCCGCCAGATGCTTATGTAACAGAATAGATAAAGCAGAAATCTGACCTTTCAGAGAACTGACTGACAATCCTTTCTCCAGACCTTCCTGAAGAAAAGACAAAATCCTAGGAATCCTGACCTTACTCCAAAAGTAACCCTTTGATTCACACCAATAAAGGTATTTACACCATACCTTATGGTAAATCTTAAAAGTTACAGGCTTGCGAGCCTGCAACATAGTCTCAATGACCAACTCAGAAAACCCCACGCTTAGCAAGAACTAAGCGTTCAATCTCCAAGCAGTCAGCTTCAGAGAAATGAGATTTGGATGGAGGAAAGACCCTGAACTAGAAGGTCCTTCCTCAGAGGAAACCTCCAAGGTGGCAGAAATGACATCATCACTAGGTCTGCATACCAAATCCTGTGAGGCCACGCAGTAGCTATTAGTATAACCAACGGTGGAAACAGGTATGCTAGACCGAAAACCCAAGGAACCGCCAGAGCATCTATCAGAGCGGCCTGCTGATCTCTTGAGCTTGAACTGTACCTTGGAAGTTTGGCGTTCTGCTGAGACACCATCAGATCCAAGTCCAGCACCCCACATTTGAAGCTTAATCTGGAGAACACCTCCGAATGGAGAGCCCACTCCCCGGGATTAAAAGTCTGTCTGCATAGGAAATCTGCCTCCCAGTTGTCCACTCCTGGAATGTGGATGGCAGATAGACAACAATTGTGATTCTCCGCCCACTGAATAATCCGAGCCACCTCCTTCATGGCTAAGAAACTCTGTGTTTCTCCCTGGTGGTTGATGTAAGCCACTGAGGTGATGTTGTCCGACTGAAACCTGATAAACCGGGCTAAAGACAACTAAGGCCAAGCCATCAGAGCATTGAAAATCGCTCTCAACTCCAAGATGTTTATGGGGAGAGGAGACTCCTCCTGAGTCCAAAGTCCCTTCGCCTTTAACAAGTCCTAGACTGGCCCCCAGCCTAGCAGACTGGTGTCCATGGTCACAATCACCCAGGAAGGTCTCCGGAAGCATGTGCCCTGAGACAGATGCTCCTGAGAAAGCCACCGCGGAAGAGAGTCTTTTGTTGATTGATCTAGAACTATACTCTGAGATAGATCTAAATGATTTTAGTTCCATTGTCTGAGCATGTATAACTGCAGAACTCTTAAATGGAATTGAGCAAAGGGAATGATGTCCATGGAAGCGACCATCAGACCAATTATCTCCATACATTGAGCTACTGATGGCCGAACAGTAGACTGTAGAGAGAGGCAAGAGGAGAGAATTTTGGATATTCTAACCTCCGTCAGAAAAATCTTCATTGATAGGGAATCTATTATGATCCCTAAGAAAAACACCCTTGTAGCTGGAACAAGGGAACTCTTTCCCAGATTCACTTTCCATCCGTGGGAATGTAGAAAAGACAACAAGATCTCTGTATGAGAGTTTGGCTGTTGAAAAGATGGCGCCTGAACCAAAATATTGTCCAGGTAGGGCGCCACTGCAAATACCCAAGACCTGATCATTGCCAAAAGAGCCCCCAGAGCCATTGTAAAAAATCTGGGAGCTGTGGCAAGGCCAAACGAAAGAGCCACAAACTGAAAGTGTTTGTCTAGAAAAGCGAATCTCAGAAACTTGTGATGATCCTTGTAAAAACGGGAGATGGTTAGAATGGAATCCCTGGCTTCTCCCATTCCTGAGAAATAATCTCCTTCACACGGTCTGGAACAGGGAACACCTCCACAGAGGAAGGAACATCATAATATATATTAAGTTTACTATACTTCTTAGGGTTAACAACGACAGATGAATCGGAGTTGTCCAAAGTAGCCAATACCTCCTTTAACAATACACTAAGGTGCTCAAGCTTAAATCTAAAATTAACTTCCTCAGTATCAGGCAAATGATTTACACTGTCTGAATCTGAGTTTTCACCCTCAGAGGCTGCCGAGGAAACCTCCCATCAGACTTATGAGGAAGGACAACCTGCGTATCAGCAGCTTAAACAGATACCTTACTATCTGATAAATGTTTAGTTTTCCTCTTGTGTTTTCCCAAAACAGGAAAAGCAGATAATGCCGCAGATACCGCCTATTGACGGAGGTAAAGAGAATGACTGGGGATTATGGGTAGGGGAGTGATACTTAAGAGCCTTACTGTGGTGCTCTTTGACACATCCTGCTGGCCAGGAAAGATATTCCCACTAGTAATTGAATGTCGTTGTGGACTCTCTATTTCTAAGGAAAGAAAGTTTAATTTTGACGTTTATGTCCCTTAAACATTTCAACATTTTAAGCAGTATATCTGTATTTATTTAAACTGTACTCATTGTACAGCTATTACACTGCTGTGTGAACAAATACATATTACAGATTTCTTCCTATGGGACTCTGAGGATTTTACAGGGACATCAGGGAGATCGGATTCTAGAGGTTTTTTATTAGGGTTCCTGAAACAATTTTATAAAAAGTTCAGGGCAGTATGTAGAATGTAGGAAATGTATGTTCCAATGAAAGGTCATCAGCAAATTGAGGTGAATTCACTGCATTCCAGAATAAAAAGGCGAAACAATTGGAGTACAAAATAATATAACATTAAAGGGACAGTAAAGTAAAAAAAAAAATCTTTCATGATTTAAATAGGGCATGTAATGTTAAACAACTTTCCAATTTACTTTTATTACCAATTTTGCTTTGTTCTCTTGGTATTCTTAGTTGAAAGCTAAATCTAGGAGGTTCATGTGCTAATTTCTTAGACCTTGAAGACTGCCTCTAATTTTAAAGCATTTTGACAGTTTTTTACCACCGCCTACCTTCGCCGCCGCGGACCTGAAAAAATACGCCTAAGTTATCAAATAAAGCTGTCAAAAAGCCGCGGGGCGATGAGCAGCGGACTGTGACAGTCATCACTCATCCGATCTCGCTGCTCTTCGGCTTTTTCCCAGCTTTATTGCTATCCTGTCACTAAGCACTCACACTAAACTGCACTGTTCTACCCCCTATACCGGCGCCCCCGGAGCCTCCCGCAACTCAATAAAGTTACTAACCCCTAAACAGCCGCTACTAGACCCTGCCGCAACTCTGATAAATGTATTAACCCCTAAACCGCCGCTCTTAGACCCTGCCGCAACTCTTATAAATGTATTAACCCCTAAACCGCCGCTCCCGGAGCCCACCGCCACCTACATTATACCTAGTAACCCCTATCCTGCCCCCCCTATACCGTCGCCCTCTATAATAAAATTATTAACCCCTATCCTGCTGATCCCGCACCTCGCCGCAACTAAATAAATAGTTTAACCCCTAAACCGCCGCTCCCTGAACCCGCCGCAACCTATAATAAATTTATTAACCCCTATCCTGCCCCCCCTACACCGTCGCCACCTATAATAAATTTATTAACCCCTATCCTGCCCCCCACTACGACGCCGCCACTGTAATAAAATTATTAACCCCTAAACCTAAGTCTAACACTAACCCTAACGCCCCCCTAACTTAAATATTAATTAAATAAATCTAAATAATATTTATATTATGAACTAAATTAATCCTATTTAAAACTAAATACTTACCTTTAAAATAAACCCTAATATAGCTACAATATAAATGATCGGAACAGCCAATAGAATGCGAGCTCAATCTGATTGGCTGATTGGATCAGCCAATCGGATTGAACTTGAATCTGATTGGCTGATTCCATCAGCCAATCAGATTTTTCCTACCTTAATTCCTATTGGCTGATAGAATCCTATCAGCCAATCGGAATTGAGGGGACGCCATCTTGGATGACGTCCCTTAAAGGAGCCTTCATTCGTCGTAGTCCGTCGGTGAAGAAGGAGGTTCCGCGGCGGCGGAAGGAAGATTCAAGACCCGGCTTGGAAGATGACATCGCCCGGATCGAAGACTTCTTCAGCGCCGCCTGGATGATGACTTCATCGGATGGAAGATTTCTTCAGCGCCCCTTGGATGATCACTTCTGCCGGTCCGGATGTCCACTTGGGTTCCATCGCTGCTCGGCTGAGTGAAGACGACTCAAGGTAGGATGATCTTCAGGGGATTAGTGTTAGGTTTTTGTAAGGGGGGTTTGGGTTAGATTAGGGGTATGTGGGTGGTGGGTTTTAATGTTGGGGGGGGGTTTGTATTTTTCATTTACAGGCAAAAGAGCTGAACTTTTGGGGGCATGCCCCCACAAATGGCCCTTTTAAGGGCTGGTAAGGTAAAAGAGCGTTGAACTTTATTTAATTTAGAATAGGGTAGGGCATTTTTTTATTTTGGGGGGGTTGTTATTTTATTAGGGGGCTTAGATTAGGTGTAAGTAGCTTAAAATTGTTGTAATATTTGTAAAATGTTTGTAACTTATTTTTTTATTTTCTGTAACTTAGCTTTTTTTATTTTTTGTACTTTAGTTAGTTTATGTAATTGTATTTAATTGTAGTTATTTGTAGGTAGTTTATTTAATTAATTTAATGATAGTGTAGTATTAGGTTTAATTGTAACTTAGGTTAGCATTTATTTTACAGGTAATTTTGTATTTCTTTTAGCTAGGTAGTTATTAAATAGTTAATAACTATTTAATAACTATTCTAACTAGCTAAAATAAATACAAAGTTAACTGTAAAATAAATATAAATCCTAAGATAGCTACAATGTAACTATTAGATATATTGTAGCTATCTTAGGGTTTATTTTACAGGTAAGTATTTAGTTTTAAATAGAAATAATTTATTAAAGTATAGTGTAGTGTTAGGTGTAATTGTAACTTAGGTTGGGATTTATTTTACAGGTAAATTTCTCTTTATTTTAGCTAGGCAAGCTATTAAATAGTTAATAACTATTTAATAGCTATTGTACCTAGTTAAAATAAATTGAAAGATGCCTGTAAAATAAAAATAAATCCTAAGATAGCTACAATATAATTATTATTTATATTGTAGCTATATTAGGGTTTATTTTACAGTTAAGCATTTAGTTTTAAATAGGATTAATTTAGTTCATAATATAAATATTATTTAGATTTATTTAATTAATATTTAAGTTAGGGGGGTGTTAGGGTTAGTGTTAGACTTAGGTTTAGGGGTTAATAACGTTATTATAGAGGGCGGTGGTATAGGGGGGCAGGATAGGGGTTAATAGGTATAATGTAGGTGGCGGTGGGCTCCGGGAGCGGCGGTTTAGGGGTTAATACATTTATTATAGTTGCGGTGGGCTCCGGGAGGCGGCGGTTTAGGGGTTAAACTATTTATTTAGTTGTGGCGAGGTGTGGGATCTGCAGGATAGGGGTTAATACATTTATTATAGAGGGCGGCAGTATAGGGGGGGCAGGATAGGGGTTAATAGGTATAATGTAGTTGGCGGTGGGCTCCCGGGAGCGGCGGTTTAGGGGTTAATATGTATAGAGTAGCTTGCGGTGGGCTCCGGGAGCGGCGGTTTAGGGGGTAATAACTTTATTTAGTTGCGGCGGTGTAGGGGGGACAGATTAGTGGTGTTTAGACTCGGGGTACATGTTAGGGTGTTAGGTGCAGATAGATCCCATAGGAATCAATGGGATGTCTGGCAGCAGCGAACTTGTACTTTCGCTATGGTCAGACTCCCATTGATTCCTATGGGATCCGCCGCCTCCAGGCTGGCGCTTTGAAAACCAGGTACGCTGGGCCGTAAAAGTGCCGAGCGTACCTGCTAGTTTTTTGATAACTAGCAAAAGTAGTGAGATTGTGCCGCACTTGTGTGCGGAACATCTGGAGTGACGTAAGAATCGATCTGTGTCGGACTGAGTCCGGCGGATCGAAGTTTACGTCACAAAATTCTACTTTTGCCGGTCTCGAGCCTTTGATAACTAAGGCGAATCAGCCTCGCCACAAATACGCTGCGGAATTCCAGCGTATTTGAGGTTGACGACTTGATAACTAGGCCCCTTAGTGTACTTAAATCATTGTTTTAGTGTCTATATCCTTCCAGTGGTCTTTTACAGTGCTCTCTCCAGAAAGCCATCAATATACTGACATTACTAATCAGAATATGGGTATAGATAAACCCACAGACCAGCTCAAACCATGAAAAAAAATAGTCTTTATTGCAAACCATTAAAAGCACACTGTACCGTGGGTAAAAAAGCACCAAACAAACAAAGGTTTGTGTCAAATCACAACGCTACCATAGCCACTGACGCGTTTTGGATAAGGTTCTTTATGCAACTTTGCTTTAGCAGTGATGTCAGGCAGATATTTGGAAGCCCTTCACGGAGAATACTCAGGACCAAAGCTAGTCAGCTGGGTATATCCCCCTGCAAAGGATGCTTTCAATTAGATACTACTCCGAACATGTAAGTCAATATCCTTGTTTTAAGCTGTTGAAGAGCTTCCCTGATTAATCTATGTAACAGCCTTATTTGTTTGTATTGTTTAGGCCGATTGTTGACAGCTGCAAGTACACTAGTAACTTTGATTATGATTACTTATCAGAAGTGTGAGACTTTAAAGGTTCACTGATTCACAATCTTTGAAGGTCCCCCTAGTCACAATTAGGGTTGCCAGCTGTCATCCACAAAAATACTGGACAAGATGTAGGTGACTGGGCACAATGGTTTGTGGGATTGCACAATGCCCACCACCAAAACTCAGTAACACGTGTAAACAGTAGAGATTTGACTCCTTTGAATCCCCCTTACTACTTTTGTGAGGGAGGTAGCAGTTACGTTTTTAAGCACTGGAGAACATAACAGGTAATTTGTGGAGGGTTTCAGATGAGTGGCAGTTGGGGTTAAACTTAACAGTGGGTTTAGGAGAGTGATGGGTATGATGAAAGTGCAGGGGCATCAGTTATTTTTAATGGTCATTAATAATAGTGCATTTCCAATACAGGTTATAGCAACTGGGGTCAGAAACTTTCTGAACTCTGGTCATAGCAATCATGCATCAGCCACCAATATTAGTGTGACCCAGTGATATCACACTTGCTATTATTTAGCAATGATAAGCTAAGAATTCAGTCCCAAAAAAAGAAGCTGCTGTGAAAAGTATACTGATGCTAGACTTTTTTTGGGGTTTATTATACCTATCTACATAGGATATAGCCCCTTTCTTTACTGACTTCATGAAGCATATATAGATATTATGCAATAGTCAGAATGCTGCTACAGTACTTATAAATATATAATATATTGCCATGAGGTAAAAACCTATGTTTTGTATTTCAATGAACATATACATGATATTGTGAAATAGTTATGCTTATTTGCTTAAACATATGAACTGAATATATCATTAACAGATATGTTTTATAGATATATAGATAAATATTGTTTATAATTTAGATAGACAAACATCCTTTATAGTTTAGATATTTAGATAGACAGAAAGATAGATAAATAGACAGATACATAGATAGATAGATAGATAGATAGATAGATAGATAGATAGATAGATAGATAGATAGATAGATAGACATACATCTATCCTTTATAGTTTAGATATTTAGATAGATAACACATTTGAATAGTGCATCTATATTCATGCATACAGACACATGAAGATAAATATCTTGCCTATGACTTTGTTGTTGTGCAAAGTCAGGATCCCCTGGATATTCCCCCACAAGATTCTGTCAGGTACTTATCTTCTGAGCTTTACAGAAGGAGTGCTGATAATCACGCTGGATATTGGAAGCTTTTTTCTGCAAGTATATTTTTATAAGAAACGGCTGGTGCTCTGCTACATGAGCTTGGTTCCTTTGGTGATATAATTTATTGGCTAAGCCAGATATATTTTGTCTTAAAATACCAACTGGTAAGATAGACTTTTAAACCATTTGTTATCATATTAGTTTGCCTTCCTAATGACCTAGAGTCACTAGAGTGCATTTTTTTTGTAAGCAAAGGTTTAGATGTTTCTCTATCTATAATAAAGTATGGAAATCTGTTACTTCTTTATATCTTTCCATGTGCTTAAAATCAGGAGATCTGTAAAACCCCATTAAGTGCTAGATTATGAGTGGCTCGCAAGCGAAATAGGGTTTATCAAGGCTCTTTGCGCATGTCAGAAGAAGTGTGCATATTACAGGTTAAATGTATATGCATTCGCTCAAGCGCAATTGAATTTAACGTGTGTTGGGAGAACACCACTTTAGAGCTCTGGTTAACTGTTATGCTCTTCTAGTTGCACAAAACATGCTCGCTTTTGCAGCACATATACTAAAATTGGAACGATAGAGAGGAGATAAGCATGGCCCCTGCGCAATGATAAAACGCAAATTCATGACGTGTTCCATTTTAAAAAAAAAAAAATGCACAAAACACATATAAATAAACTGTGCAGTACAGTTGTGTGTATTATATATATATATATATATATATGTTTATATGTGTACATATCTATTTATGTAATTAAATGTATATATATGTATTTAGATATATATATATATATATATATAAATATAAACACATAAATACATATGTATACACATATAGACATATAAGTGCATTGGAGCCCTCTGCAGTCAAGTAATTTTAAACATGTAAAATCACATTTATGCAATATTCATTTTTAATAAAGCGTTTAACTTTGTATGTAGTGTAAATATTTAACATTCCAATTTTCTTCACCTAGAGGAATATGTGTAAATATATATATACAAAACATGGAGGGGACTGCACTCTCATACCGGACCGGGTACGCATCCCATGACCCTGTAACATGCTCAGCCCTGGGTGCTCACCGCCGGCACTCACAGGAAGCTGTGCTGTCCCGAGAGTCACAGGCAGTTAACCCCAGAAAGGTTAGTTACCGCATCTGGCCAAATGGGACAAGCCCAGGTACCACATCAAGGTCCTTTCCCATTCCTGAGACCCTAAAACAGCCACACAATGCAAGCTCTCAAATCCAAACAAACTGGGAACAAGGGAAGGGTGCACAGGCTTATGTAATCACCCAGGAAATATACATAGGCCTGTGCACCCTTCCCTTGTTCCCAGTTTGTTTGGATTTGAGAGCTTGCATTGTGTGGCTGTTTTAGGGTCTCAGATATTGGAAAGGACCTTGACGTGGTACCTGAGCTTGTCCCATTTGGCCAGATGCGGTAACTAACCTTTCCATTTTTGCTTTTAAATCTTAGATGAGAGATTGTAAGTAAGTGCTGGACTTTCTCTGTGTGTTGTATATATATATATCAGTATATATCTTTACCTGGCATCAAAAAATGGAAATCCAGCGAACCATCTTGAAAGCATAAACTCCTTTATTGAACATCAGGTACAAAAACAATATATCTACATAAAAAAGATAAAAATAGCTAGTGCCATCAGATCAAGCCGTAGCCGGTCTTACGCGTTTCGGCTAGAAATGCCTTAATCATAGACCATGCAGCTACATCCGGCGTTAACCCTTATACAGGGAGTGCAGAATTATTAGGCAAATGAGTATTTTGACCACATCATCCTCTTTATGCCTGTTGTCTTACTCCAAGCTGTATAGGCTCGAAAGCCTACTACCAATTAAGCATATTAGGTGATGTGCATCTCTGTAATGAGAAGGGGTGTGGTCTAATGACATCAACACCCTATATCAGGTGTGCATAAGTATTAGGCAACTTCCTTTCCTTTGGCAAAATGGGTCAAAAGAAGGACTTGACAGGCTCAGAAAAGTCAAAAATAGTGAGATATCTTGCAGAGGGATGCAGCACTCTTAAAATTGCAAAGCTTCTGAAGCGTGATCATCAAACAATCAAGCGTTTCATTCAAAATAGTCAACAGGGTCGCAAGAAGCGTGTGGAAAAACCAAGGCGCAAAATAACTGCCCATGAACTGAGAAAAGTCAAGCGTGCAGCTGCCAAGATGCCACTTGCCACCAGTTTGGCCATATTTCAGAGCTGCAACATCACTGGAGTGCCCAAAAGCACAAGGTGTGCAATACTCAGAGACATGGCCAAGGTAAGAAAGGCTGAAAGACGACCACCACTGAACAAGACACACAAGCTGAAACGTCAAGACTGGGCCAAGAAATATCTCAAGACTGATTTTTCTAAGGTTTTATGGACTGATGAAATGAGAGTGAGTCTTGATGGGCCAGATGGATGGGCCCGTGGCTGGATTGGTAAAGGGCAGAGAGCTCCAGTCCGACTCAGACGCCAGCAAGGTGGAGGTGGAGTACTGGTTTGGGCTGGTATCATCAAAGATGAGCTTGTGGGGCCTTTTCGGGTTGAGGATGGAGTCAAGCTCAACTCCCAGTCCTACTGCCAGTTTCTGGAAGACACCTTCTTCAAGCAGTGGTACAGGAAGAAGTCTGCATCCTTCAAGAAAAACATGATTTTCATGCAGGACAATGCTCCATCACACGCGTCCAAGTACTCCACAGCGTGGCTGGCAAGAAAGGGTATAAAAGAAGAAAATCTAATGACATGGCCTCCTTGTTCACCTGATCTGAACCCCATTGAGAACCTGTGGTCCATCATCAAATGTGAGATTTACAAGGAGGGAAAACAGTACACCTCTCTGAACAGTGTCTGGGAGGCTGTGGTTGCTGCTGCACGCAATGTTGATGGTGAACAGATCAAAACACTGACAGAATCCATGGATGGCAGGCTTTTGAGTGTCCTTGCAAAGAAAGGTGGCTATATTGGTCACTGATTTGTTTTTGTTTTGTTTTTGAATGTCAGAAATGTATATTTGTGAATGTTGAGATGTTATATTGGTTTCACTGGTAAAAATAAATAATTGAAATGGGTATATATTTGTTTTTTGTTAAGTTGCGTAATAATTATGCACAGTAATAGTCACCTGCACACACAGATATCCCCCTAAAATAGCTATAACTAAAAACAAACTAAAAACTACTTCCAAAACTATTCAGCTTTGATATTAATGAGTTTTTTGGGTTCATTGAGAACATGGTTGTTGTTCAATAATAAAATTAATCCTCAAAAATACAACTTGCCTAATAATTCTGCACTCCCTGTATAGTCACAAAAGAAATTAGTAATCAAGGATCAACAGCTGTTTCTAGACAATGTGTGCTATTCGGACATGACAAAATATATACATATATACAGACTGAAAGATACTATTCTAATAATACTGGGGGGTTAAATGTTCATAATAAACCTATAATATATCTTTACCTATATATAATCATCTATATATATAGGTAAAGATATCTATTTTATAAAAAAATATATGATATATATATATAAATATGTATTTAATAATAAATAAAACATTTTATGCTACGTGAAAAGCATTGGAATGTGAAATATTAATATTTAATGTCAGGTTAGCATACTTGAGAAAACACGATCGTGTTTGCACAACTTGTTGGGTGTTAAGTTTTTTTCGCAATTTTCATGCTCCATTGAAGTCTATGAGGGAATACCTTAACGTGATTGTGATATTCTAAGTTCAGCTTTTTGCAATGGGTTAGCTCTTGTGCAAAAATTTTTTACTTTAAACTTGTAATACGAACGCTACCTGACGTGCGCAAAAAGCTTACTTCTAGCGGAGTTAGCACATGAGCGGGATCAATAAATAGAGGTCCACTCATAATCTAACCATAATTTCCTTATTTTTTTGCTGTAGACATGCCATCATTTTATTTCTTCAACAATTGATTTGTGTGTACTGGTAGCTTCTTCTGCAGTCTGTAATTTAATCTACTTCTACTGCACTATTTGAATGCTATGAACAATGGAAAAACTACATTTAATATGAAACTCAAATAAACTAAAATCACCTTAATTACTTGTGTTCTTGTTTGACACTGTCAGGTTCTAAGACGTCTGCTGCCTGGACAAAAGCACTGCTCTGCTTGCATTGTCTAATAATAGCCTTTAGTCTGTCTACGCTCTAGAGACTACAACACTATGTTCTAGCCACATGCTCATAATCTGCTCTGCTTGCATTGTCTAATGATAGCCTTTAGTCTGTCTACGCTCTAGAGACTACAGCACTATGTTCTAGCCACATGCTCATAATCTGCTCTGCTTGCTTCACACTGCTGCAGAAAGACGGGCAGAGTTATCACTCTCACTTGCGCACAGCGTGCTCTATCTCCTCAGAATGCAGAGAACTGTATTTTCCTGGTATAGACAATCAAAATGAATTACTGAATTTTGGCATCCCTTGAAACATTTCTGAATATAACTGGAGCACAGCTCAAAAAGAGGATACTCCAATCAAAAAAGGATATCTGGTCACCCTTGCATAACATATATAGAAATTAAACATTACAATGCAAAAGGCTTGCATGCAAAAATAAATGTTTTAAATCATTTAAACTGTCTTTTTGTGTGTGTATATATATATATATATCAATCTCTGGATTTTATAAAGTGAAACAATTTGTATTGCGCAATAAAAAAAATTACTTTATGATATCCAGAGAGTGCAGTATCTTTGTGCTATAACTTTGTTGGTTACTAGCACCCTGGTAACTGATTACAGTAAGTGAGAGTGCAGAACCACCTTTTGGACTATTCCATATATAAATATATATTTCTGTCATAAAAATATACTCTCTCTCTCTCTCTCTCTACAATAAAAGTAACCTTCAACTTCCCCCCAAAAAGCCTATCTTAAAAAAAAAAACTATGTTACTAAAAAAATCCTTATACAAAAACAAAAGTTGCCCTGATAAGATCAATGGAAACAAAACACAAAAGGATGCTTCATAGTGTAGACTGTATATTCAAAAGGAGAAATTAAATATTCAAAATGGGTAACTCACAATCCGGGTGGCACTACCAAAACAATAGTGCATGTAGGGCAGGCTGGATGTCACAGTCACCAGCTGACTGAACCAGGTTATTCTTTCTGGCGAATATAAAAGCTTACCTTTAGAATCCCTGGAAATCAAGCATAGAAATCATAGTGTAGACTGTACTGTTATATAGTGACAAGCTCAAAAGATCCAAAGTGGGCAACTCACAATGTTGTTGGCACTATAGGATTAATGGTGCATAAGGGCATCCTGGATATTCTAGTCTCCAGCTGACTTTCTCCTCAGGTATTCTCTTATGTTGGAGTTCCTGATTGCAGGAAAATACCAAAATGGAAGGAGAAAATAATAAAGGAGCTATCTAAGTTAAAGTTAACTAGATTAAAACTTTAATAAAAATTGCAATAACAATAATAACAATTTGAACACACACACACACACACATATATATATATATATATATATATATATATATATATATATACTGTATATATATATATATATCTATATATATATATATATCTATATATATATACTGTATATATAAATATATATATATATATATATATATTCATTATAAAACCTTTTGATACATGATGGGCTAGATTACAAGTGGAGTGCTAATTTATCACAGTAGCAATTAGTGCTCAAAAAATGAATCATTTTTAAAATGTTCCCCAACTGCCCCTAAAATAATGTGTGTAGTGCCATTACTAAAAATAAAAATATTAGCATCTTTTTTTTTTTGTTAAAAAAACTGCACTAAGCAGTTTTTTTAGGTTAAAGTTGGTGGGTGTGAGAGCCTATGGCCGTGCCCTCTCTTGAGCGCAATGTTTCCGTGCAATGCGAATGCTGGAATTACAAAGTGGAGCACAAATATCGCCCTCTCAAAAGCAATATTTTCTGCTCCACTTGTAATCAGGCCCTTAATCTTTCTGGTTACCATTAGCGCCCCTAGGACTTGGTTACTAAGCCTTATACAAAATGCCCTGAAGTTTTCAGCTCTTTTGCTTTTATGTAAAAACTAAAAAACCCTATTCTAAAAAAAACTATCCTACAAACAATCCTAAGCTTAAAAAAAACTATTCTAAAAAAAGACTGCCCTTTAAAGGGCATTTTGTAGGGCATTGTCCTAAAGCGATTACAGCTCTTTTGGGATTTTTTAAAAAGAAGACCTATTCTAAAAAATCCTATACTCATTTTTTTTATTTTACTGCTAATGACTTTGATAACATAAATATATTGTTTGCTTTTTTAAAAAAATATTTTTTATTGAGTTTATCATTATACAGAAAAAGTAATTTGAAAACGTACAATATGGGAGAAATTACAGGTTAACACATCAATATACCTAATGTTTAAGACACAAACAGGATGCAATATTTAGTCCTTGTTTCCCAACTTTTAACATAACCATATAAGATAAGGTTCTTTTGTACAAATAATATTGTAGAGATTCTACAGCTCAAGGAATTAAACCCCTATATGCGAAATATCTAGAGTGGGTATTACGAAATGGCAAATGTTAAACAATAATGACAAGCCGCCAACGAGAACAGTGATCAAAGAGTCTAGTAGTGTTGGGATACAAGTAGGTAGCATAAACAATTGTCAATTAGAATATAAATCTAAAATTGCAGTATCTTCCCTCTGGTCTATTAAACATCTTACGAGACTTCAGGGTCATTTGTTAAAACAATTTGTATAAATTAGGTCTCATTGGCGAACCCAATTATTTATCTATATAGTACAACATTACCAATTTCCCATACCCTAATAGGGTTAATGTAGTAAAATTTAGTAAGTCTTATATGAGAATGCAAACTATATATTATCTTGATAAACAATAGGCTCAAATGTTGAGTAACCATATATAAATAAAACTGTTATGTTGTTTTCACCTAAAGGTGTCAACACCGACTAGTATGTCTTATATGGGAGTGTAAACTATACATTATCTTAATAAACAGTAAACACAATACAGTGGTCATATATAAACTAAAATAATAACCATGTGTCAATTGAGATATATATTGCATATCTTGAGTGTTGATATTGTAAATATAAACTTTATGCTTACAATATTAGTTATGGATAATAAAATTGTTGGGTTAACTGTAAGCTTGTATATATAAAATTGGTTCTATATAGTAGTTAGTTATATAAATATATTAAGTTATTAGCTGGGGTTTTATTGTGAGAGAAACCGCTCTTTATGTATCCGAGTAAAATAAATAAAATGCTCGGATACTTTAATAAATGGGGGGTTAATTCAACTGGACAACGGACACAACCCAAAGGACACTGATTATCGAAAAAAAACTAAATTGGTGAGAAGTAGTGAGATAAACCATAAACATCAACTGAGACATTGTGTGATAGACTCAAACCATGTGGCATCTAAGGAAAATGACGTACACGTTATGATTTTAAATAAACTAAGTCCTAGTACAGCAAACTTTAATTCAGTTATTGCAATGACACCCATAACTACCTCAGTAAGTGAATTCAGACAATCTATATATATATAAAATGGGCAAACTAAAGTACATATTGAGAAAGAGCCCTCAGAACTCAGAACATATTACTATCTGTCCATATAGGCTAAGTAAATTTTTATATGCTATGTTGATGCCTTGCTGCCCCGGCTGCTGATAGCATGCCATCATTTTATAAAGGGCTAGGGATGTAATGATAGGTGGTAAACATCACATAATAGAAAATAAGAAAACAGCAAAGTCACACTACCACCCACAGACAAAGCAACAGCATGGCACAAATTCTATATATATTATGGACATATAACAGTCAAGAAATCTGAATGTTACAAAGTGAACAGGAGCAATGATTATAAAATACTTGTACTAGTCCCAATAGTCATTATGAAATATCAGAAGTGTAGACTTAATTTAGCCATTATATACGCTGTGTGTGGTATATTTTTCAGAAAATTAAGTTAGATAGATTGATAACCATTGTGGCTTGCAAATAACCTGATGCCAAGCAATGCACAACACTCTCAATCAACTGTAGTATCACCTGACTCCAACCTTAATGTTCTGTGCCAACTGAGACAGTTCGGATCGCCACTGAAAATATAAAGAGTAATACATAATTGCTGCTATCTCCTTTCCGGACCTAATGTTCGCATTGAACCTGGCGACTTTTGAGGGTATGTAGCCATGTATATCTGCTTCCATGTAGCATCATGTCGAGTGATAGAAAGGAGGGTAAGAAGTGAAACACTCCGATTGTGCAACTGGCTGTTAGTGGCAGTGGTATCCATGAGCTCTGGTGGTATTTGGGGACCAACACCTCCAAGCTCTCCCAAGTGAAAATTTTGGGTGGCATAGTCACCAAAAAGACTCTCCACAGTAGCGCTCCTTAGCAGAATCTCTTGATCTGACCGCTCAATCATATGGGATATCACATACACAGTCGTCTTCACTATAGTTTCCGAAGCATGCAGGAGATGCCCGGGCCCCAAAGCATCACCCTCATTGCTAATTTCATCAGTTGGGCCTGGGCAAACCTCTAGCGAAGATCCACTATTATCTGTAAGACCAAGGTCTCCGTTTAAAGCTGCAGCAAATGTAGGCTTATAAGACTCTAGGAGCCTGCCAAGCTCAGCCAGAATCTGGCAAACACCCTCCATTGTGAGTATATAGGGTGAAATTAACAGTTCATACTGTTAAATAGGCAAGTCTCAGATCAAGCAGAAAAGTGTAGACGCGTATATATATATATATATATATATATATATATATATATGTAATAGTATATGTAATACTAGCTTCCCCACGATACGGTTAGTAAAATGGCTGCTGTCTGCTCTGTATGAGAAAAGGCCTCCAGTCCTAACATGAAGCAGTTATATCGGTGCCGTAGTTTAACATTCGTCAAGTGTTGAATAGATGTCAGGCAAATATCCCACCATTGTCAGAGGATTTAAGTTGCTTTTGAGTGGTGTCCTGAGTCTGCTATAAAACAGTGATAGCAAGAGCCCTAAAAATATGCCATTCTCATGCACTGCAGGTTCCGCCCCATAAATATATCATTTAAATTATAAATTTATGTTTAAAATAATAAAATGAACAAGCAAAAATAACTACATTTTAAATTATATACAATACTTAAAATAATATGTATTATACATGACAATGCAAATCATTTTAACATTGTATATAAAGGTAGTGACATAGCTCCTATAGTTATGATAGGGAGTTTTTTTTGTATACTTTATTAGTGAGGTACTTTGCAGACATGACATAGGTGTATGCGTTCTGTGGGAGTTAGCTGGGCGATCCAGGGGGAGTATAGGGAAGACATGACGTAGATATAGGTGGTCTATGGAAGTTAGCTGGACACTCTAGGGTCTATAGATAAGACATAATGTAGGTGTAGGTGGTATTATGGAGTTAGCTGGGCATTCCAGGGGGAGTATAGCAAAAATATGATGTAGGTGTAGGCATTCTGTGGGAGTTACCCGGGCAATCCATGAGAGTAACCTGCACTTTGATTGGGATGCATCGCCAGCAGTGCTCCCTAAATGGCAGGTTATGAGAAGGGTGTCAGCCATGTTTGTCTCACCACATTTTCAGTGGAGAGACTTTCCAGTGCGAGGCAGGTAGTGTAAGTTGAGGGAAAATAAAGTCATACAGGCATTATATGAAGTGTTCCAACACAGAGACTGTTTTTGCTTTCACTGTGCGAACTGTCTGCGCTGTGTAGGAACACCACTGCCAGCAAAAAAAGTGCCAATGAGTGTTGATGTCTGGGATGTTTTCATTAAGTAGTGCTCCCCATTATCTTCTATGGGAAACACATTTCCACTAACCAGCACTTTGCAGGTCGGCCCCTTTTATTCCAATATATGGCCAGACAGACTGACAGGTGGCAAGCCTGGTGAGGCCACAAATCCCTTTCCCCATCAGTTTGGTGATGTTTTGAATATCAGGGCCTCTGACGCTATAAAGGTGTGGTTGCCCACTCATCCCCAATTCATATTCTTAAGGGCTTATTTAAGGGTATGACTAATATTCATGAAGCGTTGTGGAGTGCTTGGAGCATGTTAGGATCTATATAATCAAAATAAACTGCAGACCCCTGAGTAGATTAGGGACCATGTGACTGTGAATCTGTCTTGTGGCTGTGAATCTGTCTTGGTTGCACTTTGAGAGCACTAGACTATTAAGCTTACTTATTTCATGGGGTTTTCAGCGTAATCATCCTCGGCAGTGTACAAATTGGATGAAGAGATGGAAGGCAGATGGTAGATTAGTGAAAAATTTAACAGTACATCATGCCATACTTGCATACGGACAAAGAGAAATGGAGAGGCAGTTCCCTGCCAAGGAATTGGATAAGGCTATTATTTCTACTAAGTAGTCAATTAATTACACTATTCTATTTGAATCTTATTTTAAGCTCCTATTAAAATGGTATTTTAACCCAATCAGATGTCAACAATGTCTTCTACGTGCTTGCAGCGGTGTTGGAGGCAATGTGGTGAAAATGGTTCTGACCTGCATATATGGTGGTCCTGCCTAACAATGTTGCCACTCTGGGTTTGGTAACCCCTGAATTTGCCCTGATTCACATCGGGATTGTCAGACTACCTAAATCACGTAGGGCTTTATTGATTTATATCTATGCGAATACTAAGATTTGTTTTGCCAGAAACTGGAAGAGTCCTTATTCACCTACTCTACCTCAAGTTAAAAACACAATCAACTATTTAGCTAATATGGAGAGAGACTTCTAGAATGCCCACAATAGGGTGGATAGTTACTAGAAGATAAGGGAAAAGTAAGTCCAGTAGGACAGTTAGTTGGTCTGGATTATAGACACAGTATAATTCTGGATAAGATCTACTCAAGACTTATTTTACAGTTCCTTTTGGTTTTTTCCCTCTGTGCATAGAATTATTTATGCTATCTTTTTACTTTTACAGAATGTGTTGAGCTTTTAGATGTTCATATTGAAATATGTTATGCTATTCTTTTATCTTTCATTACTTGGCATACAGTTGAATATACTTCATAGTCAATGTCAATGTTGCTTATTCACAAGACACCATACTGTTTAATTTATCTGTAATGTTTATACAATTTTTGTACATTGAAAATATGTTGTAGATTGTGAAACTTGCTGGAGCCTTGTGAGATATATGCTTTAGTCAGTTAGCTGCATTGTACTGGATCAACAAGGGTGTGGACTTCTTTTATACTGCTGGACTATGCACAATCTACAATATTTGGCTTATTCATGTGTACTTTGTCATTTTATGATTGTATCTATGTATTTTGTACTTGGTTGAAAAATGTTAATAAAAATAAATGTAAAAACAAATTCTGTTTTACTTCCAACAAATCCAGTCATTGGGGCCGATTTATCATCGGTCGGTCCGTCATGAACCGATCAGCAGATCATGTCCCATAGACATCGATGAATGCTGACAGCGGTCTTAAGACTGCTGCTTTATAACTGCTGTTTCCATCGATTCTGAAGGCTCGGGCAGAAACAGGGGCATCAGAGGCCTTTTTGCCCTTGATAAATCAACCCCATTGTTTAATTTAGATCTTGCGTTATGCTGGAATACAGACATGTTATGTATATAGAAACAATATAAAGTGCATACAATTAAAATAACTGTTATATGAGTAAATATGTTTCACATATTTTGATTTGCAATTCCAGAAATAGCCATACTCATCTTCTGAAAACATAATAAGTGGGACCTGAAACTCATTTAACATAAGCTGTTTTAAAAGATTCACAATGTCCCTTTTATAGCTCTGTCTCTTCAAAGCCTTTTCATCTGTCTTTTTTTTAATGTGTTTCAAGAATGTTCCATTTTTTTTTAATTTCCAATATTTAATTTCAACTTCATAGCTGATAAACACATTATTGTTATTACAATTTTTCCTGGGATGACATTTGGTGCCATTGTACTATTCTCCAACCAGCTTTTATACACACTGTGCTGTAAAGTGATACCATGCAGCTCAAAGGCATTGAAGTACTCCAACGAGCAACCAATCCAAAATGATTTTAAGATAAGCAAATAAAAGCAATCGGTATTATTCTACAGAATCAAAGACACTACTTTAAATCAGACTTTCAAACCTATTCTCCATATTGAACTAGAGGAATAGAAACTTTATATTTCTTAGTAACTTAACCTGTTCAGCATATTTAGGTTTAAATCACTTACAACGTACGTACCTCAAAATAACTCTTCCTATGACTTCATTTATAAAGGATAACAATTATTATATTTCAGAAGGGGATATTGAGAGAAAGAAGAGAAAAACATGAAGAAGTAAAAAAAGGGAATTATTCTGTTTCTTCGCTTGTTACAGACAAATTCACCACCTATGAGGTTAGGTCTTCCTCCAGACTGATGGAAAGGAACTGTGCAACACCCACTCAGAGCGAGGCTTTAATATTCTTAAGTTACAGACTGTCTGCAGGGTTTATTAAATGAAATACAAAACAATAGGGATGCTCAGTAAATACATCAGCTGCACTAAGTGAATAAACAGAATTAATTGTAAGTCCATACATCACCCTTTGGAGTCTTAAAGAGGTAAGTTTCGAAGGATAATAATGTTTTATTTCAGAGAACTCATGAAAATATGTATGTCACAGTATAAGCTATTTTGGGACCAAGAGCACTGTTTCCTGACCACTTTGTAAAAGCTTGTTAACATTGATAGAAGTAAGTTTTTGAGTGTGTCAGGGTTGCACGAGTATTACAAGTTGAAAGTAGTCCGACGTGAGCAAAAAGACATTAGAAAGTTAGAATATCGCATCTGCGTTCATGTATTTCCCAGTAGACTTCAATGGAGTGTGAAAAGTCATTGTGCTAACTGCGCTCAAAATAAAATTTTAGCGTGGCTGGGTTAGAGTAGTATTACAAGTTGAAAGTAAAATGCTAAATTCAGGACTTCAGATATCACAATCATGTTAACTTCTTCTCCCCATAGACTTCAATGGGGTGCACGGTTTAAAAACACCTATCACGGGGTTTTGAATATTTTTACATTTCAATGTTTTTCACATAGAAAAAAATGTTTTATATTTTAAATATTTATTTCTATATATATATATGATTTTTTTGTTATATATATATATATATATATATATATATATATATATATATATATCTTTACCTACAGTATATATCTATATATCTATTTATATATATATATATATATATATATATATATATATATATATATATATATATATATACACAGTATATATACATATATATATATATATATATATATATATATATATGGTAGAAAGATGCGTAAGTGCTTATTCAGTATGTATAATCAGTTCACACGAATGTAGCAATGGAATTCAAAGATCAGAGAAATAGACAATAAAATCCCTGATCCTGCAATATATCATATGGGTCTTGTAACCCCAATGGTAATCCCCTTACTAGAAGGGGCCTCAATACGATATGAGGTAAATGCTGCGTATAGTAAGTAAGTGTCCTCAGTGGCTTTCTTGCGCAGTAACCGCTGTATTGGTACCCTTTGAAACGCATCAGGATTAGCTGTATTTTTCTACTTTTATTATACTCACTATTTCTATGTGAACTGTATCCCCTTGAACTGCATTTGTGATTGATTATATCTGCTTGTGAAATACCTCATATTCACCTAGATTACGAGTTTTGCGTTATGAGTAAAATAGCAGTGTTGTGGCCCATAATGCATCATTTTCCCTAACGCAGCCATTACAAGTCTTGTCGGTATAGGTATACCGCAAGTCTTTTAGCCTGTACCTCAACGTCAGTACAGCCCTCATAAAAATGACGTTTTTTCATGGGATTCCCATAGCGCCAGTATTACGAGTTTTGCTGTGAGGCTAAAAAGCAAGCTTTACAGCCTAAAATGACAAGATCCCTACAGCCATCTAAAGTCAGTAGTTATACGTTTTACGCTACAAAGCTGTAACATAAAACTCATAACTAAAGTGTTAAAAAGTACATTAACACCCATAAACTACCTATTAACCCCTAAACCGAGGCCCTCCAGCATTGCAAACACTATTTTAATTTTTTTTAACCCCTAATCTGCCGCTCCCGACATCGCCGCCACTAAATTTTTTATTAACCCCTATTCTGCCGCTTCTCGACATCGTCACCACTATACTAAACTTATTAACTCAGAAACCGCCACCCTCCCGCATCGCAAACACTATTTAAATATTATTAACCCCTAATCTGCCGTCCACCCACATCGCCCCCATTATACTAAAGTTATTTAGCCTTACACCCCTGCATCGCAATAAACTAATTTAAACTAGTAACCCCTAAACCTAACCATAACCCTAACTTTATATTAAAATTACAATTTCCCTATCTTAAATTAAATTAAAACTTACCTGTCAAAGTAAAAAAACTAAATTTAAACTAACAATTAAACTAATATAATTATTAAACTAAATTTAAACTAACTACCAATCAAATTAAACTAAACTACACATTTAAAAAATCCTAACACTACTCTAGTATCTAATTACAAAAAATAACAAACACTGAATTACAAAAAATAAAAAACTAACGGCTAGCTTGCGAGTTTTGTGTTATGAGCGGTACGGTACTAACTTGCAAGTTATTTGCACCGCTCACCTCCCTACAGCGCTGGTATTACAAGTTTACAAAAGAGTCTGGTTTTAATCCATAAAGGGCATAAATCACCTAACATTCCTAAATTGATTGGAATGACGTGCTTTAAAACATCAGGTATGACAAGATATGAGTGGTGGCACTGGGCAAGTGGGCACAGTATATACGCTGTGAGCCTGACACAAAAAAGCAGACTGATGTTTCACAGTCCAAAAAGTTTTTTTTTTTAAATGTACACTTACACTACTATTAAACAAGATATGAGTGGTGGCACTGGGCAAGTGGGCACAGTATACGCTGTGAGCCTGACACAAAAAAGAAGACTGATGTTTCACAGTCCAAAAAGTTTTTTTTTTTAAATGTACACTTACACTACTATTAAACAAGATATGAGTGGTGGCACTGGGCAAGTGGGCACAGTATACGCTGTGAACCTGACACAAAAAAGCAGACTGATATTTCACAGTCCAAAAAGTTTTTTTTTTTTAAATGTACACTTACACTACTATTAAACAAGATATGAGTGGTGCCACTGGGCAAGTGGGCACAGTATACTCTGTGAGCCTGACACAAAAAAGCAGACTGATGTTTCACAGTCCAAAAAGTTTTTTTTTTTAAATGTACACTTACACTACTATTAAACAAGATATGAGTGGTGGCACTGGGCAAGTGGGCCCAGTATAAGCTGTGAGCCTGACACAAAAAAGCAGACTGATGTTTCACAGTCCAAAAAGTTTTTTTTGTTTTTAAATGTACACTTACACTACTATTAAACAAGATATGAGTGGTGGTACTGGGCAAGTGGGCACAGTATACGCTGTGAGCCTGGCACACATGCTGGCAGGCAGGCAACTGCAATTAGATTACACTAGCAGACTGATGTTTCAAAGTCGAATTTTTTTTTTTTTTTAAATTTACACTACTGTTACACCAGATATGAGTGGTGGCACTGGGCAAGTGGGCCTGGCACACATGCTGGCAGGCAGGCAACTGCAATTAGATTACACTAGCAGACTGATGTTTCACAGTCCAAAAAGTTTTTTTTTTTAAATGTACACTTACACTACTATTAAACAAGATATGAGTGGTGGCACTGGGCAAGTGGGCACAGTATACGCTGTGAACCTGACACAAAAAAGCAGACTGATATTTCACAGTCCAAAAAGTTTTTTTTTTTTAAATGTACACTTACACTACTATTAAACAAGATATGAGTGGTGCCACTGGGCAAGTGGGCACAGTATACTCTGTGAGCCTGACACAAAAAAGCAGACTGATGTTTCACAGTCCAAAAAGTTTTTTTTTTTAAATGTACACTTACACTACTATTAAACAAGATATGAGTGGTGGCACTGGGCAAGTGGGCCCAGTATAAGCTGTGAGCCTGACACAAAAAAGCAGACTGATGTTTCACAGTCCAAAAAGTTTTTTTTGTTTTTAAATGTACACTTACACTACTATTAAACAAGATATGAGTGGTGGTACTGGGCAAGTGGGCACAGTATACGCTGTGAGCCTGGCACACATGCTGGCAGGCAGGCAACTGCAATTAGATTACACTAGCAGACTGATGTTTCAAAGTCGAATTTTTTTTTTTTTTAAATTTACACTACTGTTACACCAGATATGAGTGGTGGCACTGGGCAAGTGGGCCTGGCACACATGCTGGCAGGCAGGCAACTGCAATTAGATTACACTAGCAGACTGATGTTTCACAGTCAAAAAAGTTTTTTTTTTAAATTTACACTACTGTTATACCAGATATGAGTGGTGGCACTGGGCAAGTGGGCCTGGCACACACGCTGGCAGGCAGGCAACTGCAATTAGATTGCACAAGCAGACTGATGTTTCACAGTCAAAAAAGTTTTTTTTTTTTAAACTTACACTACTGTTACACCAGATACAAGTGGTGGCACTGGGCAAGTGTGCCTGGCACACACGCTGGCAGGCAGACAACTGCAATTAGATTACACTAGCAGACTGATGTTTCACAGTCAAAAAAGTTTTTTTTTTTAAACTTACACTACTGTTACACCAGATACAAGTGGTGGCACTGGGCAAGTGTGCCTGGCACACACGCTGGCAGGCAGACAACTGCAATTAGATTACACTAGCAGACTGATGTTTCACAGTCAAAAAAGTTTTTTTTTTTAATTTACACTACTGTTACACCAGATATGAGTGGTGGCACTGGGCAAGTGGGCCTGGCACACACGCTGGCAGGCAGGCAACTGCAATTAGATTACACTAGCAGACTGATGTTTCACAGTAAAAAAAGTAAGTTTTTTTTTTAATTTACACTACTGTTACACCAGATATGAGTGGTGCCACTGGGCACGTGGCTTGGCAGGCAAGCAACCGCAATTAGATTACACAGGGAAAAAAATAATAATAAAAAAATGATGTTCTAGCCCTAAAAAGGGCCTTTTGGGGTGCTGTCCTTACAGCAGAGATCAGATGAGTCCTTCAGGACTGTAGTGGACACTGAATACACTATCCTAGCTATCAATTTCCCTATTAAATCACCAGCAGCTACACTGTCCCTCCTCTCACTAACAATGCAGCTTCCGAATGAATCTAAAATGGCTGCTGTCCAGGAGCTGGGAGGGTCTGGGAGGGAGGGTATGCTGCTGATTGGCTGGAATGTGTCTGCAGACTGTGAGATACAGGGTCAAAGTTTACTCAATGATGACAAATAGGGGGCGGATCGAACATCGCATATGTTTGCCCGCTGCAGCGAACGCGAACATGCTATATTCGCCGGGAACTATTCGCCTGCGAACTATTCGTGACATCACTAATAGACATCAATGGGGAGAGCCGACTGAAAAAAAGCCTATCACCTGCAATAAAGGAGCGTAAAGCTCCGTAACGCAGCCCCATTGATTCCTATTGGGAAACAACATTTTTGTTTACCCCTAACACCCTAACATGAACCCCGAGTCTAAACACCCCTAATCTTACACTTATTAACCCCTAATCTGCCGCCCCGACATCGTCGACACCTAAATTATACTTATTAACCCCTAATCTGCCGTCCCCGACATCGCCGAAACCTACATTATACTTATTAACCCCTAATCTGCCACCCCTGACATCGCCGACACCTAAATTATACTTATTAACCCCTAATCTGCTGCCCCCAATGTCGCCGCAACCTACCTACACTTATTAACCCCTAATCTGTCGCCCCAACGTCGCCACCACTATACTAAATTTATTAACCCCATCCAATCAGCCAATAGGATTGAGCTTGCATCAGCCAATAGGATTTTTTCACCTTTAATTCCGATTGGCTGATAGAATTCTATCAGCCAATCGGAATTCAAGGGACGCCATCTTGGATGACGTCATTTAAAGAATTCCTTATTCAAGAAGACGTCGATTGAAGAGTATGCTCCGCGCTGGATGTCTTGAAGATGGACCCGCTCCGCGCCGGATGGATGAAGACAGAAGATGCCGTCTGGATGAAGACTTCTGCCCGGTTGGATGAAGACTTCTGCCGCTTCATTGAGGACTTCTGCTGGCTTTGTTGAGGATGGATGTCGGGTCTTCAAAAACTGTAAGTGGATCTTCGGGGGTTAGTGTTAGGCTTTTTTAAGGGTTTATTGGGTGGGTTTTATTTTTAGATTAGGGTTTAGGCAGAAAAAGAGCTAAATGCCCTTTTCAGGACAATGGGGAGCTTAGGTTTTTTAGTTAGGATTTTATTTGGGGGGTTGGTTGTGTGGGTGGTGAGTTTTACTGTTGGGGGGTTGTTTGTATTTTTTTTTTACAGGTAAAAGAGCTGATTTCTTTTGGACCATGCCCCGCAAAAGGCCCTTTTAAGGGCTATTGGTAGTTTAGTTTAGGCTAGGGTTTTTTTTATTTTTTGGGGGGGGGGCTTTTTTTATTTTGATAGGGCTATTAGATTAGGTGTAATTAGTTTAAATATCTGATCATTTCTTTTTTATTTTGTGTAATTTAGTGGGGGGGGGTTGTAATTTAGTTAATTGTATTTAATTTATGTAATTTATTTCATTGTAGTGTAAGGTTAGGTGTTAGTGTAACTCAGGTTAGGTTTTATTTTACAGGTAAATTTGTATTTATTTTAGCTAGGTAGTTATTAAAAAGTTAATAACCATTTAGTAACTATTCTACCTAGTTAAAATAAATACAAACGTAGCTGTGAAATAAAAAAAAACCTAAGATAGCTACAATGTAACTATTAGTTATATTGTAGCTAGCTTAGGGTTTATTTTACAGGTATTTCCTTTTAAATAAGAATTATTTAGTAATTAATAGTAGGTTTTATTTAGATTTATTTTAATTACATTAAAGTTAGTGGGTGTTAGGGTTAGACTTAGGGTTAGGTTTAGGGGTTAATAACTTTAGTATAGTGGCGGCGACGTTGGCTGATAGAATTCTATCAGCCAATCAGAATTCATGTGACGCCATCTTGGATGACATCATTTAAAGGAGAATTCATCGTTCAAGAAGACGTCGATTGAAGAGGATGCTCCGCGCCGGATGTCTTGAAGATGGACCTGCTCCGCGCCGAATGGATGAAGATAGAAGATGCCGTCTGGATGAAGACTTCTGCCCGGTTGGATGAAGACTTCTCCCCGGTTGGATGAAGACTTCTGCCGCTTCGTTGAGGACTTCTGCCGGCTTCGTTGAGGATGGATGTCGGGTCTTCAAAAACTGTAAGTGGATCTTCGGGGGTTAGTGTTAGACTTTTTTAAGGGTTTATTGGGTGGGTTTTATTTTTAGATTAGGGTTTGGGTGGAAAAAGAGCTAAATGCCCTTTTAAGGGCAATGCCCATCCAAATGCCCTTTTCAGGGCAATGGGGAGCTTAGGTTTTTTAGTTAGGACACCTAATCTAATAGCCCCCCCAAAATAAAAAAAAAACCCTAGCCTACAATAAACTATCAATGGCCCTTAAAAGGGCCTTTTGTGGGGGCATTGCCCCAAAGAAATCAGCTCTTTTACCTGTAAATAAAAATACAATTACCCCCCCAACAGTAAAACCCACAACCCACACAACCAACCCCTCCATCTACAAAACTTAAGCTCCCCATTGCCCTGAAAAGGGCATTTGTATGGGCATTGCCCTTAAAAGGGTATTTAGCTCTTTTTCAGCCCAAACCCCTAATCTAAAATTATAACCCACCCAATAAACCCTTAAAAAAAACTAACACTAACCCCCGAAGATCCACTTACAGTTTTTGAAGACCCGACATCCATCCTCAACGAAGCAGCAGAAGTCCTCAGCGAAGCCGGCAGAAGTCTTCATCCAAGTGGGCCGAAGTCTTCATCCAACCGGGCAGAAGTCTTCATCCAGACGGCATCTTCTACCTTCAGCCATCCGGCACGGAGCGGTTCCATCTTCAAGACATCCGGCACGGAGCATCCTCTTCTGACGATGTCTTCTGAACATTGAAGTTTCCCTTTAAATGACGTCATCCAAGATGGTGTCCCTTACATTCTGATTGGCTGATAGAATTCTATCAGCCAATAGGAATTAAGGTTGAAAAAATCCTATTGGCTGTTGCAATCCGCCAATAGGATTGAGCTTTCATTCTATTGGCTGATCCAATCAGCCAATAGGATTGAGCTTGCATTCTATTGGCTGATTGAAATAGGTTTTTATTTGGGGGGGATTGCTTGTGTGGGTCGTGGGTTTTACTGTTGGGGGGGTATTTGTATTTTTATTTACAGGTAAAAGAGCTGATTTCTTTGGGGCAATGCCCCACAAAAGGCCCTTTTAAGGGCCCTTGGTAGTTTATTGTAGGCTAGAGTTTTTTTTATTTTGGGGGGGGGCTTTTTTATTTTGATAGGGCTATTAGATTAGGTGTAATTAGTTTAAATATTTGATAATTTATTTTTTATTTTGTGTAACTTAGTGTTTATTTTTTTTGCAACTTAGTGTTTTTTATTTTGTGTAACTTAGTTGTTAATTTTTTGTAACTTAGTAATTTTTAATTGTAGATTTAAATAATTTGAGTAGGGTTAGGTTTTTAGAAATGTAGTATAGTTAATTTAATTTGTAGGGGTTAATAACTTTATTAGAGTTGCGGTGGGCTCCGGGAGCAGCGGGGTGGGGGTTAATAACTTTATTTAGTTGTGACGGGGTCCGGGAGCGGCGGGATAGGGGTTAAACATTTTAGTATAGTGGTGGGGTTTAGAGACAAGGTGTAAATAAAGTTGGTAAAAAGTAGAATAACAGCGAGATCGATGACTGTTTAGTTAACAACAGTCCGCTGCTCATCGCTCCGTACTTGGTGCGCGGCTTTTTGACAGCTTTTTTTATAAATAAGGAGAGCGTATTCAGGTCCACGGCCGCGATGTTAGGCGAATGCAGCATAGTTGACGGCTTGATAAGTAGGCCTCCATGCCCTAATTAGGACCAATTGAGTGAAAACATTTTTTAACAGCAGCTTCACGTTTTGCAACTGTATCACAACAAATTTCAATTTAGTGACTGGATAGTATTTTTAATAGCAGCTCTATTGTAACTGTATCACAATCAAATCCTATTACATTGACAGCATGTAGCTGGTTGCCGTGACCAGCTAAGTTAAGTGATAAGGACATCGGCTGCAATAACAAAGACCTATCCTCACCACAACAAGCCCTTATAGCACAGGCCTACCACAGCAATAAACCCTGATTAGTCTGACTTTAGTGTACACTAAATATACTGGCACCAGCCACACTATCCTAACCAGTCTCTACTATCACCCCAGCACCAACAAGCAACATTATCAGATGCACTGCCCCAAATCCAAAGACACCCCAGTGGATGACGTTATAAATGCAAATTACTAGCAGTCAATGAACATCTCCTAATACCTATGGACCCCATGACTACAAGATCGCCCTACAAAAAACACCCAAAAAAGCCTTAAACGTGTTTCCCCTTCTTTAATTCACTATCCATCATGGTCTATCCTTAGCCTCTTTGATTCCTCTTCCATACTGACATTTCTTAGGGAATTTCACTATTTAAACATGTTAAAAAGTATCATTGCAAATGGGTACATTAAAACTGTTTATTTTATTTTAAAACTAAAATGTGTGCCTCTCTGTGTATAACTGAACACTGGGGTCTGATTCTACATTGGCTGATAAGCAGAACTCTTACAGTTCTATAGGTGGAAAGGAAAGTGACAAGCCTCATAATCTCACAAAAAAGTCAGGAACATCCATTTTCTAAAATACATTTTTTTAGGAGCATTATAATGACCAGGAAGTGATGTTTCTGTTTCTGATGCTTTGTGTTTGTAGGGTTTGCTTTGGAGTGGTTATGTACCGGTATCCCAGTGTGTTGAATTAGATTTTACTGGGTACTAGTGTGGCTTGCATTGGGGAAATTATGTATTGCAGCAGTTAGTGATACCAAGGTAGGCTAGTGGTGACAGGATCTTTAAGGGAAGAAAAGGCCATTGTTGTTAGTGTTTTAATTACAGCTAAGAGTTTTTCAGTCTGAGGAAATCAAATGAACCTCCTAATGTGCTTTAAAGCATGGCTAACTACTGTATATAATAGATGTATTAGTGCTAATTTAATTAAACTCATTATCTATATTCTTGTTGTTGTAAAGACTTTATTCCTGCCTTATCCTGCTGTAATGAAAAATAGGTTTTGGTGGTCTCTGGAAATTGGTACTAGAGTATGATGCCCCCACAAAACTAGTGTTGCACATCTCATTGAAAATAATGCAGCATTCTCTATGAGGTTTTGAGTAAAACTTTTGTAGAAGGATTGTTGATCAGGACCGAGCCATGACTGTTTGCAATTGTGTTTGTGGGTTTTGCAGTCAGAATGTGTACTCAGTCTGGTCTGGGAGTACAGTCTATTTCTGTGTTTTGTATGTCCTTAGGGAAATTATAAAGGCCTGTGTCCCCCTGGTTGGTACTCAGTTTGTTGGTTTGAAAGCAGGCATTGGCTGTAGGATAGGGTCCCAGTTGCCGGATGCAACTAACTCTCCATTTTTTTTATTTTAAATATAACTGTGTGCTTACTAGAAAGTGCCCGGTTTTCTTTGTGTTGTGTTGATCATTTTGTTTTGTCATTTTTCCTATGGGCTTGTCATCCAGGTTGGTCGGGGTTAGCTGCCTGAGTTTCCGGAAACTGTACAGCTGTCTGTAAGTATTAAGGGCTGTGGGTTTTGCAGTGACTTGGGACGTGTACCTGGTACCTCACAGTGCCTTGGTTTTAGTTATTTATCCTCGAGTTCTCACAATCCAAAAGAAAACTTTTTGTCCTATTACACTGTTCAAAAACCGGTGCAATGTAAACTTTTGTCTAATATTATTTTGACTGGAACACAATGGTTTTCTCTAAAGCATCTGTTTCAGGAGCAAAGGATATTTTAGGAACTGATATAAAGTTAGATATCCTTCTAAAATAATCAATAAAAAATAGGATTATGACCTTGAGTCTTTGGAATATGCACAAAAAGGGCCAGATTACAAGTGGAGCGGTATTTTGTGTTTCCAACTACTGCAAAAATACGAACTAAGAATATCTTGTGCGCGTTCACGTATTCCCCCATATAAGTCAATGGAGAATTGGAAAAAAAAGTGGGGGGAAAACAGCATCACATATTCTCATTATAGCTAACTAGAAATGAAAATATGAATATTTCATATTCTAATGTTCTTTACGTAACGGAATATGTTCTATCTATTCATAATTAAATATTTCTAGATATATCTGATGGTTTTTTAAACAAATATATATATTTATACCTATATATATATATATATATATATATATATATATAGAGAGAGAGAGAGAGAGAGAGAGAGAGAGAGAGAGAGCAATTATGTAGATGGAGGGCACTCACAGGGCTTTATTCAATAAGTATTCTTTATTCATATTATTGATTTCCCATATTAAAGAATGTCGACGTTTCGGCCTATCCAGAGGCCTTCTTCAAGACAATTTCATAATCACAAATAGTGCGAACTGCACTGTCAAGACGAACTCCCGATATTGAAAATAGAGATGAGGATAGCACCCAGGCATTGACAACACAGGTGTGGAAGGAGTGCTAGGCCACTGGCTACAGTATATATAATTATATATAGGTATAGATATGTACTGATAGTCTTAGATAGATAGATAGATAGATAGATAGATAGATAGATAGATAGATAGATAGGAATATCTATTTACAAATACAAAGACCATATTCACCTATGTACAGAACATTGGAATGGGAAAAATTTACATTAAATACATACAGTAATTAATTTTTTTTCATTAAAAATGGATATTGTAAAAATATGTTTTTTCATCTACTTGACGGCAAAAGACTCTAATGCATATATATATATATATATATATTTATGTGTTTATATGTGTATATATGTCTGTAAATACATATATACACATACAAATACATATGTATAAATATATAGACAAACACACACACACACACATATATATATATATATATATATATATATATATATATATATATATATATATATATATACATATATATATATATATATATATACATATACACAGGCATACCTCATTTTATTGCGCTTTGCTTCATTGCGCTTCACAGATATTGCTCTTTCTACAAATTGAAGGTTTGTTGCAACTGGCAACCATGTGTCAAGCAAGTCTATCAGTGGCATTTTTCCAACATATATACACATATAAACACGTAAATACATATGAATGCATATATATATATATATATATATATATATATATATATATATATATATATATATATATATATATATGTATGTATGTATGTACACCACCAGCAAAAAGATTATGACTAACTAAAGGCTCAGATGATGGTTATAATTTTTTGGCAATCTATCTGCATTGACATTGGTTTAACCTAGGATCTATAGGTTTTACTTAGGATCTTCACTTAACAAAGAGATATGAAAACAAAGAATGCATGAAATGCATTTCTGAAAACCATGAGGGGATTTGGCTTATTTTGTTAAACTATATAGAGATCATAACAATGAAAGACACTTAAAGGACATAGTGATCCCACAAAGAAAAAGTACTCACGTCAGTACTGCTCTGAAAACGTCCAGACAATCTGACAATTACGTTTGTGACAGGAATGACATGTAAAGGAAATACAGTCAGTTTAAGTACATGTAACTCTGACAGAACAGCGTAAAGAATTAAATAGTACAAGCTGCTACTTGACAATCACTGAACTGCTGTTATTATTTTCTTAATACCTCAGGATGTGTCCACTCATCTTTTCCTATTTGTTTGTACACAGTACATGTCGCACATTGAGGTGTAAACAGGAAAATATATGACATCTTATATTTTATTGCTTGGCTGGAAAGCTGGGACATTATTTGTTACCATAAAGGGACATTCCGGTCAAAATTGAACTGCACATAGATGAATTACATATTTTAATAGAAGCATATTTGCAATATACATGCATTGGCAAAAAAAGCTTCTAGTAAAAGTTACTGTTTTAGTGTTAGCATTTTTTTCTGCATGTGCATGTGAAGCATAGCTAGATATTCTCTGTGCACCAGCATTTTAAATATTGCAGCTGCACAGCAATTAACAAATGTAGTCATTACCAGATGGTACAGGCACCTTAGGCTCTCTCAGCAAGTGCTGTGTTTAAAATGCTGGTGCACGGTGCATACTTAAATACACATTTGAAACAGCTATATCTTTTATTAGAAGCATTTTTGCTAATAAATGTATATTACAAAAATGCTTTAGTTCAAAACTGAAATGCATCAATGAGGATTCCAATTTTGGCTGAAATGTTCCTTTAAGTTTGAATTCTATAACGAAACACTTACTAAAGGAACATAAAGATATTTTTATGCATACAGTAACAGTAGTAAAGATCACAAATGAAACACTAAGGACTAGTTTATAAGCGTACTAGTGCAAAAATATTAGCGCTATTGTGCGTTAACATTTTTTGAGAGCACTTAATAGCATTTCTATTTTTGCCCCTATATTACAAGTCCAAAAGTTTTTATATGTCTTAAAGGGACATGAAACCCAAAATTTTTCTTTCATGATTCAGATAAACAATACAATTTTAAACAACTTTCCAATTTACTTCTATTATTTAATTTGCTTCCTTCTCTTGTAATCCTTTGTTGAAAGATTTATCTAGGGAAGCTCAGGAGCAGAATAGAACCTAGGTTCTCGCTGTTGATTGGTGGCTTCATATATATTCTGATTGTCATTGGCTCACCCATGTGTTCAGTTAGAAACCAGTAGTGCATTGCTGCTCCTTCAACAAATGATACAAAGAGAATGAAACAAATTAGATAATAGAAGTAAATTAGAAAGTTGTTTAAAATTGTATTCTCTATCTGAATCATGAAAGAACATTTCTGGCTTTCATGTCCCTTTAAGAAGTAGAATAGTGCGCACTAACATATGACCTTTGGATAGCATGGATGACATAATAGACTTCTATGGAGTAACAAAGTAAAATTCATGTTTGACATTACTCAATTTAATTCAGCTAGCTCCCAGTAGTTGATCATAGAAGTTACTTTGGAAAGTTGTTTGAAAATGTATGCACTGTATCTGAACCATGAAGTAAATATTTTGCATTTCAAGACCCTTTAAAGGGACAGTATACACCAATTGTCCAGTATTAAACTTTTTAAAAAAACTTACTTAGAAGCTCCTAGTCTAGTACTGTTCATGAGAAAAGGCTGGGACACCCAGTGAAAGGGGCTGGGAAAACAGGAAAAGCAGACACTACCCTACCCCCCTTCCTTGCATATAAAAAGACCCATTACACAAACAGAAGCAAGCAGGACTCTGTAGACATCAGTGTACATCTGATACTTGGTTTTGGTTAGCAGTCTGAAAATCAGAACAATGTTATTAAAAAATAAGCAAAACTATACATTGTTAGAAAAACAATCCCAGAGGGGTTATATGAATGGATCATTTACAACACATTTATGCAAAGAAATCTAGTGTACAATGTCCTTTCAAGCATAAAATAATACACACATAACTATATATATATTAGCTGTTGCCCACGGCTTCGTTCGTGTGGATTTTGTGATTTGTAAATAATAGCCAAAACACGACCATTCACAACGACGTGTGCCCTCATGTGTGTGCCCATTTGGGTTGCACACTCACTGACATGAACTTTTTGAGTTTTTGTTAATTCTATGGCATCTATTTATCAAAGCGTCAACTGACTTGCATTCGCCGGCACCAATACGCTCACCTAAGATCGCTGCCGAGGACCTGAATACGTTCTCCAAAATTATCAAAAAAGCTATCAAAAAGCTGCGCACCAAGTACGGTGCGATGAGCAGCGGACTGTTGTTAACTAACAGTCATCGATCTCGCTGCTCTTCAGCTTTTTTACAGCTTTCTTGGTACCCTGTCATTAAACACCCACACTACACTATACTGTTTACCCCCTATACCGCCGCTCCCGGAGCCCACCGCAACTCTAATAAATGTATTAACCTCTAAACCGCTGCTGACGGATCCCGCCGCAACTCTAATAAATGTATAAACCACTAAACCGCCGCTCCCAGACCCCGCCGCAACTAAATACAATTATTAACCCCTAAACCGCCGCTCCCGGAGCCCACCGCCACCTACATTATACTTATTAACCCCTAATCTGCCCCCTTCACAGCCGCCACCTACATTATATTTATTAACCCCTAATCTGCCCCCCACCTACATTTATTAACCCCTAATCTGCCGCTCCCAACGTCGCTGCCAGTATATTAAATTTATTAACTCCTAAACCTAAGTCTAACCCTAACTTAAATCTAATTTAAATAAATCTAAATAAATATTACTATCATTAAATAAATTATTCCAATTTAAAACTAAATACTTACCTGTAAAATAAACCCTAAGATAGCTACAATATAACCAATAGCTGCATTGTAGCTAGTTTAGGGTTTATTTTTATTTTACAGGCAACTTTGTATTTATTTTAACTAGGTACAATAGTTATTAAATAGTTATTAACTATTTAATAACTTCCTAGTTAAAATAAATACAAATATACCTGTAAAATAAAACCTAACCTAAGTTACAATTACACCTAACACTACACTATAATTAAATAAATTCCCTAAACTAAATACATCTAAAGTACAAAAAACAAACAAACACTAAATTACAGAAAATAATAAAATAATTACAAGATTTTTAAACTAATTACACCTAATCTAATCCTCCTAATAAAATAAAAAATCCCCCCCCAAAATAAAAAAAGCCCTACCCTACACTAAATTACAAATAGCCCTTAAAATGGCCTTTTGCAGGGCATTGCCCCAAAGTAATCAGCTCTTTTACTTGTAAAAAAAAATTACAACTCCCCCAACATTAAAACCCACCACCCACACAACCAGCCCTACTCTAAAACCCACCCAATCCCCCCTTAAAAAAAACCTAAAACTAACCCCCTGAAGATCACCCTCCCTTGAGAAGTCTTCACCCAACCTGGCCGAAGTCCTCAACGAAGCCGGCAGAAGTGGTCCTCCAGACGGGCAGAAGTCTTCATCCAGGTGGCATCTTCTATCTTTATCCATCCGGCGCGGAGCAGCTCCATCTTCAAGACATCCGACGCGGAGCATGCTCTTCTGATGACGGCGACTGAAGAATGAAGGTTCCTTTAAGTGACATCATCCAAGATGGCGTCCCTTCAATTCTGATTGGCTGATAGAATTCTATCAGCCAATCAGAATTTAGGTAGGAAAAATCCTATTGGTTGATGCTCTCTCTCCCTCTCTTTTGCACTCTCTCTCTTCCCCCTCTATTTTGCTCTATCTCCCCCTGTCTTTTGCTCTCTCTCCCCCTCTTTATTGCTCTCTCTCTCTCCCGCTTTCTTTTTGCTCTCTCTCTCTCCCGCTTTCTTTTTGCTCTCTCTCTCCCCCTCTGTTTTGCTCTCTCTCCCCTCTGTTTTGCTCTCTCTCCCTCTCTTTTGCTCTCTCTCTACACCTCTCTTTTGCTCTCTCTCCCCTCTCTTTTGCTCTCTCTCCCCCCTCTCTTTTGCTTTCTCTCTCTCTCCCCCCTTTCTTTTGCTCACTCTCTCTCTCTATTTCCCCTCTCTTTTGCTCTCTCTCTCCCCTCTCTTTTGCTCTCTCTCTTCTCCTCTCTCTCCCCCTCTCTTTTGCTCTCTCTCCCCCCTCTCTTTTGCTTTCTCTATCTCCCCCTCTCTTTTGCTCTCTCTCTCCCTCCCTCATCTCTTTTGCTCGCTCTCTCTATCTCTCTCTCTCTCCCTCTCTTTTTCACTCTCTCTCTCCCCCTCTCTTTTGCTCTCTCTGCCCCCTATCCTTCGCTCTCTCTTCCCCCTCTTTGACTTTCTCTCTTCCCCCTCTTTGGCTCTCTCTCTCCCCCTCTCTTTTGCTCTCTCTGCCCCCTCTCTTTGGCTTTCTCTCTTCCCCCTCTTTGGCTCTCTCTCCCCCTCTCTTTTGCTCTCTCTGCCCCCTCTCTTTTGCTCTGTCTCCCCCCCTCTCTTTTGCTCTCTCTCCCCCCCTCTCTTTTGCACTCTCTCTCTCTCTCTCTCTCTCCCTCCCTCCCTTATCTCTTTTGCTCTCTCTCTCTCTCCCTCTCTTTTGCTCTCTCTCCCCCTGTCTTTTGCTCTCTCTCCCCCTCTTTATTGCTCTCTCTCTCCCGCTTTCTTTTTGCTCTCTCTCCCCCCTCTGTTTTGCTCTCTCTCCCCTCTGTTTTGCTCTCTCCCCCTCTCTTTTGCTCTCTCTCTCTCTCTCCCTCTCTTTTGCTCTTTCTCTACACCTCTCTTTTGCTCTCTCTCCCCTCTCTTTTGCTCTCTCTCCCCCCTCTCTTTTGCTTTCTCTCTCTCTCTCCCCCCTCTCTTTTGCTTTCTCTCTCTCTCTCCCCCCCTCTCTTTTGCTCTCTCTCTCCCCTCTCTTTTGCTCTTTCTCTCCCTCCCTCATCTCTTTTGCTCCCTCTCTCCCTCTATTTTTCACTCTCTCTCTCCCCCTCTCTTTTGCTCTCTCTGCCCCCTCTCCTTGGCTCTCTCTTCCCCCTCTTTGACTTTCTCTCTTCCCCCTCTTTGTCTCTCTCTCTCCCCCTCTCTTTTACTCTCTCTGCCCCATCTCTTTGGCTTTCTCTCTTCCTCCTCTTTGGCTTTCCTATTGGTTGATGCTCTCTCTCCCTCTCTTTTGCACTCTCTCTCTCTTCCCCCTCTATTTTGCTCTATCTCCCCCTGTCTTTTGCTCTCTCTCCCCCTCTTTATTGCTCTCTCTCCCACTTTCTTTTTGCTCTCTCTCTCTCTCCCGCTTTCTTTTTGCTCTCTATCTCCCCCTCTGTTTTGCTCTCTCTCCCCTCTGTTTTGCTCTCTCTCTCTCCCTCTCTTTTGCTCTCTCTCTACACCTCTCTTTTGCTCTCTCTCCCCTCACTCTTGCTCTCTCTCCCCCTCTCTTTTGCTTTCTCTCTCTCTCCCCCCTTTCTTTTGCTCACTCTCTCTCTCTATTTCCCCTCTCTTTTGCTCTCTCTCTCTCCCCTCTCTTTTGCTCTCTCTCTTCTCCTCTCTCTCCCCCTCTCTTTTGCTCTCTCTCCCCCTCTCTTTTGCTTTCTCTATCTCCCCCTCTCTTTTGCTCTCTCTCTCCCTCCCTCATCTCTTTTGCTCGCTCTCTCTCTCTCTCTCTCTCTCCCTCTCTTTTTCACTCTCTCTCTCCCCCTCTCTTTTGCTCTCTCTGCCCCCTATCCTTGGCTCTCTCTTCCCCCTCTTTGACTTTCTCTCTTCCCCCTCTTTGGCTCTCTCTCTCCCCCTCTCTTTTGCCCTCTCTGTCCCCTCTCTTTGGCTTTCTCTCTTCCCCCTCTTTGGCGCTCTCTCCCCCTCTCTTTTGCTCTCTCTGCCCCCTCTCTTTTGCTCTGTCTCCCCCCCTCTCTTTTGCTCTCTCTCTCCCCCTCTCTTTTGCTCTCTCTCTCTCCCTCCCTCATCTCTTTTGCTCTCTCTCTCTCCCTCTCTTTTGCTCTCTCTCCCCCTCTTTATTGCTCTCTCTCTCCCGCTTTCTTTTTGCTCTCTCTCCCCCCTCTGTTTTGCTCTCTCTCCCCTCTGTTTTGCTCTCTCCCCCTCTCTTTTGCTCTCTCTCTCTCTCCCTCTCTTTTGCTCTTTCTCTACACCTCTCTTTTGCTCTCTCTCCCCTCTCTTTTGCTCTCTCTCCCCCCTCTCTTTTGCTTTCTCTCTCTCTCTCTCCTCCCTCTCTTTTGCTTTCTCTCTCTCTCTCCCCCCCTCTCTTTTGCTCTCTCTCTCCCCTCTCTTTTTCTCTCTCTCTTCTCCTCTCTCTCCCCCTCTCTTTTGCTCTTTCTCTCCCTCCCTCATCTCTTTTGCTCTCTCTCTCCCTCTCTTTTTCACTCTCTCTCTCCCCATCTCTTTTGCTCTCTCTGCCCCCTCTCCTTGGCTCTTTCTTCCCCCTCTTTGACTTTCTCTCTTCCCCCTCTTTGTCTCTCTCCCCCTCTCTTTTACTCTCTCTGCCCCATCTCTTTGGCTTTCTCTCTTCCTCCTCTTTGGCTTTCTCTCTTCCCCCTCTCTTTTGCTCTCTCTGCTCCCTCTTTTTTTCACTCTCTCCCCCTCTCTTTTGCTCTCTCTGCCCCCTCTCTTTAGCTTTCTCTCTTCCCTCTCTTTGGCTCTCTCTACCCCCTTCTTTGGCTCTCTCTCCCTGCTATTTGTCTCTCTCTCCACCTCTTTTGCCTCTGTCTCGCAGCCACGGCCGGGAACCGCTCATGCCTCCAGTGCAGTGCCCTACCCAGCCACGCCCATCACGGTACTCCTGTAGGCCATGCCCACAAGACCACACCGCATGGTGATGCCCCATCCAACCACGCCCCTTGCTACGCCCCTTGTCATGCCCGGCCACACCCCCATTGCGGCGCTCCCATCAGGTCAGGATCCTAAAGGCCAGGTGTGTTTGTCCTCACGCAGTCTCTACTGCGCATGACAGCTTCGGACAAACACACTTGGCCCTTTATATTATAGGATATAGAAAATATAGAAACATACATTCACCCACATATCTATATCTATCTATATATATATATATATATATATATATATATACTGTATATATATATGTTACAAATATGTGTGTGTGTGTATATATATATATATACACACACTTGCCTACATACATATACACATAAACACACACACACATATATATATATATATATATATATATATATATACACAAACATACACATACACAACTTTAACCCTTACCCAGTCCCACCCCTTTCGATATACAATATTCCTTTAATTCTGCCACAAAATCTTTTTTAATTTTTTTCATTAATAAACATTTGTTTTAGTATTTTTTAAATATAACCTAAACCATTATTTCCATAGAATTGAAAACAGCAACACTTTACTCATCACTTTGTAATATGAGCAAAATTATCCTACAATATCTATTAAAGAAAAGGGAGCACTAACAAGTTTCAGCCACATGAAGATATTTTGGCTAAAATATTTAACTATACACTTGCAATACTAGATTTTACCCAGTGTGCGTCAGAATTTCTGTCAGGATGGGCACTGAGCAACTACTTAGAAGCTCATAACCTTACCAAACACTTGCACCACATATTCCTTCAGTTTTGTAAATACTGTACCTGTATTCATGCTTTTTGTCTGACTAAAATGTACATTGTATATCAGGCTTCATTTGGAGAAAACTAAAGCCAGGCTTTCATTTTAGACATAAACACTAACATAGTCTGTGGCACAGCGTACAAAGAATATTTACCAATTGGTGCCCACATGCTGGCACTAGACATGTACATGCAGCGTGATATAAAATGTAAAAGAAATCATTTGCGTTAAAAAGTGCATTGGTTTAGTATGCTTGATTTGTACAGCTCCATAAAATCAACTGACGTCACTTTAAGGAAATAAGGCAAACATTTTACTTAAACTGAAAAGACCAAAAGAAGAATATACACAACTCCAATTCAGAAAAAGTTGGGACAGTATCTAAAATGCAAAAAACTAAGAAAAAGAGTCATTTAAAAATTCAGGTCACCCTGTACTATATTGAAAACACATTATTAACACATTAGTTGATGTTTTACTTTGTGATTTTAATGTATTTTTTAAAATTACTTATTTTGGTAGTTTTTTTGTATTTTCCATACTGTCCCAACTTTTTCGGAATTGGGGTTGTATATAAATATGCAGTAACTTTCGGCTACAAGTTATATATCCAAAGGTAGAATAGTGCAGTTACTAGACACATACAGAAAATTACTTTTTTATAATGCTTGTGTTTAAAGTGAAGGTAAAGTTTTACAGATCTCTATACACCAATTAATTAGTCATATGTTCAGTTACTAAGTCGCTAACTTTTTTTCAAGAATGGATTATATATTTATGTAATAAAGAACTTTTATTTTTCCCTACCGTTACCTTCCTGACTCCTCCCAACAGCCATTTCCTTATCTTAGAGTCTTAGAGACAACGACGTATAGAGTGGTCCCACCAGCTCTATACGTGTCTCCAACGTGCGTTCACGACGAATGCAACAAACTGCACATGCGCATAGCATAGTCCACTCTCAGCAATGCGCTTGCGTTAATCTTGCCTCTTATGTATCTTGGGAAATCCAATAACAATAGGAATAGTCATGCGCGAAATGGGAGCGCGCCTGTAATGCAAGTCCGACCAAAAAAATCTAAACGCATCCGCAGATCATCCGGGAGGCGGATTACGTAGATTGAAGGCCGCTTAAAAGACAGAATTTCAGTTGGCTGCAAAGAAAATGTGATCAAACAAAAAAAACTTATTTGACGGGTTGAATTCTGCAAACGAAAAAAATGTGAGTATAAACGGGAAAAACAGACTCTATAATTCGAAATTGAAAAAAATGATGACTTAAACTCATATTCATTTTGGTCAATAAGGGATATTAGAGTGTGAGAGAGAGAGTTAACGTTACCTTCACTTTAAGTTAGTGTTAAGCTTAGCAAAATCTTGCAATTTATTAACTCAACTTTGTATCAACATATGTGCTGGTTTGTTTCCTTATATAGACTAGAGGCTAAATTCAGCAGACTGATTCCGGGGATGCATATTAAAAATCACCTTTATTAAATACATTCAAAAACAAAAGTGTATGAAGATACAGTCCAAGGTAAGCCAGCAGACTGGTCATATGAACATACGCATTTCATGCCAATAACATCTGTAATTCGTCAGGGTTGCTGATGCCTTCTACAGCATTGAATTTATAAAACATTAATCCGTAGCCTTCCAGAAGTTAAAGTAAAACATTACATATTTAATCAATAGTATCATATAAATAAACTTTAATATGTTTTTTCAATAGTATCATATAAATGAAACTGTACTACAGGTTTGTTCAATAGTATCATGCGTATTGACATATATTGACATCAATCTAAATTACAATTATTCAAAAATTATAATCTGTTAATACAATAAAAATCCATACACGAGAAAGGAGGTAGAGTCTGATTGAAAAAAAATTAGCTTTTATTGTGCAGTTTAAAACAGGAAACACACACACAAACAGGAGCAAACAGAACTGGTGCAGCATTCCAATTTTTTTTTTTGTTTTTCTGTCTGTGTGGGTAATTAGGGGTGGGATTATTTTCACCTGTTTGGGCCTTGCAAGCCTATAAATTTAGCACATTTACTCTGTGAGCTTGCTCTTTTAGGCTTGCTGTATTGATTCTCTGTTAAAGTAACATTGTCTGTTTAAGTATAATAGTTAACCAAGCTATTTTATAAATTATTTTCTTTGCAAGGGTTGCATTTTTATTTTTAAAAAAGGAAATAACTAAATAACTTTATTTCTAGCATTCCAATTTTTTTTTTTGTTTTTCTGTCTGTGTGGGTAATTAGGGGTGGGATTATTTTCACCTGTTTGGGCCTTGCAAGCCTATAAATTTAGCACATTTACTCTGTGAGCTTGCTCTTTTAGGCTTGCTGTATTGATTCTCTGTTAAAGTAACATTGTCTGTTTAAGTATAATAGTTAACCAAGCTATTTTATAAATTATTTTCTTTGCAAGGGTTGCATTTTTATTTTTAAAAAAGGAAATAACTAAATAACTTTATTTCTAGCATTCCAATTTTTTTTTTGTTTTTCTGTCTGTGTGGGTAATTAGGGGTGGGATTATTTTCACCTGTTTGGGCCTTGCAAGCCTATAAATTTAGCACATTTACTCTGTGAGCTTGCTCTTTTAGGCTTGCTGTATTGATTCTCTGTTAAAGTAACATTGTCTGTTTAAGTATAATAGTTAGCTAACCAAGGTAGTTAGGCAAACAAGGTTTTGGGGTAACCAAGGGGAAATATATTTATTTTATACTTTTAAGTTAAACCTTTTATTAAGAATGTGTGAGAATCACATTCAGTGTACAGCTTGCCACATGTTTGCATCACTGGAGCAGCCGCTTCTGGGATTATATGTTTGTGGCAAGTGCGAGCATATTGTCTCTTTAGAAAATCGTATTGGGGATCTGGAGGAACGAATTGCAACACTACATGAAATTCAGACACTTGAAAGGGAAATGGATAGGACTGAGCTGGTTGTTAATGGTTCCAGCAGTGGGAATGGGGAGGATTCAGATGAGGAGACTCCAGGATGTAGCTGGGTCACAGTTAGAGGGCGAAGTAAGCGGAAGAGACAGGCCAGTTCTGAGCTGGTACACCCCAATAGATTTGCAAGATTAAGTGAAGATGTTGGGGATATCAGTTCAGGGGTGGCAGTGTCAGAGAGGGCCGTGTTGCCTAGTATAGTGAACAGTCCTTTAGCTGTGGAAGAGGAGCATACTATGGTGGGCAGTCCTTCAGTCATGGAAGAGGGGCATACAAGTCAGGGCCAGAGGCAGATGTTGGTGGTAGGAGACTCTATTATAAGGAAGGTTGATAGGGTAATTTGTCATCCAGACCCATTACATAGAACAGTTTGCTGTCTTCCAGGGGCTCGTGTTAGGCATATTGTGGAGCGTATTGATAGATTGTTAAAGGGATGCGGGTCTGATCCTGCAGTCATGGTGCATATTGGTACTAATGAAGAAATCAGTGGGAGATGGAGAGTCCTAAAAAATGACTTCAGGGAGTTAGGTAGCAAGCTTAAAGCAAGGACCTCCAAAGTAATATTTTCTGAGATATTACCAGTGCCGTGTGTTAACTCAGTAAGGCAGAAGGAGCTAAGGTCTGTTAATTCATGGCTAAAAACATGGTGTAAAAATGAGGGGTTTGACTTTTTAGAACACTGGGCTGATTTTTCACTAGGGTACAAATTGTACAGTAAGGATGGATTGCACCTGAATGACATGGGTGCAGGTGTGTTGGGGGAAAGGATGGTAGCACGTTTAGAGAACCTTTTAAACTAGGCAAAGGGGGGGAGGGTCAATTAGAACAAAATAGAACAGAGAGATCAGTGTCTGAATATGTCACTCCCTTAATATCTCAAGGAAGGGATGACTTAAGAAATGTCACATTAGAAAGTATAGAGGAAAGTACACCAAGTAGCAGCAGAAAGCACATGAAAATTAAATGTATGACAACAAATGCAAGAAGCATGACAGGTAAAATGGGGGAGCTGACGCTCTTAGTTGCAGAAGAGGACTATGATGTTATCAGTATAACTGAAACTTGGTGGGATGATTCACATGACTGGGCAGTTAACTTAGAGGGGTATACATTATTTAGGAGGGACAGGAATAATAAAAGGGGTGGAGGAATCTGCATGTATATTAAACCTGACCTTAAACCTACAATACGGGAAGATATTTATGATACAAGTGACAATGTAGAGACCCTGTGGGTTGAAATAAAGAGTGGGGGGAAAAATCCTAAAAAAATATTACTAGGAACATGCTACAAGCCTCCCAACATTAGTGACCCGGAGGAAACTCAACTACTTATCCAAATAGGTAAGGCTGCTAATAACAGTGCTGTAATTATGGGAGATTTTAACTACCCTGATATAAACTGGGCCAATGAAACTAGTAATTCAGCTAAGGGGGATAGATTTTTAAATGTTCTCAGGGATAACTTCTTGTCACAATTAATAGAGGAGCCAACTAGGAGTAAAGCTATATTGGATTTAGTGCTATCAAACAATACAGATATAATATCAAACATAGAAGTTAAAGAACATTTGGGTAACAGTGATCATAACATGGTCACATTTGAAATCTCTTTTCATATGCAGTGTTTTAAAGGCTTAACTAAGACTTTTAATTTCAAGAAAGCAAAATTCAACGATTTAAGGAAATCATTAAATAATATAAATTGGGACAATGTATTTTCTAATAAAAATACAGAGGATAAATGGATAATATTTAAAAATTTGTTAAATAAATATACATATCAATACATACCATATGGTTATAAAAATAAAAAAACTAAGCCGTTATGGCTAAATAAAAATGTGTTGAAAGAAATTAGGAAAAAACGTAGGGCATTTAAATTATTAAAAGAAAATAGTACAGACTCAGCATACAATATTTATAAGGAATGTAACAAAGCATGCAAAAAAGCAATCAAATTAGCCAAAATTGAAAATGAAAAATTAATTGCCAAGGATTCTAAGTCTAACCCTAAAAGGTTCTTTAAGTACATAAATAGCAAAAAATCTAAGAAGGATAATATAGGTACATTAAAATGTGTGGAGGGTAGCATGATAAATAATGACAGGGAGAAGGCTGAGGTACTAAACCAGTTTTTTTCTTCAGTATACACAAGAGAGGAACCATTGAATGATACTTTGGAACAGAATAGAACATGCCAGTCCATACCACTAACTGGGTTTTGTTTAGAGGATATCAGGAAAAAACTAAAAAATATTAAGGTAAATAAAACTCCAGGCCCAGATGGAATACACCCAAGGGTGTTAAGGGAACTTAGCACTGTTATAGACAAACCTCTACTCTTAATTTTTCAAGACTCATTATCCTCAGGCATGGTACCCCAGGATTGGCGTAAAGCTGATGTGGTGCCACTCTTCAAAAAGGGAAGCAGGGATGATCCAGGAAGCTATAGACCAGTTAGTCTGACATCAATAGTGGGGAAGATATTTGAAGGGATTATAAGGGATTATATTGATGAGCATATTCGTGTAAACAAGATTATGAGTTCTAATCAGCATGGCTTTAGGAGAAATAGATCATGTCAAACTAATCTAATTAGATTCTACGAGGAAGTAAGTAAAAATATAGATAAAGGGGAATCAGTTGATGTGATATACTTAGATTTTGCAAAGGCATTTGATACAGTGCCACATGAGAGATTAATGCACAAAATTAAGGGACTGGGAATAGCAGAAAATGTTAGCTCATGGATAAATAACTGGATAAAAGATAGGGAGCAACGAGTAGCAGTAAATGGATCATACTCAGATTGGACAAAAGTAATCAGTGGCGTCCCCCAGGGATCAGTACTGGGCCCTGTTCTTTTTAATATTTTTATAAATGACTTGGAGCAAGGATTAAATAGCGACATCTCTATTTTTGCAGATGATACTAAGTTAAGTAAGGTCATTAGGTCAGAGCAGGATGAACTCTCTTTGCAAAGGGATTTGCTAAAATTAGAACTATGGGCAAGTGAATGGAAAATGAGATTTAATACGGAAAAATGTAAGGTTCTACATTTTGGAAGTAAAAATAAGCAGGCTATGTATTTTTTAAATGGGACAAGACTTAGCCAAACACAGGAGGAAAGGGATTTGGGAGTAGTAATAGATAACAAGCTAAAGATGAGTGCACAATGCAGGGCAGCGGCTTCAAAGGCTAATAAGATACTAGCATGTATTAAAAGAGGCATTGATTCAAGGGAGGAAAGCATAATTCTGTCATTATATAAAGCCCTGGTAAGACCTCACCTTGAGTTTGGAGTGCAGTTCTGGGGACCGATTGCTAAAAAAGATATTGCAGAACTAGAAAAAGTTCAGAGAAGGGCCACAAAGCTAATAAGGGGATTGGAGAAATTAACCTATGAGGAGAGGCTAGCCAAACTGGGTCTGTTCTCTTTAGAAAAAAGGCGCTTGAGAGGTGACATGATTACTTTATATAAATATATTCAAGGCCCATATACAGAGATGGCAGAAGCTCTTTTTATTCCAAGAAAATTGGTTCTGACAAGAGGTCATAATTTAAGGTTGGAGGAAAGGAGATTTAATCTCCTGCAACGGAAACGTTTTTTCACTGTAAGAGCAATAAAATTGTGGAACTCATTACCAAAGGAGGTAGTGAATGCCAATACCATAGATACATTTAAAAATAGTCTGGATAAATTTCTGTATATAAACAAAATTCATGGATATGATTGCTAGTATTAAATGGGTCACATTTTAATGGGGTTATTTAAGCTTAACTGGAGCTTTTTGTAAGTATTTTAGATTTGTATAGGTTGAACTCGATGGACTTCAGTCTTTTTTCAACCTTATCTACTATGTTACTATGTATCTACTATGTTACCAACCGGCTTACACATTTTGGCTGTTAGCCGTAATCATAGCCATACTGGGTCAGCTTACACACACCTCTTAAGCAAATATACTGCTGTATACATGAGACCCTTACCTGGTGAATTTCATTTGTAAAAGCATTTACTTTGACATTGCTTTGACCTTAGATCCTTCCTGGTGGGATTTCTGTCTCTGTTGGACTGTGTCTCTCAGAAAGATTGACTATAGAGAATGCACCACCACAGTTTTATTCCCTTATGCCTGCTACGGACAGAATTTCTAATGCTCAAGACTGTGAGCTTATCTTTTCTGAGGACAAGGGGGTACTCACTCTGAGTACCCTATTTGATGACATGGAACACTTATTACTGAAAGAAACAAAAAGTCAGGGGGATTTGTGGACTTTTGATCGCTACATAAAAGCAGGGATGATTCCAAGGGGATTACGTATATTTAAATTTCCCACCTTTGAAGTGGATGAAAATGACAAAGACTTTATTGACTATTGGAACTCTGTATTATCCGAATGCTCTTCCCGTTTATTGCTGTTGTTGATTCCTTATCATAATACATGTCTTATTAAAGGGATAGTCTAGTATAAATTAAACTTTCATTATTCAGATAGGACTTTTAATTTTAATCAACTTTCGAATTTACTTTTATCATCAAATTTTCTTTTTTCTCTTGGTATTCTTAGTTTAAACTAAACATAGGTAGGCTCATATGCTAATTTCTAAGCCTTTGAGGGCTGCCTCTTATCACATGATTTTTAAATCTCTTTTCAACACAAAGAGACAGAAAGTACACGTGGGCCATATAGATAACACTGTGTTCAGGCACAGGGGGTTATTTAAGATCTAGCACAAAACAATACTAAATTTAAGACAATAGATAATAAACAGTCACAGTCATGTGATCAGGGGGCTGGAAGAAGGTTCCTAGATACAAGGTAATCAAAGAGGTAAAAAGTGTATTAACATAACTGTTGGTTGTGCAAAACTGGGGAATGGGTAATAAAGGGATTATCTATCTTTTAAAACAATACCAATTCTATGGTAGACTGTCCCTTTAATACTAGGAAAGAAATAGACAATTTGCAATGTGAATTGAATAAGTGGAGCAATGACCCCAATTTTGCAAGATTTGATGGCTTATTAAAAGATTTTATTACACAAGGCAAATCGTCTATTATGGAAAACAAGCACACTAAGGCCTAGATTTGGAGTTTGGCGGTAGAAGGGCTGTTAACGCTCCGCAGGCTTTTTTCTGTCCGCACCATAAATTTAACTCTGGTATCGAGAGTTCAAACAAATGCTGCGTTAGGCTCCAAAAAAGGAGCGTAGGGCATTTTTACCGCAAATGCAACTCTCGATACCAGAGTTGCTTACGGACGCGGCCAGCCTCAAAAACGTGCTCGTGCACGATATCCCCATAGGAAACAATGGGGCTGTTTGAGCTGAAAAAAAACCTAACACCTGCAAAAAAGCAGCGTTCAGCTCCTAACGCAGCCCCATTGTTTCCTATGGGGAAACACTTCCTACGTCTGCACCTAACACTCTAACATGTACCCCGAGTCTAAACACCCCTAACCTTACACTGATTAACCCCTAATCTGCCGCCCCCACTATCGCTGACCCCTGCATATTATTTTTAACCCCTAATCTGCCGCTCCGTAAACCGCCGCAACCTACGTTATCCCTATGTACCCCTAATCTGCTGCCCTAACATCGCCGACCCCTATATTATATTTATTAACCCCTAATCTGCCCCCCACAATGTCACCGACACCTGCCTACACTTATTAACCCCTAATCTGCCGAGCGGACCTGAGCGCTACTATAATAAAGTTATTAACCCCTAATCCGCCTCACTAACCCTATCATAAATAGTATTAACCCCTAATCTGCCCTCCCTAACATCGCCGACACCTAACTTCAATTATTAACCCCTAATCTGACGACCGGAGCTCACCGCTACTATAATAAATGGATTAACCCCTAAAGCTAAGTCTAACCCTAACACTAACACCCCCCTAACTTAAATATAATTTACATCTAACGAAATAAATTAACTCTTATTAAATAAATTATTCCTATTTAAAGCTAAATACTTACCTGTAAAATACATCCTAATATAGCTACAATATAAATTATAATTATATTATAGCTATTTTAGGATTTATATTTATTTTACAGGCAACTTGGTAATTATTTTAACCAGGTACAATAGCTATTTAATAGTTACCTAGTTAAAATAATAACAAATTTACCTGTAAAATAAATCCTAACCTAAGATATAATTAAACCTAACACTACCCTATCAATAAATTAATTAAATAAACTACCTACAATTACCTACAATTAACCTAACACTACACTATCAATAAATTAATTAAACACAATTCCTACAAATAAATACAATTAAATAAACTAGCTAAAGTACAAAAAATAAAAAAGAACTAAGTTACAAAAAATAAAAAAATATTTACAAACATAAGAAAAATATTACAACAATTTTAAACTAATTACACCTACTCTAAGCCCCCTAATAAAATAACAAAGCCCCCCAAAATAAAAAATTCCCTACCCTATTCTAAATTAAAAAAGGTAAAAGCTCTTTTACCTTACCAGCCCTGAACAGGGCCCTTTGCGGGGCATGCCCCAAGAATTTCAGCTCTTTTGCCTGTAAAAAAAAACATACAATACCCCCCCCAACATTACAACCCACCACCCACATACCCCTAATCTAACCCAAACCCCCCTTAAATAAACCTAACACTAAGCCCCTGAAGATCTTCCTACCTTGTCTTCACCATCCAGGTTCACCGATCCGTCCTGAAGAGCTCCTCCGATGTCCTGATCCAAGCCCAAGCGGGGGGCTGAAGAGGTCCATGATCCGGTCAAAGTCTTCATCCAAGCGGGGCAGAAGAGGATCTTCCATCCGATTGAAGTCTTCATCCAGGCGGCATCTTCTATGGTCTTCTATCCGGAGCGAAGCGGCAGGATCCTGAAGACCTCCAGCGCGGAACATCCATCCGGCCCGACGACTGAACGACGAATGACTGTTCCTTTAAGGGACGTCATCCAAGATGGCGTCCCTCGAATTCCGATTGGCTGATAGGATTCTATCAGCCAATCAGAATTAAGGTAGGAATTTTCTGATTGGCTGATGGAATCAGCCAATCAGAATCAAGTTCAATCCGATTGGCTGATCCAATCAGCCAATCAGATTGAGCTTGCATTCTATTGGCTGTTCCGATCAGCCAATAGAATGCGAGCTCAATCTGATAGGCTGATTGGATCAGCCAATCGGATTGAACTTGATTCTGATTGGCTGATTCCATCAGCCAATCAGAAAATTCCTACCTTAATTCCGATTGGCTGATAGAATCCTATCAGCCAATCGGAATTCGAGGGACGCCATCTTGGATGACGTCCCTTAAAGGAACAGTCATTCATCGTTCAGTCGTCGAGCCGGATGGATGTTCCGCGCTGGAGGTCTTCAGGATCCTGCCGCTTCGCTCCGGATAGAAGACCATAGAAGATGCCGCCTGGATGAAGACTTCAATCGGATGGAAGATCCTCTTCTGCCTCGCTTGGATGAAGACTTTGACCGGATCATGGACCTCTTCAGCCCCCCGCTTGGGCTTGGATCAGGACATCGGAGGAGCTCTACAGGACGGATCGGTGAACCTGGATGGTGAAGACAAGGTAGGAAGATCTTCAGGGGCTTAGTGTTAGGTTTATTTAAGGGGGGTTTGGGTTAGATTAGGGGTATGTGGGTGGTGGGTTGTAATGTTGGGGGGGGTATTGTATGTTTTTTTTTTACAGGCAAAAGAGCTGAAATTCTTGGGGCATGCCCCGCAAAGGGCCCTGTTCAGGGCTGGTAAGGTAAAAGAGCTTTTACCTTTTTTAATTTAGAATAGTGTAGGGAATTTTTGATTTTGGGGGGCTTTGTTATTTTATTAGGGGGCTTAGAGTAGGTGTAATTAGTTTAAAATTGTTGTAATATTTTTCTTATGTTTGTAAATATTTTTTTATTTTTTGTAACTTAGTTCTTTTTTATTTTTTGTACTTTAGCTAGTTTATTTAATTGTATTTATTTGTAGGAATTGTGTTTAATTAATTTATTGATAGTGTAGTGTTAGGTTAATTGTAGGTAATTGTAGGTAGTTTATTTAATTAATTTATTGATAGGGTAGTGTTAGGTTTAATTATATCTTAGGTTAGGATTTATTTTACAGGTAAATTTGTTATTATTTTAACTAGGTAACTATTAAATAGCTATTGTACCTGGTTAAAATAATTACCAAGTTGCCTGTAAAATAAATATAAATCCTAAAATAGCTATAATATAATTATAATTTATATTGTAGCTATATTAGGATGTATTTTACAGGTAAGTATTTAGCTTTAAATAGGAATAATTTATTTAATAAGAGTTAATTTATTTCGTTAGATTTAAATTATATTTAATTTAGGGGGGTGTTAGTGTTAGGGTTAGACTTAGCTTTAGGGGTTAATCCATTTATTATAGTAGCGGTGAGCTCCGGTCGTCAGATTAGGGGTTAATAATTGAAGTTAGGTGTCGACGATGTTAGGGAGGGCAGATTAGGGGTTAATACTATTTATGATAGGGTTAGTAAGGCGGATTAGGGGTTAATAACTTTATTATAGTAGCGCTCAGGTCCGCTCGGCAGATGAGGGGTTAATAAGTGTAGGCAGGTGTCGGCGACGTTGAGGGGGGCAGATTAGGGGTTAATAAATATAATATAGGGGTCGGCGATGTTAGGGCAGCAGATTAGGGGTACATAGGGATAATGTAAGTAGCGGCGGTTTACGGTCGGAAGATTAGGGGTTAATTATTGTAAGTAGCTGGCGGCGACGTTGTGGGGGGCAGGTTAGGGGTTAATAAATGTAATACAGGTGTCGGCGGGGTTAGGGGCAGCAGATTAGGGGTACATAAGTATAACGTAGGTGGCGGTCGGCAGATTAGGGGTTAAAAAATGTAATCGAGTGGCAGCGATGTGGGGGGACCTCGGTTTAGGGGTACATAGGTAGTTTATGGGTGTTAGTGTACTTTAGGGTACAGTAGTTAAGAGCTTTATGAACCGGCGTTAGCCCAGAAAGCTCTTAACTCCTGCTATTTTCAGGCGCCTGGAGTTTTGTCGTTAGAGCTCTAACACTCACTTCAGAAACGACTCTAAATACCGGCGTTAGAAAGATCCCATTGAAAAGATAAGATACGCAATTGACGTAAGGGGATCTGCGGTATGGAAAAGTCGCGGCTGAAAAGTGAGCGTTAGACCCTTTAATCACTGACTCCAAATACCAGCGGGCGGCCAAAACCAGCGTTAGGAGCCTCTAACGCTGGTTTTCACGGCTAACGCCGAACTCCAAATCTAGGCCTATATATCTTCAAGACAAAAATGATTGTCTCACATTCCAAATATATACAGTATTTGAAGAATAGAGGGGTATGATTAGAAAAAATCTAAATCAGACCACAGGATATGGTAGACGTAGGAACCGTAGACGGAGAGGTAATAGATCCAACTCTAAATCAGTAACATTTTCGGACAGTGAGGTAGATTACTCATCAGATGAGAGGGCCTTAGGCAATGAGGAAGTGGTTTGTCCACAGGCAGGTATCCTTAAACCAAACAATAACACACAATCACAAATAGTGACCCCCACTAGTACTGTGGTCAGACCAAAGGAACCAGGTTCCCAGTCCTTCAGTAATAAAGGAAGTAAATATACTGTACCGAAAGTGATAGCACAACATGATATTCAGGGACAGGCTCTGTCTGGAGCTGACCTGGCCAACTTGGATCAGGTTTTTTCGTTGGATCCAAGGAATGGGCACGTAAATGACAATACACAAAATATACAGAACAGATACCAGCTCAGGGGCAGTCAATGTAATCAATCTGTCTGATGTCACACTCACACCTCTGGAATTGAAAGTTTTAAGTTATGGTCTCTCATTCTCTCACACAACTGATTTTGATTTATTTCAAACAATTATAGACCTAAATAGATTTATAAGAAATATCACTCTAATGATTTCTTTACAAGAACTCCAGATTGCAGCCAATGTAACAGCTGGTACTGCCAACAGAGGAACCTCCCTTAAAGATAAATCTCTATTTTACCAAATACAAAGTAGAGGTAATGTGATTGAAACATTCTTCAATAGAGTGGAATGGGATTTGGTGTCTCTCAGAGAAGTACAAAAAAAGTCACCCATAATCTTACTATACAAGAGAAGATAGCTTTAAAAACTCTTTAAGAAAACCCAAATCTGGCAATAAGACCTGTGTATAAAGGTGGTACCATTGTGGTAATGAATAAATCCCAATATATTGGGGAAGCACTAAGACAGCTATCTAATAGTAATGATTATATGATCTTAAAGGGTAATCCAACACAGATGGAATATCTTTATGTAGATCATCCTAAGATACCCCTGTTTCAGCACCTCCCCAAAGTTCACAAGTCTACCACAAATGTAAAAGGACGTCCAATAGTTAGTGGAGTGGATTCTCTACTAGCCAATTTGTCACAATGGTTGGATTCGATTTTGCAACCAATTGTTAAATGTCTACCATCCTATGTGAAAGACACTAAACATATTCTAAACATTAAATGAGATGGAATGGAAAAAGGGATATATTTGGCTCACGATTGTCGCAGTATCCCCACGACAAAGGTATGAGCTGCTGGTGCAACGCCACCCCCTGCAGACTCGCGGCCAATTGGCCGCCAGCAGGGGGGTGTCAATCAACCCGATCGTACTCGATCGGGTTGATTTCCGGCGATATCTGTCCACTTGCTCAGAGCAAGCGGACAGGTTATTGAGCAGCGGTCTTTGTGACCGCTGCTTCATAACTGCTGTTTCTGGCAAGCCTGCAGGCTCGCCAGAAACACGGTGCATCAAGCTCCATTCGGAGCTTGATAAATATGCCCCTATATGTTTTTTTCTGAATAATTTTACGGATTATACTGAGCAATTTCAATCTTATGTCATTAAGATCACCATATTTCTACTTACACACAATTTCTTTCAGATCCAGGAAACTTACTATCTCCAAAGGTGTGGGACAGCAATGGGGGCCATATTTGCCCCCTCCTACGCAAATCTATTTTTAGGCTGGTGGGAGTTTGCCCACATCTTTGGAGATAGTGACCCATACAGGTTGTGCATACAGCTATTCAAAAGGTATATAGATGTAATACACTATAAGAACTTTCCAATTATCCTCCACCTACTTTTCCCTGCTATAAATCATCCAGGGTTTCCCTAGCTCACTGCGTGAATATTGAAGTCATTTCCTGTCTTCAAGTTATACTACTCAGTGAAAGGATAGCTCTTTATTTTTTCTGGATCTTAACTTTTGCTACTTTATTTCTCAGACTTCTTATTTTTGCAAGTGCATTTAACTTGCCACATGTTCCTGTCATCCACTACCTGCAAGTTCCGGTTTTGTTTCAGATCATCTCTAGCTACTCACTTCAAGTTTACCTTTGTAGCTGTCTCCTGCTTCCCTGCTGATCCCCACTATCAGCGTCCCAGTTTGCCAAAAAGCTGCAGTTTGCCTATGCAAAAGGGATTTCGTTTTCTGCTTGTTTCATTGTGTCAAGTTAATGGTCAGATCTTCACCTGCAATCATCAGCAGTGACGTGCGGTGAGGTCAGAGGCTGGGGAGGCACTGGCAATGATACGCCCAAGAAATAAAAACACATGCATATTATTTTATATCTCTATACACATATACATACACACACTAACTCTCTCTCACTCACACACTAACTCACACTCTCACACACACACTCTCACACACACACTCTCACACACTCACACACACACACACACACACTCTCACACACACACACACACACTCTCACACACACACACACTCTCACACACACACACTCACACTCACACACACACACTCACACACACACACACACTCTCACACACACTCACACACACTCTCACACACACTCTCACACACACACTCTCACACACACACTCTCACACACACACTCTCACACACTCTCACACACACACTCTCACACACACACACTCACACACACACACACACACACACACTCACACACACACACTCACACACACACACTCACACACACACTCTCACACACACACACTCTCACACACACACACACTCTCACACACACACACTCTCACACACACACACTCTCACACACACACACACTCTCACACACACACACTCTCACACACACACACTCTCACACACTCACACACACACACACACACTCTCACACACACACACACACTCTCACACACACACACTCTCACACACACACACACACACTCACACACTCTCACACACACACACACACACACACTCTCACACACACACACTCACACTCTCTCTCACACACACACACTCTCACACTCTCTTTATCTCTCTCGCTTTATGCAAATACTCCAGTAAGTGACAGGGCTTCCTCACGACACAGTATAAAGCAGAGACTACACAGCATGGATCAGTTTACAGTGCATCCATGTATAGCTATTGCACAGTGACACTGCAAGTCTGTTATTAACAATTGTGTACAATATGAACAGAACAACTATAAGCCTTGTACCTGTATTAAGAAATGCAACACACAGTGAAAGTAATATTCCCAATATACACAGAATGATTCTAAAGCAGTACATTTCCAACAGGAAGTTGAAGAGTCTCAGACTGAGAATATCATTCAGGACTTAGGTTCAAAACCCCAAATAGCTAATTTTTTTCCCCTATAAATTCTCTTAATAGATTTTTTTTTGTGTGAAACAGTGTGAGGATGAATACTAGCTATTTACTACACTGTTTCATTTCATAAAATTGCATTACATTGACGGAAGTCTGTATAGTTTCACACACAATTAAAACATTAATAACTAAAGTCAGGTGGGTTATAAAAATTACATCAAGGGTATCCGAAAGGAAAAGTGGCTTATGCACCAAATATGTGCTTATTTTACAAAGAAAATCACATTTCACTTTGCAAAAAAATCAATACAGCCACAATATATTGTATAAAATGCAGCTGCACCCAATTATTATGTAATTTATTGTCATTATAGGGAACCTCTGGAGTTATGTTATCAGTACTGTAAAGTCATACAATACACATATGTCAGCTCATCATGCACAATATAATACGGGTAATATCACATTAGCTATTCCATTAGTCTAAAGAGCAAGAAAAATGTTTTTTTTTTTCTACTAACATGATAGACGAAAGCCCAGCCCCTGGGTCTCTCCAACACATTGTAAAGATAGTTTTGCAGTTTTCTATATTTGACATTCCTCCGGCAACTCTGACTGCTGTTATTAGACAGTGGCTACCCAAGCGATCTCATGTGGGCTCCCTGCTTCCCTCTCCTGCTCTCCTGTAAGCCTCCTCTTGCCCTCGGCAGTGGGGTGACATGAAAGCTGGTGCAATGTGCTTCAGAATTCTTGTTCAGTCAGCCCTGCTAAATGTGGTTAGGGATTGAATAGTGACGAGTACTGGTTAGCTAGTAGCTACAATAGTTAAGTTTAACATGTCTGCCACTGTGCCACATGACAAGAATAAGAGGTATTGGATTGGAGTCGGACATAAGGTGCTGCTGTCAGCTGTTACAGAATGCTAATTTATGTAGCCGGATTATAAATAACGTTATTTATTGTCAAGTGGTTAGTGGCATGCAATATCACACACATCTTCTTGTTAGGCAAAAGGGATGTAGATGATAGCAGAACCTTATGTCCGACTTCAATCTAATACCTCTTATTGCTGTCATGTGGCCAGTGCCGGCCCTAGGTGTTCTGGCGGCATCCTGTGCGGGCTACTTCTGTGGTGCCCCCCCTCCACGTTCACCTAAACAAAAGCTACAAATCAAAAGCTAGCTCCCAGTAATGCATTGCTTCTCATGAGCCTACATAAGTATGCTTTTAAACAAAGGATACCGAAATAAAAAAAATTATCTACTATACTAAATTAAATAAATAAATACTAATTAATGCCTGGGATAAGCATAAGGCTATCCTACATACTAATTACAGGAGGGGCCCTGGGGCTGATGGGTTTTACAGGGGGGGGGGTGCTGAGGCAGATTGGCATTACAAGGGGGACCCTGTGGCTAATGGGGGTTACATGGGGGCCCCAGGGCTGATGGGGTTTACAGGGGGGGTGCTGAGGCTGATGGGGGTTATATTACAGGAGGGTGCTGAGGCTGATGGGGGTTACATTACAGGGGGGTGCTTAGGCTGATTGGGGTTACAGGGGTGGACCTGAGTTTGATAGTGATTACCCTAACCAGCCTCAGCACCCCCCTGAAACCACCATCAGTCCCTGCCCCCCCTGTGACCACCATCAGTCCCTGGGCCCCCCTGGAACAAAACCCCCTATAACCCCAATCAGCCTCATCAAACCCCTGTTACCACCATCAGCCCCAGGGCCCCCCTGTAACCCCAATAAGCCTCAGCACCCCCCTGCAACCCCAATCAGCCCCAGCCCCCCCTGTAAAACCAATCTGCCCCAGCACCCCCCAATCAGTGCCCCCCTGTAACCCCAATCAGCATCATCACCCCCCTGTAACCACCATCAGCCCCAGGGTCCCCCTGTAACCCCAATCAGCCTCAGCTCCCCCTGCAACCCCAGTCAGTCTCAGCACCCCCTGTAAACACCATCAGCCCCAGGGCCCCTTCCCTGTAACCCCAATCGGCCTTATCAACCCCCCTGTAAACCCCATCAACCCCAGGGTCCCCCTTGTAACCCCAATCAGCCTTGATGCCCTCCCCTCTGTAACCAGCATCAGCCTCATCAACCCCCTGTGACCACCATCAGCCCCAGGGCCCCCCCTGTAACCCCAATCAGCCCCAGTCCCCCCTGTAAACCCAATCAGCCCCATCAGCCCCAGGGCCCTCCTGTGACCCCAATCAGCCACAACACCCTCACCCTGTGTAAACCCCATTAGCCCCAAGGTCCTCCCTTGTAACCCCAATCAGCCTCAGCACCCCCACCCTGTGTAAACCCCATTAGCCCCAGGGCCCCCCCTGTAACCCCAATCAGCCCCAGTCCCCCCTGTAAACCCAATCAGCCCCAGCACCCCCATCAGCCCCAGGGCCCCCCTGTGACCCCAATCAGCATCATCACCCCCTGTAACCACCATCAGCCCCAGGGTAACCCCTGTAACCCCAATCGGCCTCATCACCCCCCTGTAATGCCCATCAGCCCCAGGCTCGCCCTGTAACCCCAATCAGCCTCAGCACCCCCACCCTGTAAACCCCAGGGCCCCCCTGTTCTCCCAATCACCCTTAGCACCCCTGTAATGCCCATCAGCCACAGGGCCCTCCTGTAACCCCAATCAGCCACAGCACCCTCACCCTGTGTAAACCCCATTAGCCCCAAGGTCCTCCCTTGTAACCCCAATCAGCCTCAGCACCCCCACCCTGTGTAAACCCCATTAGCCCCAGGGCCCCCCCCCCCCTGTAATCTCAATCAGCCTCAGCACCCCCACCCTGTGTAAACCCCATTATCCCCAGGGCCCCCTCTGTAATCCCAATCAGCCTCAGCACCCCCTGTAACCCAAATCAGCCCCAGCACCCCCACCCTGTGTAAACCCCATTAGCCCCAGGGTCCCCCCTTGTAACCCCAATCAGTCTCAGCACCCCCACCCTGTGTAAACCCCATTAGACCCAGGGTCCCCCCTGTAAACCCCATCAGGCCCAGGCCCCCCCTGTAATCCCAATCAGCCTCAACACCCCCCTGTATTCCCAATCAGCCTCATCACCCCCCCTGTAAACCCCATCAGCCCCAGGGCCCCCTGTAACCCCAATCAGCCTCAGCACCCACACCCTGTAAACCTCATTAGCCCCAGGGCCCCCCTGTAACCCAATCAGCTTCAGCACCCCCTGTAACCCCCATCAGCCTCAGCACCCCTGTGTAAACACCATTAGCCCCAGGGTCCCCCCTTGTAACCCCAATCAGCCTCAGCACTCCACCCTGTATAAACCCTATTAGCCCCAGGGTCCCCCTTGTAACCCCAATCAGCCTCAGCGTCCCCTCTGTAACCCCCATCAGCCTCAGCACCCTCTGTAACCCCCATCAGCCTCAGCACACCCTGTAACTCCAATCAGCTGCAGCACCCCTGTAAACCCCATAAGCCCCAGAGTCCCCCTTGTAACCCCATTCAGCCTCAGTGCCCTCTCTGTAAACCCCATCAGCCCCAGGGCTCACCCTGCACCTGCTACCTACTGTGTTGGCAGATGGTTCAGCTTCTCCTAGGGCCTTGTATCCACAATGTTACACAGTCAGTGTGTACTTACAACACACTTGATCGTGCGCCCCCGGCCGACATAGCCCCGCCCCCTGCCGCCGCCGTAGCCCCGCCCCCTGCCGCCGTCGTGGCCCCGCCCCCTGCCGCCACCGTAGCCCCGCCCCCCATCGGTAATAAAAAAAAGAATTTTTTTTTTACATAAATACATTTACAAAAAAATAAAAAAACTGCCTTCTGCATATTAAGTGCCCTCTGGGCTGACAGTGACTGTCAGCCCAGAGGGCACTTAATATGCAGAAGGCAGTTTTTTTTAGTTTTTTTGTAGACAGTCTCAATTACTTACCGGTTAAGTAGTAGGGCAGGGCAGCAGCTGATCCCTTGAAGTCGCTGTCCAATTTCTTGAATCCTGGCTTAAGATGGATGATCACAGGTCACAGCCAGGAGGCAGCAGTCTCTCCTTCCCACCAGTAGCAGCAGCTCCCTCCTGTACTGAGTCTTCCCGCTTGAAGTCTGACTGTGTCAGCTCGAAGTAAACCCGACATCACATGACCCACACTCAGCAGCCCAGCAGGCACGCCTCCCCGCAGTGCTGAATGCTGATTGGCTGAAAGAGTAGCTCCATCATGGAGGCGGTTTTGAGAACCGCCTCCATTGGAGCTTGCATGAGGGCCCAGCGGGTCACCAGTGGGTGGCGCTGCTCTAAGTGAGCAGTCAACACTTACTTAGATCCATGTTGCGCAATTAATGGAGGGCAGCGGACCGGCTCACTGCCTCCTAATTGCGCAACAATGGATGATGGTGACTTTTGCAGCGCAAGCGCACAGTGTCTCTACTAGTAAGTTATTGCCGTGGGGGGGGTACCCTTGGGGCGAGGGGTGGGTGTGGCCAATAAAATAATAAAATAAAAAAACACTTTTTTTTTTTTTAATAAATATTATTTTAAAACTTTTTTTTCCCTCATTGGACAGGGTAGGCACTGCCTCCCCTGCCTCCTATTACTGCACGTCACTGATCATCAGAGCGCAAGTATCTCTTTTTTTACACTTACCATATATAAAGTAGCAGATTTATATTCTTTGCAAGCGCTGTCTGTGGATACTTTTACTTGCACTTAACAACTATTCAGCTGTCTTGAATTAGAACATGCAGGAAGATTAACTCTTTACATACCAAATTGCAGGCTCATTCTAAAGCTGTTATATACGCTTCTTACTGAGCTTTAAGTATATTTCTAGCTCAATCTTGTAGCTGATCCATTTTTTCTCTAATTAATCTCACTCTGTTCATTAACCCATTCATACCATTATTTATTTTTGGGTTAAGTTTTATCAGAGCTACAAAACTGGTATTGCATATTTTAAAAACAGATACATTAGAGATATATCTTACATAATATTCAGGCCATCTATTTTTTGGGTAAGATGGACCCAAATTAAATAAATAATGAATTTGCAAATCTCAACCAAAAGATTGATTACCTTGCAAGGGGTTTAACAGAGGTGCAAGCTGAAAATTCTGTTCTGAAATCTTTGTATGATAGCATGGCTTCTAAACAAACTGATATACCTGAACCACATATAAATTTACCAATGCCATTTTCTGGCAAACGTCATGAGTTCAGAGACTTTAGAAATACCTGCAATCTACTGTTTCCATGAGACCACGTACTTACCACACTGAAAGAATAAAGGTATGCACTACTATTTCTTTCCTCTCAGGCGAACCCAGAACTTGGGAAAACCGCTATTTTGAAAACAATGACCCCATTTTGGATTCACTTTATGATTTATTTTTGGCTATGGCTACCTTGTATGAAGATACAAATACTCAGATCAAAGCTGAAACTAAATTACGCACTCTGAAACAAGGAAAAAGAACTGTTGAAGAGTATATTACAGATTTCCAGTTGTGGGCCTCAGATTCACTCTGGAATCAAATAAGTCTAAAAAACCAATTCCGCTTAGGACTTTCTGAGTCTGTAACCACCATCAGCCCCAGGGTCCCCCTGTAACCCCAATCAGCCTCAGCTCCCCCTGCAACCCCAGTCAGTCTCAGCACCCCCTGTAAACACCATCAGCCCCAGGGCCCCTTCCCTGTAACCCCAATCGGCCTTATCAACCCCCCTGTAAACCCCATCAACCCCAGGGTCCCCCTTGTAACCCCAATCAGCCTTGATGCCCTCCCCTCTGTAACCAGCATCAGCCTCATCAACCCCCTGTGACCACCATCAGCCCCAGGGCCCCCCCTGTAACCCCAATCAGCCCCAGTCCCCCCTGTAAACCCAATCAGCCCCATCAGCCCCAGGGCCCTCCTGTGACCCCAATCAGCCACAACACCCTCACCCTGTGTAAACCCCATTAGCCCCAAGGTCCTCCCTTGTAACCCCAATCAGCCTCAGCACCCCCACCCTGTGTAAACCCCATTAGCCCCAGGGCCCCCCCTGTAACCCCAATCAGCCCCAGTCCCCCCTGTAAACCCAATCAGCCCCAGCACCCCCATCAGCCCCAGGGCCCCCCTGTGACCCCAATCAGCATCATCACCCCCTGTAACCACCATCAGCCCCAGGGTAACCCCTGTAACCCCAATCGGCCTCATCACCCCCCTGTAATGCCCATCAGCCCCAGGCTCGCCCTGTAACCCCAATCAGCCTCAGCACCCCCACCCTGTAAACCCCAGGGCCCCCCTGTTCTCCCAATCACCCTTAGCACCCCTGTAATGCCCATCAGCCACAGGGCCCTCCTGTAACCCCAATCAGCCACAGCACCCTCACCCTGTGTAAACCCCATTAGCCCCAAGGTCCTCCCTTGTAACCCCAATCAGCCTCAGCACCCCCACCCTGTGTAAACCCCATTAGCCCCAGGGCCCCCCCCCCCTGTAATCTCAATCAGCCTCAGCACCCCCACCCTGTGTAAACCCCATTATCCCCAGGGCCCCCTCTGTAATCCCAATCAGCCTCAGCACCCCCTGTAACCCAAATCAGCCCCAGCACCCCCACCCTGTGTAAACCCCATTAGCCCCAGGGTCCCCCCTTGTAACCCCAATCAGTCTCAGCACCCCCACCCTGTGTAAACCCCATTAGACCCAGGGTCCCCCCTGTAAACCCCATCAGGCCCAGGCCCCCCCTGTAATCCCAATCAGCCTCAACACCCCCCTGTATTCCCAATCAGCCTCATCACCCCCCCTGTAAACCCCATCAGCCCCAGGGCCCCCTGTAACCCCAATCAGCCTCAGCACCCACACCCTGTAAACCTCATTAGCCCCAGGGCCCCCCTGTAACCCAATCAGCTTCAGCACCCCCTGTAACCCCCATCAGCCTCAGCACCCCTGTGTAAACACCATTAGCCCCAGGGTCCCCCCTTGTAACCCCAATCAGCCTCAGCACTCCACCCTGTATAAACCCTATTAGCCCCAGGGTCCCCCTTGTAACCCCAATCAGCCTCAGCGTCCCCTCTGTAACCCCCATCAGCCTCAGCACCCTCTGTAACCCCCATCAGCCTCAGCACACCCTGTAACTCCAATCAGCTGCAGCACCCCTGTAAACCCCATAAGCCCCAGAGTCCCCCTTGTAACCCCATTCAGCCTCAGTGCCCTCTCTGTAAACCCCATCAGCCCCAGGGCTCACCCTGCACCTGCTACCTACTGTGTTGGCAGATGGTTCAGCTTCTCCTAGGGCCTTGTATCCACAATGTTACACAGTCAGTGTGTACTTACAACACACTTGATCGTGCGCCCCCGGCCGACATAGCCCCGCCCCCTGCCGCCGCCGTAGCCCCGCCCCCTGCCGCCGCCGTGGCCCCGCCCCCTGCCGCCACCGTAGCCCCGCCCCCCGCCGGTAATAAAAAAAAGAATTTTTTTTTTACATAAATACATTTACAAAAAAATAAAAAAACTGCCTTCTGCATATTAAGTGCCCTCTGGGCTGACAGTCACTGTCAGCCCAGAGGGCACTTAATATGCAGAAGGCAGTTTTTTTTAGTTTTTTTGTAGACAGTCTCAATTACTTACCGGTTAAGTAGTAGGGCAGGGCAGCAGCTGATCCCTTGAAGTCGCTGTCCAATTTCTTGAATCCTGGCTTAAGATGGATGATCACAGGTCACAGCCAGGAGGCAGCAGTCTCTCCTTCCCACCAGTAGCAGCAGCTCCCTCCTGTACTGAGTCTTCCCGCTTGAAGTCTGACTGTGTCAGCTCGAAGTAAACCCGACATCACATGACCCACACTCAGCAGCCCAGCAGGCACGCCTCCCCGCAGTGCTGAATGCTGATTGGCTGAAAGAGTAGCTCCATCATGGAGGCGGTTTTGAGAACCGCCTCCATTGGAGCTTGCATGAGGGCCCAGCGAGTCACCAGTGGGTGGCGCTGCTCTAAGTAAACAGTCAACACTTACTTAGATCCATGTTGCGCAATTAATGGAGGGCAGCGGACCGGCTCACTGCCTCCTAATTGCGCAACAATGGATGATGGTGACTTTTGCAGCGCAAGCGCACAGTGTCTCTACTAGTAAGTTATTGCCGTGGGGGGGGTACCCTTGGGGCGAGGGGTGGGTGTGGCCAATAAAATAATAAAATAAAAAAACACTTTTTTTTTTTTTAATAAATATTATTTTAAAACTTTTTTTTCCCTCATTGGACAGGGTAGGCACTGCCTCCCCTGCCTCCTATTACTGCACGTCACTGATCATCAGAGCGCAAGTATCTCTTTTTTTACACTTACCATATATAAAGTAGCAGATTTATATTCTTTGCAAGCGCTGTCTGTGGATACTTTTACTTGCACTTAACAACTATTCAGCTGTCTTGAATTAGAACATGCAGGAAGATTAACTCTTTACATACCAAATTGCAGGCTCATTCTAAAGCTGTTATATACGCTTCTTACTGAGCTTTAAGTATATTTCTAGCTCAATCTTGTAGCTGATCCATTTTTTCTCTAATTAATCTCACTCTGTTCATTAACCCATTCATACCATTATTTATTTTTGGGTTAAGTTTTATCAGAGCTACAAAACTGGTATTGCATATTTTAAAAACAGATACATTAGAGATATATCTTACATAATATTCAGGCCATCTATTTTTTGGGTAAGATGGACCCAAATTAAATAAATAATGAATTTGCAAATCTCAACCAAAAGATTGATTACCTTGCAAGGGGTTTAACAGAGGTGCAAGCTGAAAATTCTGTTCTGAAATCTTTGTATGATAGCATGGCTTCTAAACAAACTGATATACCTGAACCACATATAAATTTACCAATGCCATTTTCTGGCAAACGTCATGAGTTCAGAGACTTTAGAAATACCTGCAATCTACTGTTTCCATGAGACCACGTACTTACCACACTGAAAGAATAAAGGTATGCACTACTATTTCTTTCCTCTCAGGCGAACCCAGAACTTGGGAAAACCGCTATTTTGAAAACAATGACCCCATTTTGGATTCACTTTATGATTTATTTTTGGCTATGGCTACCTTGTATGAAGATACAAATACTCAGATCAAAGCTGAAACTAAATTACGCACTCTGAAACAAGGAAAAAGAACTGTTGAAGAGTATATTACAGATTTCCAGTTGTGGGCCTCAGATTCACTCTGGAATCAAATAAGTCTAAAAAACCAATTCCGCTTAGGACTTTCTGAGTCTCTAAAGGACGAGCTCTCTCGCTTAGACATGCCAGACACCCTTACAGGCTTGATTAAACTAAGCACCACTCTTGATAGAAGACTCAGAGAGAGAAAAGCAGAAAGACAAGCATATGACCCCATGTTTAAACGTACTCACTCATCCACAGTCAGTCAGGATAAATCATCTGGTTATCCAATACCAATGGAAATTGGGACTATAAAAGGACCTTTGTCTCAGGAAGAGAAGGCTAGACATAGGTTGGAAAACCTCTGCCTCTACTGTGGAAACAAAGATCATAGCGTGTCCAATTGTCCAGCATTGGCTAAACAAAAGAAGGGTAAGGAAATAGGTGTATATAGTCTTGCCTCTACCATACCTCTTACCCAACTCACTGTAATTTTCTCATTACAGTGGAATCAACATTATATCCAGACTGAGACAATAATAGACTCAGGCGCGTGTGGAAATTTTGTAGATGCTGATTTTGTTAAGCTAAATAAAATACCCACTGTGTGTAAGTATACACCTATTTTGTCAAATTAATTGATGGATCTTTCATTCAGAAAGGATCTATTACCCGACATACTATTCCTTTACTTATAACTACTGACAAAGGTCACACTGAATACATCACTTTTGACGTTATTCCCATGTCAATACATAAAACTATTTTAGGACATCCATGGTTACTTACTCACAACCCCACAATAGACTGGACACAGAACATTGTATCATTTCAGTCAGATTACGATCTTAAAACTTGTTTTTCACTTACTGTTATATCCAGTCTTTAGGTTGTAGTTCCACAGGTATATCAGGACTTAACAGACGTTTTTGATATCCTTTGTCACAACAGGAACTTGTCTATCTACGTGAGTATTTAGATGAAAACCTTAAAAAAGGTTTCATAACTCACTCCACCTCTCCTGCAGCAGCAGGTATTTTTTTTTGTAAAAAACAAAGACAAAACTTTGCGACCTATAATTGATTACAGAGCCCTGAATGCAGTTACAGTCAAAAAACGGTACCACTTATCCATGAATTACTTGAAAGACTCACGAATGCAACCATTTATACGAAACTGGATTTGAAAGGCACTTACAACCTCATACGAATTAAAAAGAGCAACGAGTGGATGACCGCTTTTTGAACCAGATAGGTCTATTTCAGTATAATGCTATGCCTTTCGGGCTCTGTAATGCCCCCGCCACTTTTCAGCATTTTATTAATGAGATTTTAAGAGACCTAACGGACATGTGTGTAATTATATATTTAGATGACATACTCATTTATTCAAAAAATATACATGAGCATCAAAAACATGTCAGATGGGTACTCACCCGTTTACGTGAACATAAATTAATTGCAAAATTAGAAAAATGTATTTTTCATGTAACAAAAATAAAATTCCTTGGGCATATCATATCTCCCAATAACATTCAGATGATCCTGATAAAGTCACAGCAATCTCTACTTGGCCTAAACCTACTTCAACAAAATCTCTTCAGAGATTTCTTGGTTTTTCAAACTTTTACAGAAAATGTATTCGTAATTTCTCTTCTAAAGTAAGACCTTTGACCCAACTTACTAAGAAATATCAAAGATTTTTATGGACCACTGAAGCCCAAGATGCGTTTTTTAGTCTCAAACAAGACTTTTCTACAGCTCCTATATTAACCCTACCAGACCATAAGCTTCAATTGGTTCTCGAAGTAGATGCTTCAAATTCAGGAATAGGAGCTGTTCTGTCTCAGCGTAACCAGTCTACTTCTAGGCTTCATCCAATAGCTTTTTATTCCAGGACATTACTCCTGGCCGAATGTAATTATAGTATTGGGGACAAGGAATTACTCGCCATCAAAAGTTCTCTAGAAAATTGGAGACATTTACTAGAGGGAACAAAGGCTCCGCTTTTTTTTTTTTTTTTTTTTTTTTTTTATTTATCACCAACACAAGGTACATTGTAAGAGAGACATCCGTAATACACCACGCAAAATTGATAAAGTATGAGAAAAAAAAATGTAACAATATACATCATCAGGTACATTAAAAATGCAATAGTCACATTTACTGAGAGCTGCAAGAATCTTCTACGGATTAGAGTGACATCTGGGTTATATGTATATGCACCTCAATGTTGGGGTTCTGTTATTTTATAAACCAACACAACTAAACACCTATCAACAAAAATAAAATTAACATTATTAAAACTAACATTATTAAATCTTAGCAATAGGGGTGACTCTAGGCAGATCATAGATTATATCCTCAGGAAAAAGAATGGGGTAGATTAATAGTATTGTTAATGGTACTGGTCAATAATTTGATCAAAGATGTATGCTATGTCATAGGGGGGGCAGATTGGGAGGAGGGTATTATTTCTATTACAGATAGAATCTGAAAGAGGGTACATCATCTATGATTAGAGCAATCTCCGGATCCAATGTGATAAGCTAATTTTCAGCGTGTATAACAGTCTATCCGCTAGGCTTTGGGCATGCTGTAACTAGATTAGAATCTGGCACTACTGGGTGAAGATATTAAAAGGTGGGATAGCAGCAACATGAAATTAAAGTATATAAGTGAGAAGATGCCTCCAATTGCATGCCAGTATATTTACTTTGGTTTGAAGTGTCAATGTATTACTAATAGGTTATGACTCATTGAAGTACGTCAGGCTTTATCCCCCTAGATTTTTTTTCTTTTTCTTTTTTTCTTTTCTCCCCCACCCTTCTTTTTCTTTCTTTTTCTTTTCTTATTTGTTATGGGTTTTTTCTTACTGAGAAAAGTACAGGCTTCAACATACAATTGCTGAAATATTACAATTATGAGATACAAGGACAAGCAATACTTTCACAGATAATAGTGTGGGTACATTGTCTTGTGGGAGATCCATGCACAGATAGTAGACAATTTTCTAAGATAGGCAATAATTTGTATTATAAAATAGCCTGCCATAATGTGACCCACAGCACAAACAAATTTCAAGGTTACTACAGCTTTATCTTATTTCGTCACCTGAACTTTTTTTTTTTTTTTAACTAAATGAGACAAAACATAAACTAACCTAAACAATAAAAAAAAACAGAACAAAACAAAAATAAACAATGAAACACCCATACAACAAAACAGAGAACAGGAGCTCCATAAGTAGTGAATTGATAATATATGATAATACATAAGTAGGGTGTCTTGAAGTTTAATCAGCAAGTATGGTCACTATCATAGGTTAGGTTTGGGTTCAAAGCGATCAGCCACAACTGCAATGAGAGGTAAGAAATAGGTCTAATACTTTCAGTGGGGTCAGATTGTAAGAAGCGTTTGTGACGTGAGGTAGGTATGTAGCCTAGTCTTTGGACAGTGGGAGAAAATACATTGGACATTGCCTATGGATTAGGGGCTGAACAATATGGTTGCTTACAGAGTACAAGTAAGTTGTGAAGCATTAGCCCATGACATATACTCATGTGAGAATGGAGCGAGATCATAAAATACATAAAGAAACTAACGCCTAGATTACGAGTTTGGCGTAAGCCTTAAAAAGCAGCGTTAAGGGGTCCTAACGCTGCTTTTTAACGCCCGCTGGTATTACAAGTTTGGCAGGTACAGGTGTACTGCTCACTTTTCTTCCGCGACTTTTCCATACCGCAAATCCCCTTATGTCAATTGCGTATCCTATCTTTTTAATGGGATTTTCCTAACGCTGGTATTACAAGTCTTGGAAGAAGTGAGCGGTACAGCCTCTATTTCCAAGACTCCTACCGCATTTAAAATCAGTAGTTAAGAGTTTTATGGTCTAACGCTGGAACATAAAGCTCTTAACTAAAGTGCTAAAAAGTACACTAACACCCATAAACTACCTATTAACCCCTAAACCGAGGCCCCCCCACATCGCAAACACTAAATTAAAATTATTTAACCCCTTATCTGCCGACCGGACATCGCCGCCCCCTACATTATACCTATGAACCCCTAATCTGCCGACCGGACATCATCACCACTATAATAAATGTATTAACCCCTAAAACGCCGCACTCCCGCCTCGCAAACACTCTAAAATTTGTTATTAACCCCTAATCTGCCGTCCCTAACATCGCCGCCACCTACCTACAATTATTAACCCCTAATCTGCCGCCCCCAACGTCGTCGCTACTATATTAAATGTATTAACCCCTAAAACTAAGTCTAACCCTAACACCCCCCTAACTTAAATTCTATTCTATTATTAAATCTACACATAAATAAAATTACTATAATTAAATAAATAATTCCTATTTAAAACTAAATACAGTACTTACCTATAAAATAAACCCTAATATAGCTACAATATAACTAATAGTTACATTGTAGCTATTTTAGGGTTTATTTTTATTTTACAGGCAACTTTGTATTTATTTTAACTAGGTACAATAGTTATTAAATAGTTAATAACTATTTAATAGCTACCTAGTTAAAATAATTTCAAAATGACCTGTAAAATAAATACTAACCTAAGTTACAAATACACCTAACACTACACTATCAATAAATTAATTAAATAAATTAACTACAATTATCTAAAATAATATACAATTAAATAAACTAAACTATAGTACAACCCCCCCCCACACTAAATTACAAAAAATAAAAAAATATTACAAGAAGTTTAATCTAAGCCCCCTAATAAAATAAAAAATCCCCCCAAAATAATAAAATGCCCTATCCTAAACTAAATTACAAATAGCCCTTAAAAGGGCCTTTTGCGGGGCATTGCCCCAAAGTAATCAGCTCCTTTACCAGCCCTTAAAAGAGCTTTTTGCAGGACATTGCCCCAAAGTAATCAGCTCTTTCACCTGTAAAAAAAAAGAAATACAATACCCCCCCAACATTACAACCCACCACCCACACACCCCTACTCTAAAACCCACCCGATCCCCCTTAAAAAAACCTAACACTACCCCATTGAAGATCACCCTACCTTGAGCCGTTTTGAATCCTATCAGCCAATCGGAATTCGAGGGACGCCATCTTGGATGACTTCATTTAAAGGAATATTCATTCGTCGTTAGTCCGTCGGCCTAGAAGGATGTTCCGCGCCGGAGGTCTTCAAGATGGAGCCGTTCCTCGTCGGATGGATGAAGATAGAAGATGCCGCTTGGATGAAGATGTCTCCCGGTCCGGATGTCCTCTTCTGCCCGGATAGGATGAAGACTTCTGCCGGTCCGGATGTCCTCTTCTGCCCCATCGGATGACCACTGGTGCCCGGCTGGGTGAAAACGGCTCAAGGTAGGGTGATCTTTAATGGGGTAGTGTTAGGTTTTTTTAAGGGGGGATCGGGTGGGTTTTAGAGTAGGGGTGTGTGGGTGGTGGGTTGTAATGTTGGGGGGGGGTATTGTATTTCTTTTTTTACAGGTAAAAGAGCTGATTACTTTGGGGCAATGCCCTGCAAAAAGCCCTTTTAAGGGCTGGTAAAAGACCTGATTACTTTGGGGCAATACCCCGCAAAAGGCCCTTTTAAGGTCTATTTGTAATTTAGTTTAGGATAGGGAATTTTATTATTTTGGGGGACTTTTTATTTTATTAGGGGGCTTAGATTAGGTGTAATTAGTTTAAGCTTCTTGTAATATTTTTTTATTTTTTGTAATTGAATGTTTTTTTTGTAATATAGTTTAGTTTATTTAATTGTATTTAATTTTAGATAATTGTAGTTAATTTATTTAATTAATTTATTGATAGTGTAGAGTTAGGTGTATTTGTAACTTAGATTAGGATTTATTTTACAGGGAATTTTGTAATTATTTTTTAACTAGGTAGCTATTAAATAGTTAATAACTATTTAGTAACTATTCTACCTAGTTAAAATAAATACAAACTTGCCTGTAAAATAAAAATAAACCCTAAGATAGCTACAATGTAACTATTAGTTATATTGTAGCTATCTTATGGTTTATTTTATAGGTAAGTATTTAGTTTTAAATTGGAATTATTTATTTAATTATAGTAATTTTATTTAGATTTATTAAAAAAAGATTTAAGTTAGGGGGTGTTAGGGTTAGATTTAGGATTAGGGGTTAATACATTTAATACAGTAGCGGCGACGTTGGGGGCGGCAGATTAGGGGTTAATAATTGTAGGTAGGTGGCGGCGATGTTAGGGACGGCAGATTAGGGGTTAATAACAATTTTATAGTGTTTGCGAGGCGGAGTGTGGCAGTTTAGGCGTTAATACATTTATTATAGTGGCGGCGATGTCCGGTCCGCAGATTAGGGGTTAATAATTGTAGTTAGGTGGTGGCGACGTTGGGGGCAGCAGATTAGGGGTTAATAACTATAACGTAGGTATCAGCGATGTTGGGGGCAGCAGATTAGGGGTTCATAAGTATAATGTAGGTGGCGGCGGTGTCCGGAGTGGCAGATGGTGTCCGGAGCGGCAGATTAGGGGTTAATAATATTATGCAGGTGGCGACGATGTCGGGGTCGGCAGATTAGGGGTTAATAAGTGTAAGATTAGGGGTGTTTAGTCAGCTTACCACTACCGTAACCAACGCTGGTATTACAGGGAGAAGTGGCGCAAAATTTGCTCAACGCTCACTTTTCTGAGGCTAACGCAGCCATTCAGAAAACTTGTAATACCAGCGTTGTTTAAAGTGAGCGCTGGAAAAAAAAGGAGTGTTAGCCGTAAGTGAGCAGGAGAAAAAAATTTCAGCATAAATTACAAACACATTTAAACATAACAAACAGAAGTAACTGAACTGCAAAAAACAACAGGAATCCACTCAGTGAATTGTAGCTTTAACTGATACCCCAGCTCATAATAATATGCTTGCGTGCAGCATTCCCACTGATCGTCTCTCCTATCTAGGGGAATTTATTACATTAGTATGAATATCAGTCCAGGTTTCTTATAATATGGCATCTAAGAGTTTAAAACATGGGAGTTCAGAATCTACAGGTCAAATTTCGAGGGGCATCCGGATGTCAAAGGGAGGTCATATCATGATGGTGGGAGAGTAAGGGCTAGATTTATCAAAGGCTAGGCAAACTCTGTATGTTCTTTGCCTGTAACTACGCCCCAGCTCGCCTCCGGAGAGGCGCACATGTGCGCCTAAATTTATCAAAAAAATAGACGTAATTTTGCGCAGGCGAGCTGGGGCTTAATAATGATAAATTGCGCCTGTCGGAAAAAGCATTTACTCCCTATTTATCACAGTACATCCCTATAAATATTTGCGCCGCCATGTTTTGATTATTAAAAAAAACGTTTTTTAGGTAACTATTTAGCCAATATTTATATTATATAATGTTTCTGTGCTGTTTGTGTCATATGTTGACACAAAAATAAATATATCAATATATCGATATATATATAAAACTTTTTGTACCATATGCGCCTGTGGAAGCGCAAATTACTGGGAATAACAGTATCTTCTTTGCGCTGAACTTTTGAAAAATTAGAAGAGTAAAGTACTGCATCAAAAGATGTAAAAGCATGTATTATAATGGTGTTCGACTCAGTCTGTATGGCGAAATATACAACACGCAATTACAGCCGTAATTATCGGCGCAAAGCAATGATGAATAAGCAACTGGGCGTATTTGTAGGTCGGGCTGTTAAATTACGCCTATTACTAATGTATATTGGTGCACTCGGGAGCGTGCCTGTGCGCCTAGGTGAATGCAAGCGGAGTGCAAAGAAGCTTCTTTCAGATTTGCGCAGTTATAGGCGCAGAGTGCTTTGATAAATATGAGGATCCGTTTGTATGCGTTATTTGGATGATATTAGAGGAGAATGGCTTTGATAAATCTAGCCCAAAGTCCGGACAGAAGAGTCAACCAATTCCAGCTCAGGTTAAGAACAAGCAACAATGATACTACCTCACAAGAATGTAACATGACCCAGAAGGATGGCAACAAGAAGGTCTCTACACAGCAATGTCCTGTTGCTTTCAAGGGTCTGTGGCTGATTCTGTAGGGGGGCTTACAGGCAGGCTTTTAATTTTAGCATAGTGCAAAGCCGCTCTAGCTGCAGTTGCCATCATAGTGGTAACGGAGACTTTTCTATAATCATGTTTCATTACTGAAATAGCGGGTGGCTCTGTGGCGAATTGTATAAGAGGACTTGCAGGCAGGTTTTTAACCGCAGCAGAGCTCAACGTCACTCCAGCCATAGTTGCCATCATGATGATATCGGAGGTTACTGCCTGTTCAGCCATCCCCAAAATATGATAGTAAGAAGCGTCTGGTTCAAGGAGATCTGCAAACTGTTTAGTCAAACCTGTTGAAGAATCATTATCTTCTTCCGAGCAGGGTACGCGTTCCGTTTTTTCTCTGCGTCCCTGGGAAGATCTTTCCTGTGTAATGTCGCAGTTGCTGTTGGAAAAGACAGCTTCTAATCGGCATCATCTTGTCGAAGTATTTTTAGATCCTGTGGCCTGGATCTCAGTTAACAAATGCTGCGTGGCTTCTTCCAGCCTAATGAATGCTGGTAGTAACAGGTTTTTTAAAGAAAGCACTGATTTCAGGTATTGGTGGTCTTCTGAGGGTGAGCTAACCATTTTGTATTCCTGGGCTGCTTCTACACAGGATAGCACGCTATACACTGCTCGGGCTTCCAAACTTTCCTGACTTCACACAATTCTCTACTTTCTCTGACTTCTCGGGGTCAGGTGATATTAATCCTGATCCCATAAAGGTTTCCAAACAGCCAAACTGCTAAGGGAGATTAGGATGGCTTGAGGTATGGCCACTTTCAAACAAAAAGTTTAAGATGATATGCAGAGCTTCATTGTCTTGAGGCCATCTTGGGTCGCCACCCACCGGAAGTCCAAAGGTTCCGTTTTTAATATACACTGATCACAGAAATTTGGAGTACTTAAAAAAGAACAAAACTATCGGCTAGATTACGAGTTTTGCGTTATGAGTAAAAAAAGCTGCTTTTTTACTGCCGCTGCTATTACTAGTCTGTCCTGCACACTTTTTTTGCCTTACCGCAAATCAACTTACGCAATTTGCGTATAGTCTTTTTTCAATGGGACTTCCATAGCGCCGGTATTACAAGCTTTTTTTTATGTCAAAAAGTGAGTGGTAGAGCCTATACCGCAAGATTCATAATGCATTCTAAAGTCAGTAGTACCTATTAACCCCTAAACCGAGGCCCTCCTGCATCACAAATACTAAAATAAAATTATTAACCCCTAATCTGCCGCTCCGGACATCGCCGCCACTAGAAGAAACATATTAACCCCTAAACCGCCACACTCCCGCCTCGCAAACACTAGTTAAATATTATTAACCCCTAATCTGCTGTTCCTAACATCGCCGCCACCTACCTACATTTATTAACCCCTAATCTGCCGCCCCCAACGTCGCCGCCACTATATTATATTTATTAACCCCTAAACCTAAGTCTAACCCTAACCCTAACACCCCCTAACTTAAATATAATTAAAATAAATCTAATTAAAACCTGCAATTAATAACTAAATAATTCCTATTTAAAACTAAATACTTACCTGTAAAATAAACCCTAAGCTAGCTACAATATAATTAATAGTTACATTGTATCTAACTTAGGTTTTATTTTTATTTTACAGGCAAGTTTCTATTTATTTTAACTAGGTAGAATAGTTACTAAATAGTTATTAACTATTTACTAACTACCTAGCTAAAATAAATACAAATTTACCTGTAAAATAAAGCCTAACCTAAGTTACACTAACACCTAACACTACACTACAATTAAATAAATTACCTAAATTAAATACAATTAAATAAATTAAATACAATTACCTAAATTACAAAAACAAACAAACACTAAATTACAGAAAATAAAAAACAAATTACAAGATATTTAAACTAATTACACCTAATCTAATAGCCCTATCAAAATAAAAAAGTCCCCCTAAAATACAAAAAAAACCTAACCTAAACTAAACTACCAATAGCCCTTAAAAGGGCCTTTTGCTGGGCATTACCCTTAAGAAATCAGCTCTTTTACCTGAAAAAATCAGCCAATCAGCCAATAGGATTGAGCTCACATTCTATTGGCTGATTGGAACAGCCAATAGAATGCAAGCTCAATCCTATTGGCTGGTTGGATCAGCCAATAGGATTTAAGTTCAATCCTATTGGCTGATCCAATCAGCCAATAGGATTTTTTCAACCTTAATTCCGATTGGCTGATAGAATTCTATAAGCCAATCGGAATCTAAGGGAAGCCAATAAGCCATGTTGGATGACGTCACTTAAAGGAACCTTCATTTGTCGGGTAGTCGTTGGAAGAAGAGGATGCTCCGCGTCGGATGTCTTGAAGATGGACCCGCTCCACGCCGGATGGATGAAGATAGAAGATGCTGTCTGGATGAAGACTTCTGCCCGTCTGGAGGACCACTTCTCCCAGCTTGAATGAAGACTTCTCCCGGCTTCGTTGAGGACTTCTTGCCGCTTTGATGAGGACTTCTCCTGGCTTCGTTGAGGATGGATGTCGGATCTTCAAAACTGTAAGTGGATCTTCAGGGGGTTAGTGTTAGTTTTTTTTAAGGGTTTATTGGGTGGGTTTTATTTTTAGGTTAGGGCATTGGGCCGCAATAGAGCTAAATGCCCTTTTAAGGGCAATGCCCATCCAAATGCCCTTTTCAGGGCAATGGGGAGCTTAGGTTTTTTTAGTTAGGGTTTTATTTGGGGTTGGTTGTGTGGGTGGTGGGTTTTACTGTTTGGGGGGGTTGTTTGTATTTTTTTCAGTTAAAAGAGCGGATTTCTTTGGGGCAATGCCCCACAAAAGGCCCTTTTAAGGGCTATTGGTAGTTTAGTTTAGGCTAGGTTTTTTTTATTTTTGGGGGGGGGGCTTTTTTTTATAAGGCTTTTAGATTAGGGGTAATTAGTTTAAATATCTTGTAATTTGTTTTTTATTTTGTGTAATTTAGGTAATTGGATTTAATTTATTTAATTGTATTTAATTTAGGTAATTTATTTAATTGTAGTGTAAGGTTAGGTGTTAGTGTAACTTAGGTTAGGTTTTATTTTACAGGTAAATTTGTATTTATTTTAGCTAGGTAGTAAGTAAATAGTTAATAACTATTTAATAAACTATTCTACCTAGTTAAAATAAATACAAACTTGCCTGTAAAATAAAAATAAACCCTAAGATAGCTACAATGTAACTATTAGTTATATTGTAGCTAGCTTAGGGTTTATTTTACAGGTAAGTATTTAGTTTTAAATAGGAATTATTTAGTTATTAATTGTAGGTTTTAATTAGATTTATTTTAATTATATTTAAGTTAGGTGGTGTTAAGGTTAGGTTTAGACTTTAGGGGTTAATAAATATAATATAGTGGCAGCGACATTGGGGGTGGCAGAATAGGGGTCAATAATTGTAGGTAGGTGGCGGCAAAGTTAGGGGTGGCAAATTAGGGGTTAATAATATTTAACTAATGTTTGCAATGCGGGAGTGCGGCGGTTTAGGGGTTAATATGTTTATTATAGTGGCGGCAACGTTGGGGCAGTACATTAGTGGTTAATAAATGTAGGTAGGTTGCGGCGACATTGGGGGAGGGAGATTATGGGTTAATAAATATAATATAGGTGTCGGCGATGTTAGGGCAGCAGATTAGGGGTTAATAAGTATAATGTAGGTGGCGGTGATGTCGGGGGCGGCAGATTAGGGGTTAATAAGTGTAAGATAAGAGGTGTTTAGACTCGGGGTTCATGTTAGGGTGTTAGGTGTAAACATAAATTTAGTTTCCCCTTAGGAATCAATGGGGCTGCGTTACGGAGCTTTACGCTGCTTTTTTGCAGGTGTCAGGCTTTTTTCACCCGGCTCTCCCCATTGATGTCTATGGGGAAATCGTGCACGAGCACGTACAACCAGCTCACCGCTGACTTAAGCAGCGCTGGTATTGTAGTGTGGTATGGAGCACAATTTTGCTCTACACTCACTTCTTGCCATTTAACGCCGGGTTTAGAAAAACCTGTAATACCAGCGCTGTAGGTAAGTGAGCGGTGACAATAACGGCAAGTTAGTACCGCACCACTCATAACACAAAACTCGTAATCTAGCCGTTTGTCTTCTAGACAAGTTAGATGGGCCCTTTTCAAGTATTATGTCATTATCACGATAACGTCTTATCAGGCCATTTAGGTGTACAAAAAACCAATGAACTCATTGGAAGATATTTTTGGTGGCCTCAAAAGAAAAAACACATACATAGTTATGTGACATCTTGTGATATATGTGCAAGAAATAACCATAAAATTACCATAAAAAAACCTATTGGTTGCTTAATGCCTATCCCTAATCCTGATGTACCTTGGTCTGCAATCTCTATGGACTTTATTGTCGACCTTCCCACCTCTCAACATTACAACACCATCCTGGTAGTCATTGACCATTTAACAAAATTAGCACATTTTATTCCTCTCAGTTAACGACGGCTAAGACAACAGCTACAGTTTTTCTTGACTCTATAGTAAGACTGCACGGACTTCCAAAGACCATAATCACAGATCAAGGAACACAGTTCACATCTGCTTTCTGGAGATCACTCTGTAAAATCTTAAATATAGATACTAGATACTCCACCTCCTACCATCCCCAGACTAATGGTTTAACAGAAAGATTAAATCAGGAGCAATATTTAAGATGTTACGTCTCACATTTACAAGATGACTGGGCTTCTTATCTGCCAGTGGCAGAATTCTCAAATAACAACTTCATGTCTTCATCTTCAAGGGTAACTCCTTTCTATGCTACCTACGGGTATCATCCTTCTACTTTTCTTATTTCCAAGAGTGCAGTAAACTCTCCAAGTGCCATTGAATTTTCTGTTCTTTTAGAAGACAGATGAAAGATTCTTAAGACACATTTAGAGGAGGCAAAATCTCGCCAAAAACATTACTACGACTTACGACGTAGACCAAACCCTAGCTACAGTATAGGAGACCAAGTCTTGTTATCTACAAAACATCTCAAACTACAACTACCTAGTAAAAAATTGGCCAATCAATTTATCGGCCCATTTTCTATCAAAAAGATAATTAATCCTAATGCGGTTGTTTTATATCTACCTACTTCATACAAAATTCATCCTTCATTCCATGTCTCTTTGCTGAAACCTCATATTCCCAATACACATTCTCCTCATCAGTCACCACCTCCTGTTGTTATCGACGGTCAAGATGAATTTGAAGTTGAGAGGATTCTCGAGTCCCGTATCAGACATCGTCGACTAGAATACTTTATAAAATGGAAGGGGTATGGACCTGAAGATAATTCATGGCATCCGCATTCTGATGTTCATGCTCCTTCACTCATAACAGCTTTTCATCGCAGATACCCGACTAAACCTCGACTGCAATCCCCAGAGGTGATTCCTTGAGGAGGGGGATATGTAATACACCTTTAAGAACTTTTAAATTATCCTCCACCTACTTTTCCCTGCTGTAAATCATCCGGGGTTTCCCTAGCTCATTGCGTGAATATTGAAGTCATTTCCTGTCTTCAAGTTATACTACTCAGTGAAAGGATAGCTCTTTATTTTTTCAGGATCTTAACTTTTGCTACTTTATTTCTCAGACTTCTTATTTTTGCAAGTGCATTTAGCTTGCCTCATGTTCCTGTCATACACAACCTGCAAGTTCCGGTTTTGTTTCAGATCATCTCTAGCTACTCACTTCACGTTTACCATTGTAGCTGTCTCCTGCTTCACTGCTGATCCCCACTATCAGCGTCCCAGTCTGCCAAGAAGCTGCAGTTTGCCTATGCAAAAGGGATTTCGTTTTCTGCTTGCTTCATTGTGTCAAGTTAAAGGTCAGATCTGCACCTCCAATCATCAGAGCGCAAGTATCTCTTTTTTACACTAAGCTGATATAAAGTAGCAGAATTATATTCTTTGGAAACGCTGTCTGTGGATACTTTTACTTGCACTTAACAACTATTCAGCTGTCTTGAATTAGAACATGCAGGAAGATTAACTCTTTACATACCAAATTGCAGGCTCATTCTAAAGCTGTTATATTTTCTACTTACTGAGCTTTAAAGGGACAGTCTAGGCCAAAATAAACTTTCATGATTCAGATAGAGCATGTCATTTTAAACAATTTTCCAATTTACTTTTATCACCAATTTTGCTTTGTTCTCTTGGTATTCATAGTTAAAAGCTTAACCTATTAGGTTCATAGGGTAATTTCTTAGACCTTGAAGGCCACCTCTTTTCAGAATGCATTTTAACAGTTTTTCACCACTAGAGGGTGTTAGTTCATGTATTTCACATAGATAACACTGTGCTCGTGCATGTGAAGTTATCTGGGAGCAGGCACTGATTGGCTAAACTGCAAGTCTGTCAAAAGAACTGAAATAAAGGGGCAGTTTGCAGAGGCTTAGATATAAGATAATCACAGAGGTTAAAAGTATATTAATATAACTGTGTTGGTTATGCAAAACTGGGGTATGGGTATTAAAGGGATTATCTATCTTTTAAAACAATAAAAATTCTTGTGTAGACTGTCCCTTTAAGTATATTTCTAGCTCAATCTTGTAGCTGATCCATTTTTTCTCTAATTAATTTCACTCTGTTCATTAACCCATTCATACCATTATTTATTTTTGGGTTAAGTTTCACCAGAGCTACAAAACTGTTATTGCATATTTTAAAAACAGATAAATTAGAGATATATCTTACAATAGATAACCTGCTGTTTGTGTGGAGTGGACCTGAGGATCTAATAGAGAAATTTGTAGACTGGCTGAATGTCAATCAAGTGGGTATGAAATTCACCATTGAGCCCAATTCAACTGTGATTAACTATTTGGATTTAACTTTGACAGGCTCCACAGTCGGCAAGATTGTTTCAAGTGTCTACAGAAAACTAATTTTTGGGAACTCTATCTTGCACGCATCTAGCTGTCACCCGAAACATACTCCATATGCGGTGGCCAAGGGTGAATTTACTAGACTTAAAAGGAATTGCTCAGACAATCTTGATTATGAGCATGAGGCAGACCTTTTGGTAAAACGCCTAAAGGAAAGAAAATATCCACAAAGGAACATTAATAGGGCTAGAAGGGCCTTAGAAACCGAACCTTGAGATATACTTTTAAATAACACAAAGATACACAAGAGAGGGCATGATTTCAAGGGTGTTACCTTTGTCACTCAATATAGTGCCCATTACCCTGAGATCACTAGAATTGTACGCAAACACTTTCCCCTTTTGGCCGCCGATGACAGTCTAACGGGTCTGGTGAGGGATGGTGTGAGATTCACATCCAGAAAATGTAAAACCAAAACCACTGCCCCCACCAGCTTGTGGCTCTCATGTACAGGTACTTACAAATGTGTTCACAAAAAAATGTAGACCCTGTGACTATGTAAATGTCACTAAACGATTCACGTCTTTTGTTACTGGTGAAACTTTTGACATACGTAACTGTCAATTGCCTATCAACCTATGTAATATATCTGATTAGTTGCCACCAATGTATACTTCAATACGTAGGTCTCACTACCCAAGATATTAATTCTCGCATAAGAGAACATCTCTCCACTTTCAACATAGGTCGCTCATCCACCCCTTTGCCATACACTTCACCCAGTAACATAATGGTAGCCTCAATACCTTTAGTTGGAATATCATAGAAAAGGTGTTCAAACCGAAACGGGCGGGGATCTTAATTTGATTCTTGCAAAGAGAGAGATCTATTGGATCTTTCACTTAAAAACCCGTTTTCCTGATGGCCTCAACTCCCGTTATGATATTATAAATTTCTGGGAGTAAACTGCCTTGATCTGTCCTATACTGTTCAGGTCAGGTTGTATTTTGTTACAGAGTATATAACTATAAAGATGTTATCTATATTCACTGTTTTGGGTTATAGTTTATCATTACTTTTTTGCACTTTATCTCCTACCATATTCTGAATACTGTATCATTCCCTATATATGCAAGGTGATTTTTATGCATTGTACCTCTATACTTTGTTAGATAATGGGTCATTGTAGGATATGTTAACCCTTCTCTTGTCATATATCCTGTCCCTTTAAGCATGATACCTCCCAATCCTATTTAAAGAGCACATCATTTTCTTTTCCTTTGCTAGTGTATCTCGCATGATACTGACGTTCACACCTACAAAGGATTACCTGCTGCAACTAATTTTGGAACTACTTTTACTCTAAGCCTTGTTCATATTTTGCTTCATTTTTTCAGAGACTTTTGTGTACCTTTGTCAATTCATCTTGAGCATACTTATTGACAAACTTGTTCTACTCTTAACTAAGGAGTTTTCCATTCTGCAGCTACAGACCTGTTTTTCAGTGCACATTATCTTTCCTTATACTAAAATGTGAATATTTTTCTCATATCCATATATATTGTAATGTTTTGGTTGATATACGGTATATAAGAAATTAATCTATCTAAGCTCATGATATGTGGAACTTTCTCATTAATATCAAATACATCGGAAATGAATTGAACAAACATATACTTTTAGCCATACTTCTAAAGTCTCATTTCTAGTTGAATTCATCCTCCAACATTATATTTCACATATTCATATAATCATATGTGAATACATGGTTACAAAGACCACTAACTGCTGGGCTATTTTATTGTTAACCATTTCTATCCATAAAGGGTTCATACCTGCCTCAGCTACAAAACCACACTTTATAACAAAGTTTCAGTCTAACCTCTTAGTTAGGTTATTGTTATTGTACCTCTATTCCTCTGGATCATTTAGGTTCTGTGTTACATTTTCTACTTTTGCTAATATGTAGTATCAACTTCATGATATTAGCAACATTTTTATTTAATCAGCTGCTCTTTATACACAGTAACTATTAGGGTTGCACCGATACCATTTTTTTAAGACCGAGTACAAGTACAGATACTTTTTTTAAAAATACTCGCCGATACCAATTACCGATACTTTTTTAATGTCATGTGACAGTGTCCCAAGCACAATACAGACTAATGATTTAAGATAGCTTCTTTATAATTATGAAGAACTGTAACTCAAAAGATATTATGAAATAATAAAACAGTTTTATTTGCTTGTTGTCACAAAGTTCTAAAAACTTGAAGAAATTTCACAGAACACGTTTATAAATAAAAATATTACATTCAAATATATTCATAATAACAACAATAAATATCAAATGTAATATCACAACCAACCAAAAGTGCAATGCAGTAAAAAATATACCAGTGCACTGTTTAAACATGGGGAACAACACTATGGGTTAGCTTACATTTGACTGGTAAGCTTTACCAATGCTCATTGCATGTGCAACTCCATTAAAGTCTATTTAGTTGGAAATTTGAACAGAGCATTGGTAAAGCTTACATATCAAATGTAATCTACATCTAGTCCTATTATTGTAAGATGTGTGTTCATAGGATTTAACTTAATTTTTTCTATGAACACTCTTACTGCAATTATATAAGCTAAGGATGTTCCTCAGAGTACAGTATGTTTTGAGCATAATTGTGCAAGAGAAGAACTAGTAGTATAACAGGCAATCTAGCAATTATAATAATTTTTGAAAAGTTAGTAGCAAGTTCTTTTTAAGGAACAGAAGCATCTCTGTATGTTCAGCTATACGTCTGTTTTTGCTATCAGTAATGTCGTTTGATGCTAAGCTGAACAGTCTCATTTTCAGCACTACTGCATGGAGCACAAAGATAATTTTGGGCCATTTTAACCAGAGCTTGAAATCTCAGTTTATTAACTACCCAGTACTTCAGGGGTTTGTCTGAACAAGGTGCAGTGATCTCTCTTACAATACAACAGCAATTTGTATTGGAAGAACAGAAGTGAATCATTTTTAGTTGAGTCTCCACTACAGCTTAAAATGAAATGGGAACATGCAGTTTGAAAAAACTCCACAAGATAGAGTATGGGTAGGAAGTGCAGGTATCGGTTTAAGTATCGGTGCATTTGCATGAGTACAAGTACTCATGCAAATACTTGGTATCGGCACCGATACTAGTATCGGTATCGGTGCAACCCTAATAACTATTTTGTATCTATTATCCTAAGTTCAAATTTGTATACACGCTCCAAGTAAAACAATATAGGAGGGTATTTTGTTACATTTTGTACTATACAGGTTTACCATGCATTGTGTGTCATTTTAAATTACATAGCGATTTCTAATATAAGTAATATCGCATTATTATTTGTGGTTCTGTGTTCTGTATATTTGCTAGAAATTTCTTTGTAATATAATCTATATCCTTCTATTACAATTTGTATTTTTTTTATATATATTTATGATTGTATATAAATTGTGCTTGTTTCTCAAAGTCTCACTCATCTGATCATAACCTCTGGCTGTAGTGAGATAATTAACTGTTTACTATTCAGCAGGTGCTCTCTGGAGGCGCGACATGTTCTTATCCAATAGAAATTGTTTTAATCTTTTTTAAGAGGTGTGTGTAAGCTGACCCAGTATGGCTATGATTACGGCTAACAGCCAAAACGCGTAAGCCAGTTGGTGCTGCGCCAGTTCTGTTTGCTCCTGTTTGTGTGTGCATTCCTTGTTTTAAACTGCACTATAAAAGCAAATTTTTATTCGATCAGACTCTACCTCCTTTCTCGTGTATGGATTCAAGTTACCAGACAAAGCGTCGGATCATTCGTCATCCCTTCTTGGAGAGTCCAGGTAAGGGTTCTCTTCTTGCAGGTTTCCTTCTGTCCTCTTCAATGTGAAGTCAGCGAATGGCGACTGAACCAAGGTATACATATTGTGAATAACGGCAAAGACGCCGTAGACAGAGGTAAAGCATACTATTGTCTGTTGGCCATTTGCTCCCTGTTTTCTGCTGAGGGTAAAGTGGATAGAGCATAGCTCCAGGGTATAAAGCGTTTAACATATGTTTTTTTGGATGTGACATGAGAAGCTGTTGTATACATGAGACCCTTACCTGGTGAATTTTGTTTGTAAAAATATTTACTTCGACTCAGGCAGAACTTTCTTGATATTGCTAATACAATAAAAACAAAGAAATACTGGACATAGATCACATATACCCTGCAAATACACATATATATATTAACTGAATGTGGTTAAGAAAATAAAAAAATGAAGGTGTGAAGAAAATGTATGATGTAGATAAAGTATGTAAATGTTTGTGCAAAAATGCCCAGTAAAGCGCTAAAACTGTGTGTAGTGACTCTACTGTTGTGAGAAGTAAAAAAGCGGATGAATGAATGAGTGGTGGAGTGAGGGAGTAATTTTGAAAAAAAATATTTGATGTGACGAAGAAAAAATAAGGAGCTTGTAATATTTAGACAGGCTCGCTCGACATATATCCTCTGGATTATTTTGCCGCCTTGTAGCACTTTCAATCATTGGGACATAAGTATTGAGCTGCTTTAGTTTGCAAACAGATATCAAATAAGGAAGCAAGTATATGTACACAAAGTGATAACAATGAGATATCATTTTACCTGCAAGCTAAGTCCATTGTAATAGGCTGTGGATTCAAAGCATAAAACCAGCATATACTGTATATATTATATATATTCATAAATAAACATGAAATGCAATTTCTCATACAGTCTATACTCTACAGCTGGTATAACAAGTCATTAAGTAAAAAATGATACAATAAACGGTCCCTTTAATTACATTTCCAAATTTTGTGGATACTTCGGTTTTCTTTAAAGGATCAAGGGAAATGTTTTAATTTTATTTATAGCTACTTTCAACTGGTGAAGTTTTATTTTTTTATGAAACCCATTCACAGAAACATTTGATGTCATTGTTGCTATATACTATTACTTTCATGTTAGTCAATCTCATCTTAATTAAAATCATATTTTACCACTTTTCATTTTGCATAAGCCTCGCCCACGTAGCTACTATAAATGTTTTATTATGTAAATATTATTCTTAATAGAAAATTTTATACACTAGTTTGTATTAGTTTCACATGATTTTCTATGTTTCTATACATTCTTCTGTACCTAATAATATTTATAATTAAAGTGACAGAATTACAACCGACCTTATAAACAATCGGCTAGATTACAAGTTTTTGTCGGTAAGGCTTGCGGGGCTAACAAGCAGTTTATGCTCACCTACAAACAACGCTGGTATTACAGGGTTTTTTTTAAACCCGGCGTTAGCCGCAAAAAAAGTGAGCGGAGAGCAAAATTTAGCTCCACATCTCACTGTAATAGCAGCGCTGCTTAAGGTAGCAGTGAGCTGGCTAAACGTGCTCGTCAGGGCCATCTTTAACACAGGGCAAAAGGGGCAGCTGCCCAGGGCCCAGTCTCTGTTGAGGGGCCCAAGGGTCCTAAAAAAAAATAATTTTTTTTTTTTTATGTTCATACCAGACTGCTGATGTGACATGGGGAACACACACATTGTCATAATTCTGTCACAGTCAAAAGTACTCTGCTTATATATTTTTCTAAAAAAAACTGTGCCAGACCGTGCGGGTGTCATGTGACATGCCAAGCTATTGCCATATGCTGTTTTAGATGTGCACTGTGCAGCACTGAATGCAAAGCCCTAACTTGGCATCCAGCCATTCTCACTGCACCAGAAAAGGTCCTACTGGGGTTAACACTGTTACCAGGTAACTGCTCTGGTGGTGGGGATTGTTTCTGGGTAGGGCTGACTGTAGGCGCATGCATCAGAAAGCTGGAGCAGCAGGCACATGAGGATTTGAGCATCTGTGCAGCTGCATAAACTGCTCTCTTCAGTCTTGAGGCTGTATGACACATCTCACACTGTATCCATGCAGCCTTGGGCAGACAGCATCCAGTCTGCTGGTCCCCTTAGTCCTGCTCTTTCTGCTGTGGCCCTAAGATTAACTAACTGAAGTTTGTTAGGGGAACAGTGCTTTGTAGAAAGGTGGCAGTGGGAAGAATAAGTGGGTGCACACAAGCCCCTCCTCATGCAGCATTGTCTAGTGCAGGGTGAGAGGGAACTTGTTCCTAGCAAAGAAGTGACATGTCCTGCTGTGGCTGATGTTTAGTGTCATGTTGATACTTCACACATTAATGTAAGGTTTATTTTTATAGTTTTTGTTTTCTCTCTGTCTCAGATATTACAGTTTCCCATAGCAGTTCTGCTGTTCCAGTCAGTAAACTTATATTTGTCTGCACCTCCGTGCTTCCTCCTCAGTCTTTAACTTGCTTTGCTCCTGTTGGCTGCCCTAAATCTCTTTAACCAGCTAACCTACACCAGAATCACATTCAAAAGAATATTAAATAAATCCACAGTGGAGGAATTGATATATTTATTTACTTACTAATACTGCTTAGGTACAGTTTCACATATTGCAAATTATTTCATTTTTTTAAATGATTAGCCCAGCAGTGGGGGGCCCAAGAAAATTTTTGCCCAGGATCCAGTCAATATTAAAGACGGCCCTGGTGCTCGTGCACAATTTCCCCATAGAAATCGATGGGGGAGAGCTGGCTGAAAAAAACTAACACCTGCAAAAAAGCAGCGTTCAGCTCCTAACGCAGCCCCATTGATTCCTATAGGGAAATAAAAGTTATGTCTACACCCAACACCCTAACATGAACCCTGAGTCTAAACACCCCTAATATTACACTTATTAACCCCTAATCTGCTGCCCCTGACATTGCCGCAACCTACATTATATTATTAACCCCTAATCTGCCACTCCGGACACCGCCGCCACCTACATTATACTTAGGAACCCCTAATCTGTCGCCCCCAACATCGCAGACACCTACATTATAGTTATTAACCCATATTCTGCTGCCCCCAATGTTGTCGCAACCGACCTACAATTATTAACCCCTAATCTGCCCCCAACGTCATCGCTACTATAATAAAGTTATTAACCCCTAAACCTAAATCTAACCCTAACCCCCCTAACTTAAATATAATTACAATAAATCTAAATAAAATAACTTCAATTCACTAAATTATTCCTATTTAAAACTAAATACTTACCTATAAAATAAACCATAAGATAGCTACAATATAACTAATAGTTACATTGTATCTATCTTAGGGTTTATGTTTATTTTACAGGCAACTTTGTATTTATTTTAACTAGGTAGAATAGTTATTAAATAGTTATTAACTATTTAATAACTTCCTAGCTAAAATAAAGACAAATTTACCTGTAAAATAAATCCTAACCTAAGTTACAATTACACCTAACACTACACTATAATTAAATAAATTACCTAAATTAACTACAATTAATTACAATTAAATTTAATAAAATAAATTATGAAAAAAAACTAAATTACAGAAAAAAATAAAATAATAAAAAAAAATTAAAACTAATTACACCTAATCTAATCCCCCTAATAAAATAAAAAAGCCCCCCAAAATAATAAAAATCCCTACCCTATACTAAACTACAAATAGCCCTTAAAAGGGCTTTTTGCGGGGCACTGCCCCAAAGTAATCAGCTCTTTTGCCTGAAAAAAAAGACAATACCCCCCAACATTAAAACCCACCACCCACACACCCAACCCTACACTAAAACCCACCCAATCCCCCCTTAATAAAACCTAACACTACCCCCTTGAAGATCACCCTACCTTGAGATGTCTTCACCCAACCGGGTAGAAGTGGTCCTCCAGATGGTCCGAACTCTTCATCCTATCCGGGAAGAAGAGGTCCTCCAGACGGGCAGAAGTCTTCATCCAGGCGGCATCTTCTATCTTCATCCATCTGGAGCGGAGCGGGTCCATCTTCAAGACATCCGATGCGGAGCATCCTCTTCTTCCGATGACTAACACTAAATAGCGGTACCTTTAAGTGACATCATCCAAGATGGTGTCCCTTCAATTCCGATTGGCTGATAGAATTCTATCCAATCGGGATTAAGGTAGTAAAAATCCTATTGGCTGATCCAACCTGCTCCTCTCCGGATGGATAAAGATAGAAGATGCCGCCTGGATGAAGACTTCTGCCTGTCTGGAGGACCTCTTCTGCCCGGATAGGATGAAGAGTTTGGACCGTCTGGAGGACCACTTCTGCCCGGTTGGGTGAAGATGTCTCAAGGTAGGGTGATCTTCAAGGGGGTAGTGTTAGGTTTTATTAAGGGGGGATTGGGTGGGTTTTAGAGTAGGGTTGGGTGTGTGGGTGGTGGGTTGTAATGTTGGGGGGGTATTGTCTTTTTTTACAGGTAAAAGAGCTGATTACTTTGGGGCAATGCCCCGCAAAAAGCCATTTGAAGGGCTATTTGTAATTTAGTATAGGGTAGGGATTTTTATTATTTTGGGGGGCTTTTTTATTAGGGGGATTAAATTAGGTGTAATTAGTTTTAAAAAATTTGTAATTATTTTATTTTTTTCTGTAATTTAGTTTTTTTTTCGTAATTTAGCTTATTTCATTTAATTGTAATTAATTGTAGTAAATTTAGGTAATTTATTTAATGATAGTTTAGTGTTAGGTGTAATTGTAACTTAGGTTAGGATTTATTTTACAGAGAAATTTGTCTTTATTTTAGCTAGGAAGTTATTAAATAGTTAATAACTATTTAATAACTATTCTACCTAGTTAAAATAAATACAAAGTTGCCTGTAAAATAAACATAAACCCTAAGATAGATACAATGCAACTATTAGTTATATTGTAGCTATCTTATGGTTTATTTTATAGGTAAGTATTTATCTTTAAATAGGAATAATTTAGTGAATTGTAGTAATTTTATTTAGATTATTTTAAATTATATTTAAGTTAGGGGGGTGTTAGGGTTAGCTTTAGACTTAGGTTTAGGGGGTAATACATTTAATATAGTTGCGGTGACGTTGGGGGCGGCAGATTAGGGGTTAATAAATATAGGTAGGTGTCGGCGATGTTAGGGACAGCAGATTAGGGGTTAATAAAATGTAACTAATGTTTGCAAGGCAGGAGTGCGGCGGTTTAGGGGTTAATATATTTATTGAAGTGGCGGTGATGTCCGGTCGGCAGATTAGGGGTTAAAAAATGTATTTAAGTGTTTGCGATGTGGGGGGCGGGGCCTCAGTTTAGGGGTTAATAGGTAGTTTATGGGTGTTAGTGTACTTTTTATCACTTTAGTTAAGAGTTTTATGTTACGGCGTTAGCCCATAAAACTCTTAACTACTGACTTTTAAATGCGGTAGGAGTCTTGACAGGAGAGGGTCTACCACTCACTTTTTCCAAGACTCGTAATACCGGCGTTAGGCAAATCCCATTAAAAAGATAGGATACGCAATTTACATAAGTGGATTTGCGGTATGCTCGAGTCGCGGGAAAAAAGTGAGCGGTTCACCTGTACCTGCCAGACTCGTAATACCAGCGGGCGTTAAAAAGCAGCATTGGGACCTCTCAATGCTGCTTTTTAAGGCTAACGCAAGACTCTAGGCTAACGCAAGACTCAAGGCGAATGCATTTAGACATGTGAATGCTAACTTTCCAAAAATATAATAGTTTAGAAATTTAATGCAAATCAACCACTTAAACTGAAACCAGTAGGAAATTTATGTTTGTGCACAGCTACCACAACTTGGTGCTAGATTACAGGTGGCATGCTAACTTTTTATCGCTCTTAAGCACTATTTGCGCTCAAGGTAAAAAATGTCAGATTAATTTTGGTATTGCAAGCAGAAAGTAAAAATGTTAGCACGTGAGCGAAAGGCTCAGGCACGCTAACTTTAGGACTTCGGATATCGAAGCTGCACTAACTCCCTCTCCCCATAGACTTTTATGGGGCATGCTAAAAAAAGACTTTTTATTGTATTGCTCACGCTAACTCGACACTGCAATAGGTCAACTGTGCTAAAGCCAAAGGTGAGTAAGGAATGCTTCAAATTCCTATGTTCTCCACTTAGAAGAAATCTTCTTTTATTTTATAAAACATAATTTATGTAAGAACTTACCTGATAAATTCATTTCTTTCATATTAGCAAGAGTCCATGAGCTAGTGACGTATGGGATATACATTCCTACCAGGAGGGGCAAAGTTTCCCAAACTTCAAAATGCCTATAAATACACCCCTCACCACACCCACAAATCAGTTTAACGCATAGCCAAGAAGTGGGGTGATAAGACAAAAGTGCAAAAGCATAAAAAAAATAAGGAATTGGAATAATTGTGCTTTATACAAAAAAATCATAACCACCACAAAAAGGGTGGGCCTCATGGACTCTTGCTAATATGAAAGAAATGAATTTATCAGGTAAGTTCTTACATAAATTATGTTTTCTTTCATGTAATTAGCAAGAGTCCATGAGCTAGTGACGTATGGGATAATGACTACCCAAGATGTGGATCTTCCACGCAAGAGTCACTAGAGAGGGAGGGATAAAATAAAGACAGCCAATTCCGCTGAAAATAATCCACACCCAAAATAAAGTTTAAATCTTATAATGAAAAAAACTGAAATTATAAGCAGAAGAATCAAACTGAAACAGCTGCCTGCAGTACTTTTCTACCAAAAACTGCTTCAGAAGAAGAAAACACATCAAAATGGTAGAATTTAGTAAAAGTATGCAAAGAAGACCAAGTTGCTGCTTTGCAAATCTGATCAACCGAAGCTTCATTCCTAAATGCCCAGGAAGTAGAAACTGACCTAGTAGAATGAGCTGTAATCATTTGAGGCGGAGTTTTACCCGACTCGACATAAGCATGATGAATTAAAGATTTCAACCAAGATGCCAAAGAAATGGCAGAGGCCTTCTGACCTTTCCTAGAACTGGAAAAGATAACAAATAGACTAGAAGTCTTTCGGAAATTCTTAGTAGCTCTAACTACATCATATTTCAAAGCTCTAACTACATCCAAAGAATGCAATGATCTCTCCTTAGAATTCTTAGGATTAGGACACAATGAAGGAACCACAATTTCTCTACTAATGTTGTTAGAATTCACAACCTTAGGTAAAAATTTAAAAGAAGTTTGCAACACCGCCTTATCCTGATGTAAAATCAGAAAAGGAGACTCACAAGAAAGAGCAGATAATTCAGAAACTCTTCTAGCAGAAGAGATGGCCAAAAGAAACAAAACTTTCCAAGAAAGTAATTTAATGTCCAGTGAATGCATAGGTTCAAACGGAGGAGCTTGAAGAGCCCCCAGAAACAAATTCAAACTCCAAGGAGGAGAAATTGACTTAATAACAGGTTTTATACGAACCAAAGCTTGTACAAAACAATGAATATCAGGAAGATTAGCAATCTTTCTGTGAAAAAGAACAGAAAGAGCAGAGATTTGTCCTTTCAAGGAACTTGCAGACAAACCTTTATCCAAACCATCCTGAAGAAACTGTAAAATTCTCGGAATTCTAAAAGAATGCCAGGAAAAATGATGAGAAAGACACCAAGAAATGTAAGTCTTCCAGACTCGATAATATATCTTCCTAGATACAGATTTACGAGCCTGTAACATAGTATTAATCACAGAGTCAGAGAAACCTCTTTGACTAAGAATCAAGCGTTCAATCTCCATACCTTCAAATTTAAGGATTTGAGATCCTGATGGAAAAAAGGACCTTGTGACAGAAGGTCTGGTCTTAACGGAAGAGTCCATGGTTGGCAAGAGGCCATCCAGACAAGATACCAAAACCTGTGAGGCCATGCTGGAGCCACCAGTAGAACAAACGAGCATTCCTTCAGAATCTTGGAGATTACTCTTGGAAGAAGAACTAGAGGCGGAAAGATATAGGCAGGATGATACTTCCAAGGAAGTGACAATGCATACACTGCTTCCGCCTGAGGATCCCTGGATCTGGACAGATAGCTGGGAAGTTTCTTGTTTAGATGTGAAGCCATCAGATCTATTTCTGGAAGTCCCCAAATTTGAACAATCTGAAGAAATACCTCTGGGTGAAGAGACCATTCGCCTGGATGTAACGTTTGGCGACTGAGATAATCCGCTTCCCAATTGTCTATACCTGGGATATGAACCGCAGAAATTAGACAGGAGCTGGATTCCGCCCATACCAGTATTCGAGATACTTCTTTCATAGCCAGAGGACTGTGAGTCCCTCCTTCATGATTGATATATGCCACAGTTGTGACATTGTCTGTCTGAAAACAAATGAACGATTCTCTCTTTAGAAGAGGCCATGACTGAAGAGCTCTGAAAATTGCACGGAGTTCCAAAATATTGATTGGTAATCTCACCTCCTGAGATTCCCAAACCCCTTGTGTTGTCAGAGACCCCCAAACAGTTCCCCAACCTGTCAGACTTGCATCTGTTGAAATTACAGTCCAGGTCGGAAGAACAAAAGAAGCCCCCTGAACTAAACGATGGTGATCTGTCCACCACATCAGAGAGTGTTGTACAATCGGTTTTAAAGATATCAATTGAGATATCTTTGTGTAATCCCTGCACCACTGGTTCAGCATACAGAGCTGAAGAGGTCGCATGTGAAAACGAGCAAAGGGGATCACGTCCGATGCAGCAGTCATAAGACCTAGAATTTCCATGCATAAGGCTACCGAAGGGAATGATTGAGACTGAAGGTTTTGACAAGCTGAAATCAATTTTAGACGTCTCTTGTCCGTTCGTGACAGAGTCATGGACACTGAATCTATCTGGAAACCTAAAAAGGTTACCCTTGTCTGAGGAATCAATGAACTTTTCGGTAAATTGATCCTCCAACCATAATCTTGAAGAAACAATACAAATCGATTCGTATGAGATTCTGCTAAATGTGAAGACTGAGCAAGTACCAAGATATCGTTCAAATAAGGAAATACCACAATACCCTGTTCTCTGATTACAGACAGAAGGGCACCGAGAACCTTTGTAAAAATCCTTGGAGCTGTTGCTAGGCCAAACGGCAGAGCCACAAACTGGTAATGCTTGTCTAGGAAAGAGAATCTCAGAAACTGAAAGTGATCTGGATGAATCGGAATATGCAGATATGCATCCTGTAAATCTATTGTGGACATATAATGCCCTTGCTGAACAAAAGGCAGGATAGTCCTTATAGTTACCATTTTGAATGTTGGTATCCTTACATAACGATTCAATATTTTTAAATCCAGAACTGGTCTGAAGGAATTCTCCTTCTTTGGTACAATGAAGAGATTTGAATAAAACCCCAGTCCCTGTTCCAGAACTGGAACTGGCATAATTACTCCAGTCAACTCTAGATCTGAAACACATTTCAGAAATGCTTAAGCCTTCGCTGGATTTACTGGGACACGGGAAAGAAAAAATCTTTTTGCAGGAGGCCTTATCTTGAAGCCAATTCTGTACCCTTCTGAAACAATGTTCTGAATCCAAAGATTGTGAATTGAATTGATCCAAATTTCTTTGAAAAATCGTAATCTGCCCCCTACCAGCTGGGCTGGAATGAGGGCCGCACCTTCATGTGGACTTTGGAGCTGGCTTTGGTTTTCTAAAAGGCTTGGATTTATTCCAGACTGGAGATGGTTTCCAAACTGATACCGCTCCTGCGGGTGAAGGATCAGGCTTTTGTTCCTTATTGTGACGAAAGGAACGAAAACGATTATTAGACCTAAATTTACCTTTAGATTTTTTATCCTGTGGTAAAAAAGTTCATTTCCCTCCAGTAACAGTTGAGATAATAGAATCCAACTGTGAACCAAATAATTTATTACCCTGGAAAGAAAGGGAAAGCAAAGTTGACTTAGAAGACATATCAGCATTCCACGTTTTAAGCCATAAAGTTCTTGTAGCTAAAATGGCTAGAGACATATACCTGACATCAACCCTAATGATATCAAAGCTGGCATCACAAATAAAGTTATTAGCATGTTGAAGAAGATTAACAATGCTATGAGAATTATGATCTGTTACTTGTTGCGCTAAAGCTTCTAACCAAAAAGTTGAAGCTTCAGCAACATCCGCTAAAGATATAGCAGGTCTAAGAAGATTACCTGAACATAAGTAAGCTTTTCTTAGAAAGGATTCAATTTTCCTATCTAAAGGATCCTTAAAGGAAGTACTATCTGCCGTAGGAATAGTAGTACGTTTAGCAAGAGTAGAGATAGCCCCATCAACCTTAGGGATTTTGTCCCAAAACTCTAATCTATCAGATGGCACAGGATATAATTGCTTAAAACGTTTAGAAGGAGTAAATGAATTACCCAAATTATTCCATTCCCTGGAAATTACTTCAGAAATAGCATCACGGACAGAAAACACTTCTGGAATAAATACAGGAGATTTAAAAACCTTATTTAAACGTTTAGATTTAGTATCAAGAGGACCAGAATCCTCTATTTCTAATGCAATTAAGACTTCTTTAAGTAAAGAACAAATAAATTCCATTTTGAATAAATATGAAGATTTATCAGCATCAACCTCTGAAACAGAATCCTCTGAACCAGAGGAATCATTATCAGAATCAGAATGATGATGTTCATTTAAAAATTCATCTGAAAAATGAGAAGTTTTAAAAGACCTTTTACGTTTACTAGAAGGAGGAATAACAGACTTAGCCTTCTTAATGGATTTAGAAACAAAATCTCTTATGTTAACAGGAACACTCTGAGTATTAGATGTTGATGGAACAACAACAGGTAATGTAACATTACTAAAGGAAATATTATCTGCATTAACAAGTTTGTCATGACATTCATTACAAACAACAGCTGGAGGAACAGATACCACAAGTTTACAGCAAATACACTTAACTTTGGTAGATCCAGCACTAGGCAGCGATTTTCCAGAAGTATCTTCTGACTCAGGGTCAATCTGGGACATCTTGCAATATGTAATAGAAAAAACAACATATAAAGCAAAATTGATCAAATTCCTTAAATGACAGTTTCAGGAATGGGAAAAAATGCCAATGAACAAGCTTCTAGCAACCAGAAGCAATAAACAAAGAGAATTAAAAAATGTGGAGACAATAGTGACGCCCATATTTTTTAGCGCCAAAAAAGACGCCCACATTATTTGGCGCCTAAATGCTTTTGGCGCCAAAAATGACGCCACATCCGGAACGCCGACACTTTTGGCGCAAAAAAACATCAAAAATGACGCAACTTCCGGCGACACGTATGACGCCGGAAACAAAGAAAAAAATTTTGCGCCAAAAAAGTATATCGTCGATCTGAAAAGGGAGGTAAGAGATGAATCTCTACGACCGATAACAGAGAACCTATGAAATAGACCCCGTAGAAGGAGATCATTGAATTAAAATAGGCAATACTCTCTTCACATCCCTCTGACATTCACTGCACGCTGAGAGGAAAACCGGGCTCCAACCTGCTGCGGAGCGCATATCAACGTAGAATCTAGCACAAACTTACTTCACCACCTCCATAGGAGGCAAAGTTTGTAAAAACTGATTTGTGGGTGTGGTGAGGGGTGTATTTATAGGGATTTTGAGGTTTGGGAAACTTTGCCCCTCCTGGTAGGAATGTATATCCCATACGTCACTAGCTCATGGACTCTTGCTAATTACATGAAAGAAATATATATAGTGTTTATGTCTTTGTGCTTTTGTTGGTGTCTCTAAGAGTGTGTATGTATTTTTTTTTTTTTGGAGTCTCTCTGTGAGGGTATGTGTGTCTGTTTTTGTGCATTTTCAGTGGATGACTCTGTGAGGATGTATGTGTATTTCTTTGTGCATTTTCTGTGGATGTTTCTGTAAGGGTGTGTGTGTGTGTGTGTATGTCTTTGTACATTTCCTGTGGATGTCTCTGTGAGGGTGTGTGCATATGTCTTTGTGCATTTTCTGTGGGTGTCTCTGTGAGGGTGTGTGTGTGTGTATATGTATGTCTTTGTGTATTTTCTGTGAATGCCTCTGTGAGGGTGGGTGTGTATGTCTTTGTGTGTTTTATGTGGATGTCTCTGTGAGCTTGTGTGTGTATGTCTGTGGGTGTCTCTGTGAAGGTGTGTGTATGTCTGTGTGTTTTCTGGGGATTTCTCAGTGAGGGTGTGTGTGTATATATGTCTTTGTTTGTTTTCTGTGGGTGTGTTTTCTGTGGGTGTGTCTTTGTGTGTTTTTTTGTGGTTGTCTCTCTGTGTGTGTGTGTGTGTGTGTATGTCTTTTAGTATTCAGAAAAAATGGCAAAACCAGGTTTGCCCTGTGCAATGTCTTTAGTCCCTTAGCCACAAGTACATAAGGTGCAGTGTGTTATTCCCCTTTATTTTATAGCAAGCTTTATATGAACTACAGGTACAGGTTGCTAAATGCAGTTAGATACACTCTCAATCACCCCGCTCTTCATGCGGCAGCCTCACTTGGTCTGTCCTCCCGGATCTGACTCCTTTCAAAGCAGAAGGAAGAGGTCTTACCTGGTGTAGAGTGTCCGCTTGCAACCTCCACAGTCGCGGTTCCTGTTGTGTCCCAAATTTCACAGCTCGCCCGGTCACAGCTGCACCTGATGCTGCCTTCTAATTTGGGATGTGATCCTGAGAGCAAACTCCTTCCTGTTTGCAAGTTACATGAAGTAGAAAAGAAGAGGCGGTTCCATCCAATACTTCCAAAACACTGTGAATTTATTGTAGCAATTTTCTTTCACAAACAATTGTTGCAAAAAACTTCAGAGACACACACTTAAAACCATAGGAGCTGATGTGAGGTTCAGTTTCAGTCTTACATGTTTCGGCGGATTCTGACCGCCTTAATCATAGACCATACCTGAACCTCTACACCTGTAGCCTTTTTACCTGTGTACAGGTATACGCCCTCAAACATTTACTCCAATCAAATGTATACAATAGGATTTAGCCTCCATAGTCTTGACAACTTGGAAAGAAAAAAAAAATTCTATTAACTTACATAGGTTAATCTTAATCCTATAAGTGTCTTTATGTAGCATTTTATAGAAAGACACAGCTAGTGTTGAATTGCAAATTCAACTAAAAGAAGGTACTCATTTTTAGTCATTTACAACGCCAACTTCTAACACATCTATTAAAGACACATATAGAAAAATCATCTCGTTTGTTTATATAATTTTAGCTTTAAACTTCCCATATATAGAACTAACAAAATTTGGGGTTGATAGGCCAAATATTGCTAGATTATACTCCTCTTAAATTTAACTATTTATTGCTCCAGCAATTAATGATGTCATGTTCTGAGTTAAATCCCTCTGGGACTAATGTCTTAAATACAAAAATCCAATATGCCTCTTGTTTTTTAAGAGTATTCAGCCTGTCACCACCTCTGTGTGACTTTTGAATGTGTTCAATGGCTGACCAACTGAAGGTACTTAAATCCTGATCATGTTCCTCTATAAAGTGGGATGCAAGAGCAGAGCATGATATATCATTTTCTATATGAGATGTGTTCTCGAATACGAGTTCTTACATCCCTTGTTGTCATTCCTATGTACTGTTTTTTATGCTCTGTGCATTCAACTAAATAGATAACATGATCAGTAGAACATTTTATACAGCCCTTGATATCATATTCTGATCCAGTAGTATATGACTTACAAGTCTTGGTTACTTTGATATACCCACATGCCCTGCATCTTTTACTTCCACATTTGTATACTCCATTTGTATGCAGCCAGGAACTTCCTGCACCCCTTTCCTTATTTTTAAGTTCACTGGGAGATAGTATATTAGCCAACGACGTTTTTTATATACAAATCTGCAGCCTTCATCAATTATTGGTTTTAGGGTACTATCTCCATAGATTATAGGCAGATATTTATTTATAATGTCACAGACATCCTTGTACTGATCTGAGAACTGGGTAATAAAGAGAGGTCTGCTATCTTTCTTATCTGTTTTCTCTTTTATTTTCAAGAGATCTTTCCTGTCCATTTTACTCACTTTTTCTCCAATGCTCATTACTTGTTGTCAATTATAACCTCTATCTACCATTCTTTCTGTTAGTTCTGACCTTGCTCTAACGAAATCTCTATCTTGGGAGCAATTCCTTCTGGTTCGCATCATTTGACCCTTTATTATCCCCTTGATGACATATTTTGGGTGATTACTTTTGGCGTGCAATAAAGCATTGCCCGCAATCGGTTTTCTATATAGGTCTGTAATGACTCTCCCATTTTGTCTATCAGCAATCAAAACAAGGTCTAAGTAACTAATTCTTTCTTTACTCCAGTCAGAGGTAAATCTCATACCAAGTCTATTATTGTTAGGAGTATAATCTAGCAATATTTGGCCTATCAACCCCAAATTTCGTTAGTTCTATATATGGGAAGTTTAAAGCTAAAATTATATAAACAAACGAGACTGCATAAAAGTAACTTTCTATATATCTAGCTATTATAAGGAAATTAATGCTAAATAAAGGCTATATAGCTATATTAAATGTACCATAATAGCTATGGGTTTGCTGTGGCATAGTGCTTAAGTCTAATGCCTCTTAACCCAAATGTTGTGAGTTCAAACCCGGCCTCAACTGCTGAAAAAACTTTTTCTGTATATGATTTTTCTATATGTGTCTTTAATAGATGTGTTAGAAGTTGGCGTTGTAAATGACTAAAAATGAGTACCTTCTTTTAGTTGAATTTGCAATTCAACACTAGCTGTGTCTTTCTATAAAATGCTACATAAAGACACTTATAGGATTAAGATTAACCTATGTAAGTTAATAGAAATTTTTTTTTTCTTTCCAAGTTGTCAAGCCGATGGAGGCTAAATCCTATTGTATACATTTGATTGGAGTAAATGTTTGAGGGCATATACCTGTACACAGGTAAAAAGGCTACAGGTGTAGAGGTTCAGGTATGGTCTATGATTAAGGCGGTCAGGATCCGCCGAAACATGTAAGACTGAAACTGAACCTCACATCAGCTCCTATGGTTTTAAGTGTGTGTCTCTGAAGTTTTTTGCAACAATTGTTTGTGAAAGAAAATTGCTACAATAAATTCACAGTGTTTTGGAAGTATTGGATGGATCCGCCTCTTCTTTTCTACTGTCTGTTAGTATGTATGTCTTTGTGTGTTTTCTGAGGCTGTCTCTGTGGGTGTTTCCTTGGATGTATGTGCAAGTTTGTGTTTGAGTTTGTCTGTGTGTGTGTCTGTTCCTTTTTAGGACATTTTGATCTTACTACTGATTAATCACATCTTTCTACAGACTTTGAGACTGATGAGACCTTTCTGGAAGTCTCCAATCCACCATTTAACCTTTAAATTATTGTTTAGGCAGTTCAGGGCCCTTCCTTTCAGCAACTGCATGCTGTTGACATCATATACTTGGCATTTTCCTTGACAAAAAGATAACCAGAACTCCATATTTTGCCATGTAAATCTCCTTTTTTGACAAAACTGTAGTCTACCTCATTACTTGTCAGGTCAATGCAAACTAGTGCTGAGTGTCTGTGTCTGAGTGTGTTTCTTTGCTTGTCTGCTAGAGTGTCTATATATGAATCCTTATGTGTGAGTGTGTGTTTCAGTGTATGAGTGTGTCTGTGTGTTTCTGTGTTTGTGTGTTACTACTTTAACAACATTTCCAAATGTGACTATACTTAAGAATAAAGTGCATATAGGTTTTAGTCATTTGGTCAAAAATTGCACATGTCAATGGGGGGGGGGGGGCTGGTCAATGGTTAAGTAAGGGGCCCCAACATTTCTAGTGGCAGCCCTGCCTGTATGTATATATATATATATATATATATATATATATATATATATATATATATATATATATATATATATATATATCATGTAGAATAATCACTTTTAATTTAGATTGGATAACTTTATTTCTTCTATAACCTCTTAAACAAAAACAAAAGGAAAATGTATGTAAGCTGATATTTTCTTCTCTTATTATACCTAGTTAATTACCTAGTTAATTACATTACAAAATGCATATACAATTTCCACCCATTATACATGATGAGCCTGTAACAAGAATGTAAATATTTAATCCCCTCTCTGTGCCCTAAAAACTATTTTCCAAATAACAACATAAAACTGTACCATGTGTGAAGCCAATGGCTCTGTTTTTCCTCATTTACAAAATAGATTATTTTTTATATATATATTTTAAACAGCCTTCCTTCAGCTTCCTGGGTGGAAAAATCAGTCAGCATTTGTATATAAATATTATTACTCAGCGTAAAACTTAACAAGCTAGGAAAAAGCTTCACCAGTAATGCTTCATATTCTGTTGCACAAAAATAACTTTAAGCAAAATGCCATCACCTAGATTACAAGTTTTGCGTTACGTTTTAAATGGCCATTTCAGCATAAAAAAAGTAATGCAGCCATTACGAGTCTTGTCAGTATAGCTGTACCGCAAGCATTTTTGCCTGTGACGCAACGTCAATTCTGCACTCAAAAAAAATGATGTTTTTGCGTGGGATTTCCATAGCGCCGGTATTACAGGTTGTGCGGTGAGGCTAAAATGCTTGCGTTCCAGCCAGTAGTTATGAGTTTTGCGCAACAAAATTTTTTCACAAAACTCATAACTAAAATGTTACAAAGTACACTAACACCCATAAACTACCTATTAACCCCTAAACCGAGGCCCTCCCGCATCGCAAACATTATTTAAAACTTATTAACCCCTAATCTGCCACTCCCGACATCACCGCCACTAATACAAGTTATTAACCCCTATTCCGCGGCTCCCAAACATCGCCACCACTATAATAAAGTTATTAACCCCTATTCCCCTGCACCCCAACATCGCCGACACTATAATAAAGCTAATAACCCCTATTCCGCCGCTCCCCGACATCGCCGTCACTAAAGTTATTAACACCTAAACATCTGGCATCCTACATGACCGCCACTAAATAAACCTATTAACGCCTAAACAGCTAGCCCCCCACATCACAAAAAACTAAAATAAACTATTAACCCCTAAACCTAACAACCACCTAACTTTAAATTAAAATTACAACATCCTTATCTTAAAATAAATAAAAACTTACCTGTGAAATTAAAAAAACCTAAGTTTAAACTAACAATTAACCTAACATAACTATTATACTAAAATTAAAATAACTACCAATTAAATCAAATACATTACACATTAAAATAAACTAACACTACTAAAAAAAATTAAGTCTAAAATTACAAAAAATTAAAAATACTAAATTGCAAAATTGCCAAATCTTTTCAATCCAAGTGATCATACATCCAAGCACTTCAGCCACCAGAAGAAATCTTTGTTTAAAAGGTCTTTATTCTCATTTAGTTGGATCCAAAAGTTTACAGGAACAACGTTTCAAACCTACAATAGGCTCTTAGTCATGTACAAACACTAAATTATGAAAAATAACAAACGAAATTATCCATAATAAAAACAATTACACCTAATCTAAAAGCCCTATAAAAATAAAAAGCCCCCCCAATAAAAAAAACCCTAGCCTACAATAAACTACCAAGAAATCAGCTATTCAGCCAATAGAATTTCAGTAGCTCTCATCCTATTGGCGGATTTGAACAGCCAATAGGATTTCAGTGGCTGATTTGAATTTCAAAAAGCGAATCAGCCAATAGGAATGCAAGGGACGCAATTTTGAAAAGGCTCCCATGCATTGAAGATTCAGTGTATGGCAGTGACCGTATGAAGAGGACGCTCCATGCCAGATGTCTTCAAGGATGGACCCGCTGGGATGAAGATAGAAGACTCCGCCGGGATGAAGATAAAATATGCCCCCTGGATGAAAATAGAAGACGCCGCCTGGATGGATGAAGACTTCTCGCCGCCTGGATGTCCGGACTTCAGAAACTGTAAGTGGATCATCGGGGGTTAGTGTTAGGTTTTGTTTTTACTTTTTTTGGGTGGGTTTTTTTTTAGATTAGGGTTTGGGCTTTTTTAAAAGAGCTGAATACCCTTTTAAGGCCAATGCCCATACAAATGCCCTTTTTAGGGCAATGGGTAGCTTAGGTTTTTGTTAGAGTTAAGTTTTTTATTTTGGGGGGTTGGTTGGCTAGTGGGTTTTACTGTTGGGGTCTTTGTATTTTTACAGGTAAAAGAGCTGATTTCTTTAGGGCAATGCCCTACAAAAGGCCCATTTAAGGGCTATTGGTAGTTTATTGTAGGCTAGGGTTTTTTTTATTATGGGGGGCTTTTTTATTTTTATAGGGCTATTAGATTAGGTGCAATTGTTTTTATTTTGGATAATTTAGTTTGTTATTTTTCGTAATTTAGTGTTTGTTATTTTTTGTAATTTAGTATTTTTTGTAATTTAGTATTTTTTTATTTTTTGTTTATTTTAGTCTTAAATTTTTTTTAGTAGTGTTAGGTTATTTTAATGTGTAATTTAGTTTATTTAATTGGTAGTTATTTTAATTTTAGTATAATAGTTATGTAGGTTAATTGTTAGTCTAAACTTAGGTTTTTTTAATTTCACAGGTAAGTTTTTATTTATTTTAAGATAGGGATATAATAATTTTAATTTAAAGTTAGGGGGTTGTTAGGTTTAGGGGTTAATAGTTTAATTTATTTTTTTGCGATGTGGGGGGCTGGCGGTTTAGGGGTTAATAGGTTTATTTAGTGGCAGTGATGTGGGAGGCCAGAGATTTAGGGGTAAATAACTTTATTTAGTGGCGGCGATGTCGGGGAGCTGCGGAATAGGGGTTAATAGCTTTATTATAGTGTCAGTGATGTTGGGTTGTGGAGGAATAGGGGTTTATAACTTTATTATAGTGACGTCGATGTCAGGGAGCGGCGGAATAGAGGTTAATAACTTATTAGTGGCAGTGATGTCGGGAGCAGCAGATTAGGGGTTAATAACTTTATTTCGTTGTCGGCGATGTCGGGGGCAGCAGATTAGGGGTGTTTAGACTTGGAGTTTATGTCAGGGCAGGGGCGTATTTAGGTTTTGTGCTGCCCTAGGCACTCAAAATTCTGCTGATCACCATTCCGCACTTCAGGTGTTAGTTTTTTTTCTAACACTCCCTCCCCATTGATGTCTATGGGGAAAGTGTGCACGAGCACGTATTCTCAGCCCTTGGATTTTGTGCGGTATGGAGCTTATCGCCACCATATTGCAGACACAAGGCAGCTTTTCAGAAACTTGTAATGGCAGCGCTATGGAGGGTGAAATAACGCAACTTTTGTTGCGTTCGTTTTGCACCCTCTATAGCGCAAAACTCGTAATCTAGGCGCATGTTTGTAAAAAGCTTATCACATCTATGTATTTGCTAGGTAAATCGGGATGACACTAATTTTAAATCAAGTAGGTTTTATGGGCTGCTAATCTTGACTTGCCTTGTGCAGTATAGTAATGTACAAAATATTGGTCCAAGGGATTTCCAAACATCAGCACTGATTTCATAAATGCCTTGTAACATGATGGGATATGACATCATCAATGACATAAATATCATACATTATTTTATTCACCATTGCTCCCATTACACACAAATAATTAAGAATATGTATATTAATAAATATGTTAATAGTATCATTTCAAATATAAAGATTCTATGAAAAAACATCAAACAACACAACACTTTTTTTTTCATGGATGTAGAAAACTATTTTTTGCTTTCAACACTATGCCAAGAATAAATTAACACATTTCACATTGCAAAACAATTATTGTTTATAAGCATTTCATAATAAATCAGTCTTAGTTTATTTCAATTATACAATATACATATGTGTATCTATAGAAATTATATACCAATTTGGCAGAAAATAGCAACTAAATATAATCATAAATACTTGATATAAAGCATTAATTATACTTTAAATATTTTGTACATATAAACATATATATAGGGATTGTTCTCAAAAATATGTTTTAAATATTATTGATAATAATAATTATATAAAATAGATTACATTTTAATAGCTATGCCAACTTTAAAATGTATTTATATTTATTTAGAGTTGATAAATGTAATAAGATTTGTTAAGAATTATTACATTTATGAAGTAACTTCATGACAAAAATTAAACTATGTCCCTTATAATATCTTTCAGACATGTATATAAGTTTTTTTATAAATATGGGGCATAATCACATATGTTGCATAATTTTCAGTGCAACTGCTGAAACCCACGTCGCCCATAAGTTCACCTCGCACATCAGGTGAATCACATAACACAAGCCGCCATATGATATACTGGCGTAAGTAGGGCAAACTGGCAAGGTTTAGAAATATGCACAACTACACATTTCCGGCATCACCAATAATTTACACCAGTAAATTGCACGTGTAAGTTAAAAATAAAATGTAGGTTTCACACATAAAAAATGAAACCAAATGAAATTAATAAACTGACACGCAAACCGACTGCAAGGGAAACATGGTGCGTAAACAGGGTGTGCATTTTCTGTCAGGTGTTTTAAAGGGACACTAAACCCACATTTTTTTTTCGTGATTCAGATAGAGCATGCAATTTTAAGCAACTTTCTAATTTACTCCTATTATCAATTTTTCTTCGTTCTATTGCTATCTTTATTTGAGAAAGAAGGCATCTAAGCTTTTTGTTTGGTTCAGAACTCTGTACAGAACTTTTTGTTTGGTGGATGAATTTATACACCAATCAGCAAGAACAACCCAGGTTGTTCACCAAAAATGGGCCGGCATCTAAACTTAAATTCTTGCATTTCAAATAAATATACCAAGAGAATGAAGAAAATGTGATAATAGGAGTAAATTAGAAAGTTGCTTAAAATTTCTTTCTCTATCTGAATCACGAAAGAAAAAATTTGGGTTCAGTGTCCCTTTAAGGCTGCAGGTGAGAGGTTGTGCTGTTTGTGATTGGTTTGAGACACTTGCAGAGGGCAGATACTGGTTTGATTAATTAAGTGGCCAGGAAAGGTTTAACTGTTTGATATGTGTGGCTCAAATGTATGTGAGTGCGCATGTGTTAGCTGTTTGTAAAGCCTTCTAGGGACTTATGCTGCTTTTTTACTGTGCGCAAGAGTTGCTGCACCTGCCTATCAGTGGTGAGATGAAAATGGAGTAAAATATATACATTCTGCACGTGTAATTCCATGCGCTGCCTTTGTGATACCGACTGCCAACACCAGTTCTATGTTAGTCAATGGGAGTAAAAATACGCACAACGTAAAAAATATACATGTTTAACTTGTCTGCTGCACCAGTTTTGTGATCATGCATTTTGAGTAAAAGATGGCAACACTGGTTTTTGCGCACGTCGCCAAGTATGTGATTGAAGTCATGATGTGTGATATCAGCAATTATGTCATTGATGTTACAAATACCATTTGTGAAAAGAAAAAAATGTATTTATTTTATTTTCTATTGGCATACATATCTAAAAAAACAAAACTCAGTTATAAATAATTGGAGCTTACTATTAGGGTCAGAGAGAGTTACATTGAGGGATAGGGCTAAAGTTATGGCTACACATCTTTTACTTGCAGCCAAAGTCTTAATGACAGTTTGCACCCCTAGCAACAATGTCTCTTGCATTGTTAATCACATTGTGTGGCATATCCTGGTGGAGATATTATGTCAGCCACCAAATTGCCATCAGGGCGAAATTCTTATTATGAACACTACATTCAGACAGGGAAAGTGCACAGCAGTAATATGTTAACTTTACAGTAGACATGTGCGGTTCGTTTCGGATTAATTCGGAAATTCGGTAAATTCGGAGATTCGGATCGATTCGGATTTCCGAATTAAAATACTTCCGAATCTACCGAATGAATCCGAAATAGCTGCCGTATCTCCGAATAAATCCGAATTAGCTCGGTAAAATTCGGCATTTCCCCATAGGAAACAATGGGAGTTTCGGCTGAAAAAAAACTAACACCGCAGCCCCATTGTTTCCTATGGGGAAACACTAAGTCTGCACCTAACACCCTAACATGTACCCAGAGTCTCTAAACACCCCTAATCTAACACTTATTAACCCCTAATCTGCCGCCCCCGCTATCGCTGACACCTGCATTATTTTATTAACCCCTAATTTGCCGACCGAATATCGCCGCCACCTACATTATAACTATTAACCCCTAATCTGCTGTCCCTAACACCGCCGACCCCTACATTATAGTTATTAACCCCTAATCTGCCGCCCCCGCTATCGCTGACACCTGCATTATTTTATTAACCCCTAATCTGCCGACCCGATATCGCCGCCGCCTACATTATAGCTATTAACCCCTAATCTGCTGTCCCTAACACCGCCGACCCCTACATTATAGTTATTAACCCCTAATCTGCCGCCCCCGCTATCGCTGACACCTGCATTATTTTATTAACCCCTAATCTGCCGACCCGATATCGCTGCCGCCTACATTATAGCTATTAACCCCTAATCTGCTGTCCCTAACACCGCCGACCCCTACATTATAGTTATTAACCCCTAATCTGCCCCCCCCACGTCGCCGCAATCTAACTACAAGTATTAACCCCTAATCTGCCGACCCGATATCGCCGCCGCCTACATTATAGCTATTAACCCCTAATCTGGTGTCCCTAACACCGCCGACCCCTGCATTATAGTTATTAACCCCTAATCTGCCCCCCCCCAACGTCGCCGCAATCTAACTACAAGTATTAACCCCTAATCTGCCGACCGCAAATCGCCGCAACTATAATAAATGTATTAACCCCTAAACCGCCGCACTCCCGCCTCGCAAACACTATAATACATTTTATTAACCCCTAATCTGCCCTCCCTAACATCGCCGCCACCTACCTACAATTATTAACCCCTAATCTCCCGCCCCAACGTCGCCGCTACTATAATAAGGTTATTAACCCCTAAACCTAAGTCTAACCCTAACACTAACACCCCCCTAACTTAAATATAATTTAAATAAAACGAAATAAGTTTACTATAGTTAAATAAATGAATCCTATTTAAAACTAAAGACTTACCTGTAAAATAAACCCTAATATAGCTACAATCAGTGGCGTAGCGTGGGGGGGGCCACAGGGGCGGTTGCCCCGGGCGCAAAATTCTTAGGGGCGCAAAATTTCAAAAGAAATTTTCGCCCCAAAGGAATTTAATTCGTTATAAACATTGCAGGCGGCAGGGCCGTGGTGGTTGCTTGTAAGGGAGCCGCCTGCCAATTCATAAGGTGCACTACTAGGATTGCCACTTGCCCCGGTATTAATAATTAGGGGGGGTTGAAGAATGTGCGTGAGTCAGTCACACTTATCATCAAGGGAAATGAGGAGGAGGCCCTGACTGCAGCCTGAAGTGCATCATGATGAGGTCACGGACCATGGTCGATAGTCCAACCAGTCCTCCTCTCAACTCGCCTCCCAAAGACCCAAGTCCCACCCAGTCATGTGATCTCGTTGGTGTGCGGGAGCGGTGTCGCTGCGAGCTGCTAGTACGACGAGTCCGACAGAGGTGGCCAGGCCGTGACCCTCCTATTTGGGTACTGTTCAACTTCTTCCTAATGATATGATCTGCAGTTTTTTCTAGGTAAAATATTTTTTTTAAATTTGTTTTTATAAAAAAAGAGTTTCCTCTGTATTACCTGATTTGAGAATTACTCACCTTCCTGCCTGCCTGCTCTATAATATATATATATATATATATATATACAAACATACATATTTTATATATATTTATATATATATATATATACATATTGTTTATATTATATATATATATATATATATATATATATATATATATATATATATATATATATAATATAGTAATATATATATATATATATAATATAGTAATATATATATATATATATATATATATATATACACATATATAATATATATATAAAAATTTGATTTCATATTGAATTTGTGGCTGTGAGAAGCCACGCCCCCAAGCCACACCCTGAGACACACCCTCTCCACCCCCTTTTAAAAAGTGTCCAGGAATATTCTGGGCAAAAGGTAGCAACCCTATGCGCTACCGTGCGCACTCACAAATGCATCACTGTACTGGTGGAAGAGACTCAGTCAGTGCTAATGGGTTAGGGGGCATAATACTTGCCTTGCCCTGGGCGCTGACAACCCACGCTACGCCACTGGCTACAATATAACTAATAGTTACATTGTAGCTATTTTAGGATTTATTTTTATTTTACAGGCAACTTTGTATTTATTTTTACTAGGTACAATAGTTATTAAATAGTTAATAACTATTTAATAACTACCTAGCTAAAATAAATACAAATTTACCTGTAAAATAAATCCTAACCTAAGTTACAATTACACCTAACACTACACTATCATTTAATTAATTAAATAAATGAATCATATTTAAAACTAAATACTTACCTGTAAAATAAACTCTAATATAGCTGCAATATAACTAATAGTTACATTGTAGCTATTTTAGCATTTATATTTATTTTACAGGCAACTTTGTATTTATTTTAACTAGGTACAATAGCTATTAAATAGTTATTGACTATTTAATAGCTACCTAGTTAAAATAATTACAAAATTACCTGTAAAATAAATCCTAACCTAAGTTACAATTAAACCTAACACTACACTATCATTAAATAAATTAACTACAAGTACCTACAATTATCTACAATTAAATAAACTAAAGTACAAAACCCCCCCACTAAATTACAAAAAATAAAAAACCACTAAATTACAAAAAATAAAAAAATATTACAAGAATTTTAAACTAATTACACCTAATCTAAGCCCCCTAATAAAATAACAAAGCCCCCCAAAATAAAAAAAATGCCCTACCCTATACTAAATTACAAAAGTTAACAGCTCTATTACCTTACCAGCCCTGAACAGGGCCCTTGCGGGGCATGCCCCAAAGAAAACAGCTCTTTTGCCTGTAAAAAAAAAAACACAATCCCCCCCCCCACATTACAACCCACCACCCACATACCCCTACTCTAACCCAAACCCCCCTTAAATAAACCTAACACTACCCCCCTGAAGTTCTCCCTACCTTGAGTCGTGTTCACCCAGCCGGGCCGAAGTCTTCATCCGATGGGGCAGAAGAGGACATCCAGACCGGCAGAAGTCTTCATCCAAGCGGGGCAAGAAGAGGTCTTCCATCCATCATACAAGTACCAAAATACAAACAAACACTAAATTACCAAAAATAATAAAATATTACAATAATTTTAAACTAATTACACCTAATCTAAGCCCCCTACTAGCTATTAATATAGCTTCAATATAACTAATAGTTACATTGTAGCTATTTTAGGATTTATATGTATTTTACAGGCAACTTTGTATTTATTTTAACTAGGTACAATAGTTATTAAATAGTTAATAACTATTTAAAAACTACCTAGCTAAAATAAATACAAATTTACCTGTAAAATAAATCATAACCTAAGTTACAATTACACCTAACACTACACTATCATTAAATTAACTAAATAAATGAATCCTATATAAAACTAAAGACTTACCTGTAAAATAAACCCTAATATAGCTGCAATATAACTAATAGTTACATTGTAGCTATTTTAGCATTTATATTTATTGTACAGGCAACTTTGTATTCATTTTAACTAGGTTCAATAGCTATTAAATAGATATTGACTATTTAATAGCTACCTAGTTAAAATAATTACAAAATTACCTGTAAAACCTAAGTTAGAATTAAACCTAACACTACACTATCATTAAATAAATTAACTACAAGTACCTACAATTAAATACAATTAAAAAAACTAAACTAAAGTACAAAAACCCCCCCACTAAATTACAAAAAATAAAAAAATATTACAAGAATTTTAAACTAATTACACCTAATCTAAGCCCCCTAATAAAATAACAAAGCCCCCCAAAATAAAAAAATGCCCTAACCTATACTAAATTACAAAAGTTAACAGCTCTATTACCTTACCAGCCCTGAACAGGGCCCTTTGCGGGGCATGCCCCAAAGAAAACAGCTCTTTTGCCTGTAAAAAAAAAACACAATCCCCCCCCCACATTACAACCCACCACCCACATACCCCTACTCTAACCCAAACCCCCCTTAAATAAACCTAACACTACCCCCCTGAAGATCTCCCTACCTTGAGTCGTGTTCACCCAGCCGGGCCGAAGTCTTCATCCGATGGGGCAGAAGAGGACATCCAGACCGGCAGAAGTCTTCATCCAAGCGGGGCAAGAAGAGGTCTTCCATCCATCAGAAAAGTACAAAAAAACAAACACTAAATTAGCAAAAATAATAAAATATTACAATAATTTTAAACTAATTACACCTAATCTAAGCCCCCTACTAGCTATTAATATAGCTACAATATAACTAATAGTTACATTGTAGCTATTTTAGGATTTATATTTATTTTACAGGCAACTTTGTATTTATTTTAACTAGGTACAATAGCTATTAAATAGTTAATAACTATTTAATAACTACCTAGCTAAAATAAATACAAATTTACCTGTAAAATAAACCCTAACCTAAGTTACAATTACACCTAACACTACACTGTCATTAAATTAACTAAATAAATTAATCCTATATAAAACTAAATACTTACCTGTAAAATAAACCCTAATATAGCTACAATATAACTAATAGTTACATTGTAGCTATTTTAGCATTTATATTTATTTTACAGGCAACTTTGTATTTATTTTAACTAGGTACAATAGCTATTAAATAGATATTTACTGTTTAATAGCTACCTAGTTAAAATAATTACAAAATTACCTGTAAAATAAATCCTAATCTAAGTTACTATTAAACCTAACACTACACTATCATTAAATAAATTAACTACAAGTACCTACAATTAAATACAATGAAATAAACTAAACTAAAGTACAAAAAAACAAACACTAAATTACAAAAAATAAAAAAAATTACAAGAATTTTAAACTAATTACACCTAATCTAAACCCCCTAATAAAATAACAAAGCCCCCCAAAATAAAAAAATGCCCTACCCTATACTAAATTACAAAAGTAATCAGCTCTATTACCTTACCAGCCCTTAAAAGGGCCTTTTGCGGGGGCATGCCCCAAAGAAAACAGCTCTTTTGCCTGTAAAAAAAAACACAATACCCCCCCCCCACATTACAACCCACCACCCACATACCCCTACTCTAACCCAAACCCCCCTTAAATAAACCTAACACTACCCCCCTGAAGATCTCTCTACCGTGTCTTCACCCAGCGGGCCGAAGTCTTCATCCGATCGGGCAGAAGAGGACATCCAGACCGGCAGAAGTCTTCATCCAAGCGGGGCAAGAAGAGGTCTTCCATCCATCAGAAGTCTTGATCCAGGCAGCATCTTCTCTGTTCATCCATCCGGAGCGGAGCGGCAGCATCCTGAAGACATCCCACGCAGAGCATCCTCTTCTTTCTTGATCCGACGACTAAGTGACTGTACCTTTAAGTGACGTCATCCAAGATGGCGTCCCTTGAATTCCGATTGGCTGATAGGATTCTATCAGCCAATCGGAATTAAGGTAGGAAAAATCTGATTGGCTGATTCAATCAGCCAATCAGATTCAAGTTCAATCCGATTGGCTGATGGAATCAGCCAATCAGATTGACCTCGCATTCTATTGGCTGTTCCGATCAGCGAATAGAATGCAAGCTCAATCTGATTGGCTGATTGGATCAGCCAATCGGATTGAACTTGAATCTGATTGGCTGATTGAATCAGCCAATCAGATTTTTCCTACCTTAATTCCGATTGGCTGATAGAATCCTATCAGCCAATCGGAATTCAAGGGACGCCATCTTGGATGACGTCACTTAAAGGTACAGTCACTTAGTCGTCGGATCAAGAAAGAAGAGGATGCTCTGCGTGGGATGTCTTCAGGATGCTGCCGCTCTGCTCCGGATGGATGAACAGAGAAGATGCTGCCTGGATCAAGACTTCTGATGGATGGAAGACCTCTTCTTGCCCCGCTTGGATGAAGACTTCTGCCGGTCTGGATGTCCTCTTCTGCCCCATCGGATGAAGACTTCGGCCCGCTGGGTGAAGACACGGTAGGGAGATCTTAAGGGGGGTAGTGTTAGGTTTATTTAAGGGGGGTTTGGGTTAGATTAGGGGTATGTGGGTGGTGGGTTGTAATGTGGGGGGGGGGTATTGTGGTTTTTTTTACAGGCAAAAGAGCTGTTTTCTTTGGGGCATGCCCCGCAAAAGGCCCTTTTAAGGGCTGGTAAGGTAATAGAGCTGATTACTTTTGTAATTTAGTACAGGGTAGGGCATTTTTTTATTTTGGGGGGCTTTGTTATTTTATTAGGGGGCTTAGATTAGGTGTAATTAGTTTAAAATTCTTGTAATTTTTTTTATTTTTTGTAATTTAGTGTTTGTTTTTTTTGTACTTTAGTTTAGTTTATTTCATTGTATTTAATTGTAGGTACTTGTAGTTAATTTATTTAATGATAGTGTAGTGTTAGGTTTAATAGTAACTTAGGTTAGGATTTATTTTACAGGTAATTTTGTAATTATTTTAACTAGGTAGCTATTAAACAGTAAATATCTATTTAATAGCTATTGTACCTAGTTAAAATAAATACAAAGTTGCCTGTAAAATAAATATAAATGCTAAAATAGCTACAATGTAACTATTAGTTATATTGTAGCTATATTAGGGTTTATTTTACAGGTAAGTATTTAGTTTTATATAGGATTAATTTATTTAGTTAATTTAATGACAGTGTAGTGATAGGTGTAATTGTAACTTAGGTTAGGGTTTATTTTACAGGTAAATTTGTATTTATTTTAGCTAGGTAGTTATTAAATAGTTATTAACTATTTAATAGCTATTGTACCTAGTTAAAATAAATACAAAGTTGCCTGTAAAATAAATATAAATCCTAAAATAGCTACAATGTAACTATTAGTTATATTGTAGCTATATTAATAGCTAGTAGGGGGCTTAGATTAGGTGTAATTAGTTTAAAATTATTGTAATATTTTATTATTTTTGCTAATTTAGTGTTTGTTTTTTTGTACTTTTCTGATGGATGGAAGACCTCTTCTTGCCCCGCTTGGATGAAGACTTCTGCCGGTCTGGATGTCCTCTTCTGCCCCATCGGATGAAGACTTCGGCCCGGCTGGGTGAACACGACTCAAGGTAGGGAGATCTTCAGGGGGGTAGTGTTAGGTTTATTTAAGGGGGGTTTGGGTTAGAGTAGGGGTATGTGGGTGGTGGGTTGTAATGTGGGGGGGGGATTGTGTTTTTTTTTTACAGGCAAAAGAGCTGTTTTCTTTGGGGCATGCCCCGCAAAGGGCCCTGTTCAGGGCTGGTAAGGTAATAGAGCTGTTAACTTTTGTAATTTAGTATAGGTTAGGGCATTTTTTTTTGGGGGGGGGGGGGCTTTGTTATTTTATTAGGGGGCTTAGATTAGGTGTAATTAGTTTAAAATTCTTGTAATATTTTTTTATTTTTTGTAATTTAGTGTTTGGTTTTTTTTGTAATTTAGTGGGGGGTTTTTGTACTTTAGTTTATTTAATTGTAGGTACTTGTAGTTAATTTATTTAATGATAGTGTAGTGTTAGGTTTAATTGTAACTTAGGTTAGGATTTATTTTACAGGTAATTTTGTAATTATTTTAACTAGGTAGCTATTAAATAGTCAATAACTATTTAATAGCTATTGTACCTAGTTAAAATAAATACAAAGTTGCCTGTAAAATAAATATAAATGCTAAAATAGCTACAATGTAACTATTAGTTATATTGCAGCTATATTAGGGTTTATTTTACAGGTAAGTATTTTGTTTTAAATATGATTCATTTATTTAGTTAATTTAATGATAGTGTAGTGCTAGGTGTAATTGTAACTTAGGTTAGGATTTATTTTACAGGTAAATTTGTATTTATTTTAGCTAGGTAGTTATTAAATAGTTATTAACTATTTAATAGCTATTGTACCTAGTTAAAATAAATACAAAGTTGCCTGTAAAATAAAAATAAATCCTAAAATAGCTACAATGTAACTATTAGTTATATTGTAGCTATATTAGGGTTTATTTTACAGGTAAGTCTTTAGTTTTAAATAGGATTCATTTATTTAACTATAGTAAACTTATTTCGTTTTATTTAAATTATATTTAAGTTAGGGGGTGTTAGTGTTAGGGTTAGACTTAGGTTTAGGGGTTAATAACCTTATTATAGTAGCGGCAACGTTGGGGGCGGGAGATTAGGGGTTAATAATTGTAGGTAGGTGGCGGCGATGTTAGGGAGGGCAGATTAGGGGTTAATAAAATGTATTATAGTGTTTGCGAGGCGGGAGTGCGGCGGTTTAGGGGTTAATACATTTATTATAGTGGCGGCGATTTGCGGTCGGCAGATTAGGGGTTAATACTTGTAGTTAGATTGTGGCGACGTTGGGGGGAGGCAGATTAGGGGTTAATAACTATAATGTAGGGGTCGGCGGTGTTAGGGACAGCAGATTAGGGGTTAATAGCTATAATGTAGGCGGCGGCGATATCGGGTCGGCAGATTAGGGGTTAATACTTGTAGTTAGATTGCGGCGACATTGGGGGGGCAGATTAGGGGTTAATAACTATAATGTAGGGGTCGGCGGTGTTAGGGACAGCAGATTAGGGGTTAATAGCTATAATGTAGGCGGCGGCGATATCGGGTCGGCAGATTAGGGGTTAATACTTGTAGTTAGATTGCGGCGACGTTGGGGGGGGCAGATTAGGGGTTAATAACTATAATGTAGGGGTTGGCGGTGTTAGGGACAGCAGATTAGGGGTTAATAGCTATAATGTAGGCGGCGGCGATATCGGGTCGGCAGATTAGGGGTTAATACTTGTAGTTAGATTGCGGCGACGTTGGGGGGGCAGATTAGGGGTTAATAACTATAATGTAGGGGTCGGCGGTGTTAGGGACAGCAGATTAGGGGTTAATAGCTATAATGTAGGTTGCGGCGATATCCGATCGGCAGATTAGGGGTTAAATAATGTTATTATAGGGTTTGCGATGTGGGGGGGCCTCGGTTTAGTGGTTCATAGGTAGTTTATGGGTGTTAGTGACTTAGTGTACTAAATGGGTGTTAGTGTACTAAAAACATACCGAATTTCGGAACCGAATAGAACCGAATTCAGCCGAATCCGAATAAATCCGAAACGAATTTATTCAAATTTTGCCGAATCCGATTCGATCCGAAACGAAATTCGAAAAGTCCGAATCGATCCGAACCGAATTTTTTAGCCGTGCACATGTCTACTTTACAGTTTGTCATGGGGGCTGACTACACTATCACACTACATTTAATTAACTTAAAGGGACACTGAACCCAAATTTTTTCTTTCGTGATTCAGATAGAGCATGCAATTTTAAGCAACTTTCTAATTTACTTCTATTATAAATTTTTCTTCGTTCTTTTGTTATCTTTATTTGAAAAAGACGACATCTAAGCTTTTTTTTTTGTTCAGGACTGTGGACAGCACTTTTTTATTGGTGGATGAATTTATCCACCAATCAGCAAGGACAACCCAGGGGTTATTTACCAAAAATGGGCCGGCATCTAAACTTACATTCTTGCATTTCAAATAAAGATACCAAGAGAATGAAGAAAATTTGATAATAGGAGTAAATTAGAAAGTTGCTTAAATTTCATGCTCTATCTGAATCACAAAAGAAAAAATTGGGTTCAGTGTCCCTTTAAGATTACATTTTATATTATATTTTACTACTTTAATTCTATTCTATTCTAATTAAACTATTATAATTATTAAACTAAAATTAAACTAATTACCAATTAAGTAAAACTAAACTACACATTAAAAAATCCTAACACTACTCTAAAAATTACAAAACGTATCTAATTACAAAAAAAAAAAAAACGAACAACTAGATTACAAGTTTTGCGTTATGAGTGAAAAAGCATTGTTATGAAGCATAACAATGCTTTTTTCACTCATAACGCAAAACTCATAATCTAGCTGTTAGTGTTTTTTTTTTGTAATTAGTTACATTTTTCCCTAACGACGGACTTTTGCTGCCTGGATGAGGATGGATGCCTGGTCTTTGAAAACTGTAAGTGGATCGTCGGGGGTTAGTGTTAGGTTTTTTTAAGGGTTTATTGGGTGGGTTTTATTTTTAGCTTATGGTTTGGGCAATGTAAAAGAGCTAAATGCGTTTTTAAGAGCAATGCCCATCCAAATGCCCTTTTCAGGGCAATGGTTAGCTAAGGTTTATTTAGATAGGTTTTTATTTGGGGGGTTTGGTTGGGTGGGTGGTGGGTTTTACTGTTGGGGGGTTGTTTGTATTTTTTTTTTACAGGTAAAAGAGCTGATTTCTTTGGGGCAATGCCCCGCAAAAGGCCCTTTTAAGGGCTATCGGCAGTTTAGTGTAGGCTAGGGGTTTTTTTATTTGGGGGGGTGGGCTTTTTTATAAGGCTATTAGATTAGGAGTAATTTGTTTTTATTTTTGATAATTTTGTTTTTTATTTTGTGTAATTTAGTGTTTATTTTTTTGTAATTTAGATAATTGTATTTTAATAATTAATTTTTTTTTATTGTAATGTTAGGTTTTAGTGTAAGGCAGGTTAGGTTTTATTTTACAGGTAACTTTGTATTTATTTTAATTAGGTAGCTAGTAAATAGTTAATAACTATTTACTAACTAGTCTACCTAGTTAAAATAAATACAAACTTACCTGTGAAATAAAAATAAAACCTAAGATAGCTACAATATAACTATTAGTTATATTGTAGCTAGCTTAGGTTTTATTTTACAGGTAAGTATGTATTTAGTTTCAAAAAGGAATTATTTAGGTAATAATTGTAAGTTTTATTTAGATTTATTTTAATTATGTTTAAGTTAGGGGGTGTTAGGATTAGGGTTATGCTTAGGGTTAGGGTTAGGTTTAGGAGTTAATATATTTATTTAGTGTTAGTGATGTTGGAGGCCAGAGGATTAGGGGTTAATAACTTTAGTAAAGTGGCAGCGACATTGGGGGCAGCAGATTAGGGGTTAATAACTAATGTAGGTGACGGTGATGTTAAGGGTGGCAGATTAAGGGTTAATAAGTGTATTTAAGTGGTGGTGATGTTAGGGGCAGCAGATTAGGGGTCAATAACTGTATGTAGGTGGCGGCGATATGGGGAGCAGCAGATTAGGGGTTAATAGTTTTATTTAGGTGGCGGCGATGTTAAGGGCGGCAGATTAGGGGTTAATAACATTATGTAGGTTGCAGCGATGTTGGGGGCGGCAGATTAACCCCTTAATGACTGAGGACGTGCAGGGTACGTCCTCAGAAAAAAGGCAGTTAATGCCTGAGAACGTACCCTGCACGTCCTCAGTCTGGAAAGCAGCTGGAAGCGATCCTGCTCGCTTCCAGCTGCTTTCCGGTTATTGCAGTGATGCCTCGATATCGAGGCATCCTGCAATAACATTTTTAAGCCATCCGGTGCAGAGAGAGCCACTCTGTGGCCCTCTCTGCACCGGAGATTGTTGGCTTACCGGCGTTGGTGGGTGGGAGGCGGGTGGTGGCCATCGATGGCCTTGGCGACTTGCAGGAGGGGCGGGATCGTGGGCGTGGGCGGTCGGGGGCGCGCACTGGCGCGCGCGCGTGCACGGAAGGGCGGGGGCGGGCGCGTGCACGGGGAGGGAGCGGGTGGGAACCGCTACACTACAGAATAAAGTAAAAAAAAAAAGCATACAAAAGGGAATAAAAGTTTTTTTAATTATAAATCAATTAAGGTGTTGGGGTTTGTCTGTTAGGGGGGGTGAATCTACACTGCAGAATTTATATTTTTGTTTTAAAAAACACGTTTTTTTCTTGAAACTGGGTACTGGCAGACAGCTGCCAGTACCCAAGATGGCCCCCAATAATGCAGAGGGGGAGGGTAAGAGAGCTGTTTTGGGGGTGGATCAGGGAGGTTGGGGGCTAAGGGGGGATTCTACAAAGTAGCATATGTAAATATGCTAAAAAAAAAAAAAGAACAAATTAAAAAAACCTTTTATTTTAGTACTGGCAGAGTTTCTGCCAGTACTTAAGATGGCGGGGACAATTGTGGGGTGGGGGAGGGAAGGGAGCTGTTTGGGAGGGATCAGGGGGTCTGATGTGTCAGGTGGGAGGCTGATCTCTACACTAAAGCTAAAATTAACCCTGCAAGCTCCCTACAAACTACCTAATTAACCCCTTCACTGCTAGCCATAATATACGTGTGATGCGCAGCAGCATTTAGCGGCCTTCTAATTACCAAAAAGCAACGCCGAAGTCATATATGTCTGCTATTTCTGAACAAAGGGGATCCCAGAAAAGCATTTACAACCATTTGTGCCATAATTGCATAAGCTGTTTGTAAATAATTTCAGTGAGAAACCTAAAATTTTGAAAAATTTAATGTTTTTTTAAATTTGATCGCATATGGTGGTGAAATGGTGGCATGAAATATACCAAAATGGGCATAGATCAATACTTGGGGTTGTCTACTACACTACACTAAAGCTAAAATTAACCATACAAGCTCCCTACATGCTCCCTAATTAACCCCTTCACTGCTGGGCATAAAACACGTGTGGTGCGCAGTGGCATTTAGCAGCCTTCTAATTACCAAAAAGCAACACCAAAGCCATATATGTCTGCTATTTATGAACAAAGGGGATCCCAGAGAAGAATTTACAACCATTTATGCCATAATTGCACAAGTTGTTTGTAAATAATTTCAGTGAGAAACCTAAAGTTTGTGAAAAAATTTGTGAAAAAGTGAACAATTTTTTTTATTTGATCGCATTTGGCGGTGAAATGGTGGCATGAAATATACCAAAATGGGCCTAGATCAATACTTTGGGATATCTTCTAAAAAAAAATATATACATGTCAATGGATATTCAGGGATTCCTGAAAGATATCAGTGTCCCAATGTAACTAGCACTCATTTTGAAAAAAAGTGGTTTGGAAATAGCAAAGTGCTACTTGTATTTATGGACCTATAACTTGCAAAAAAAGCAAAGAACATGTAAACATTGGGTATTTCTAAACTCAGAACAAAATTTAGAAACTATTTAGCATGGGATTTTTTTGGTGGTTGTAGATGTGTAACAGATTTTGGGGGTCAAAGTTAGAAAAAGTGTGTTTTCTTCCATTTTTTCCTCATATTTTATAAAAAAAATTAGAGTAAATTATAAGATATGATAAAAATAATGGTATCTTTAGAAAGCCCATTTAATGGCGAGAAAAACGGTATATAATATGTGTGGGTACAGTAAATGAGTAAGAGGAAAATTACAGCTAAACACAAACACCGCAAAAATGTAAAAATAGCCTTGGTCCCAAACGGACAGAAAATGGAAAAGTGCTGCGGTCATTAAGGGGTTAAGGATGTTTAGACGTGGTTTTTATGTTAGGGTGTTAGGTTTAAACTTAACTTTTTATTTCTCCATAGACATCAATGGGGCTGCGTTACAGAGCTTTTGTTTCCGCGATTGCAGGTGTTAGGCTTTTTTTTGCAGGCTCTCCCCATTTATGTCTATGGGGAAATCATGCACGAGCACGTCAAAGCAGCGCTTGTATTTGGGTGAGGTATGGAGCTCAACGCCACCATATCGCCCTTGCAAGCCTGCTTTTTCAAAACTTGTAATAGCAGCACTATAGGGAGGTCAAATACCGCCACTTTTGTGGCGGTCGCTAATTTCCCTATAGCGCTCAAAACTCGTAACCTAGCTGTACATAACTAAAACAAACAAACACTAAATTATGAAAAATAACAAACAAATTATCAAAAATAAAAAAGAATTACACCTAAATAAAAAAGCCCACCCAAAATAAAAAAACTAGCCTACAATAAACTACCAATGGCCCTTAAAAGGGCCTTTTGTGGGGCTTGCCCCAAAGATATCAGCTCTTTTACCTGTAAAAAAAATACAAACACCCCCTCAACAGTAAAACCCACCACCCAACCAACCCCCCAAATAAAAAAAACTATCTAAAATATCCTAAGCTAACCATTGCCCTGAAAAGGGCATTTGTATGGGCATTGCCCTTAAAAGGGCATTTAGCTCTTTTACATTGCCCAAACCCTAATATAAAAAAAACACCCAAAAAAGTTGAAGTTCCACTTGAAGGATCCATCCAGCCAGCGAAGTCATCATCCATGCGGCAAGAAGTCTTCATCCAGATGGCATCTTCTATCTTCATCGAGCTGGCGAAGTCATCATCCATGCGGCAAGAAGTCTTCATCCAGGTGGCCTCTTCAATCTTCATCCAGCTGGCGCAGAGCGGGTCCATCCTGAAGACATCCGGCGCGGAGCATCCTCTTCATATGGTCGCAGCCGTATACTCATTCTTCAATGCAAGTGATGCAATCCAAGATGGCGTCCCTTGCATTCCTATTGGCTGAAATATTTCAATCAGCCAATAGGAATTAGAGCTGCTTAAATCCTTTTGGCTGTTCCAATCAGCCAATAGGATTGAGCTCTCTTTCTATTGGCTTTTCCAATCAGCCAATAGGATTGAGCTCTCATTCTATTGACTGTTCCAATCAGCCAATAGAATGGGAGCTCAATCCTAAACTGTAGTTTATTTTTCCCCATAGACATCAATGGGGCTGCGTTACGGAGCTTTAGTTTCCACGATCGGCGGTGTAAGACTTTTTTTTTGCCTGCTCTCCCCATTGATGTCTATGGGGAAAGTGTGCACAAGCATGTCAAAACACTGCTTGTTTTTGGTGCGGTATGGAGCTCAATGTAGCCATATCGCCCGCATAAGCCGGGTTTTTTAAACTTGTAATGGCAGCACTATAGGGGGTTAAATAACGCAACTTTTGTGGCGTTCTTTACTTTCCCTATAGAGCTCAAAACTCGTAATCTAGGTGACTGTGCATAACAACATCATAAACAATGAAGTGCCAAGGTGTAGAGACACCCCCTCTTTGCTTGTAGTGTGGGGAGTATCATGAATCTCATACCTAATATAGAGATAAGCAACACCTCATTTGAAAGAGGGTATAACATGATGATTACATACAAAACTAGACACCACCAAAACAGTAAAATAGGGTAATTAAACCCTCACCTAAGAATTAATATGGACAAATGAACTCTTTTTCATGGTTGCATGCTTGTGTGACTATAAGATTTTCATCATGAAATCAAGGAGTAGAAATTAAAGGCCAGATTCTCTAAAATTTCCAGCATGGAGAGAAATATTACAATGACCCTCGTCTCTATGGTCTTCAAGTGAGAGGAGACCTGCCTCCAATTTTGAATGGAGAGCTTAGAGTATTGAGCCCTAGGTCCTATAGTTAGTATGGAGAGGGATAGAACTTTGAACTAATATGAGTGGTACGTTAGCAAAGGAAGACAGTGAAGAATTGTTTGCTACACAGTATTCCTATATTATTTTATTGTTAAATATATATTAACAATAGTTTTAAATTGCAACATATTCCTATTTGTCGCCTAAATTATTTTAAACTTTATCTTCATAAATATGCTCTGTTGTAGAGTAAAAAATAGTGAAAGTGGCAATAAATGGTATGTTATTTTATCTCTTCCTACTGATGCTACTGATATATACACTTTTAGAATATTAATTTTAGCTATGTTTGCAAGATGGGAATGAGATAATGATTTAGTGTTAGAAAGTCTTTGGTCTATCCTCTAACACAACTGCTGTAGCCTCTCTGTCCTATTGCGGCCTGCACTTCAGTCACACTCCCAGGCCAGGAGACAAACAAGGAGGGGGAGTAGGAATTTTCCTGTCTCCACACAGTACCTTTCACTGCATTCCTTCACCCCCCCTCCCTTTCCTTTTCATCTTTTGAAGTTCATGCTATCCGCCTCTTCTCCCCTCTAGCTCTTCATGTTGCAGTTATTTATCACCCCCCTGGCCCAGCATCACAATTTCTGGACCATTTTGAAGCCTGGCTTCCACATTTTCTCTCTTGTAATGTCCCTTCTTTCATCTTAGGGGACTTCAATATTCCCCTTGATAATCCTAACATGCCTGCTGCCTCTAAACTTCTATCCCTTACCACCTCTTTTGGCCTGTCCCAGGGGACAACATCTCCAACCCACTGTGAAGTCAACTCCATAGACCTTGTCTTCACTAATCACTGTGCCGTTTCCAACTTTCTTAAATTCTCCTTTCCTCTCTCTGACCACCATCTACTAACCTTCTATCTTACTCTACCTGCTACATCTTTGCAAGCCCCCAAGAAACTGCTTGTCAGGGTGCCAGGAATCAGACTGAGTCAAGAAGTGCAAAAATAATCACACCTTTATTAAAAGCAAAAAAATAATAAAAAAGTCCTCAAGTCAAATAGCAAGCCAGGAGTCAAAACCAGAGCTGGTAGTCAGACGAGCCGAGTCAGAAGCCAAAGCGAACAGTCAGACGAGCCGACTCAGGAGCCAAAGCGAGTAGGAACAAGTCAGAAACAAGCTAGGGATCAGGAACCAGGAGGGACGTCAGACAGCCAGGTAATACACAGGAACAGGAACTCTCACAAATAGGTCTGAGACAATGCAAGGGCAAAGCATACTGAACAGAGGCCTGTTAGATAATAAGTGATGACATCACAATTCTGAGACTGCAACCTGTCTCATATGGATGATGTACACCAGTCTGGCCATTAAAGGGCATGCAGGAAATGAGCAGCATCACACACTATGCACCATAGTCAGCAAGAGAGGTGAGTAAAATGGCAGCCAGCAGCACATGGCAAACAAAGCAGGGAAAAAACCCTGACACTGCTACCTTACAGGAATTTAAATGACTTGGACCTCACAGATTTTTCCACTCAACTGAATCCTCTGCTCTCTTACATTTCATTCCTCTCTTGCCCAAACCTTGTTGCTTTACAGTATAATTTGGCACTAAAATCAACACTTGACAAAGCTGCACCCTCCACTGTTCATCATACATCAAACACTCGACGGCAACCGTGGCACACAAAACAGAACAGATATCTTCAGCGATGTTCACGGGCTGCTGAACGGCAGTGGAGGAAATCATACACCTGTGCTGATTTCCGGCATTATAAATTCATCCTTAAGTCCTACAACTCTGCGCTCAGCCTGGCCAAACAAGTCTATTTTTCCTCCCTTGTGTCATCTCATGCATCCAACCCCAGAAAGCTGTTCTCAACCTTTAACTCCCTTCTACGTCCGCCTGCACCCCCACCCACTACCAACCTCACTGCTCAGATTATTGCTGATAACTTCAAAAATAAAATTGACACCATTAGAAAAGATATCTGCACCTCACACCCTTCAAACCCAGCAATCCTACCCACCCCTTCTATTAACAAGACTCTATCGGCTAGATTACGAGTTTTGCATTATGAGTAAAAAAGCAGTGTTAAGGCTCATATCGCTGCTTTTTCACTACCGCTGCTATTACGAGTCTTGTAGGTACAGCTGTCCCGCACACTTTTTTGGCCGTACCGCAAATTAATTTACGTAATTTTCGTAAAATCTTTTTTCAATGGGACTTCCATTGCGCCGGTTTTACAAGCTTTTTTTGTGCTAGGGGTTATGAATTATTGGAGTTGCAGGGTTCTTTGGAAAAAGTTAGAAAATCAGCAACTACCTTAAATAACAATAATTCAACTAACAATGAGTCCCGTAGATCTCAAAAGTCTTCATTTACTAATGATATGGTGATTTTTTTCAACGCCATATTCAACACAGTATAATAGTCTTTGTAGTATCATCAAAAGCAATCTATTAGTATTGAAAGGGGATGAAGTTTTGTCCGGTTTTGTTGGCAAAGTTAAATATGTCGCTAAGAAAGCACCCACTTTGGCTAACAAATTGTCACCTAGCATGGTTATGAATAACTTAGGAAAAAAAATGCAAATTGGCTATCCAAGAGGGGCACATTTAAATGTCTGTCTAGGAATTGTGCCACTTGTGAATTGGTGTCTTTTGGTACAGATTTTAGGAGCTATGTTACTAAGCAGATTTTTCAAATTGAGCATTATGTGAATTGTGGTACAGAATTTGTAATTTACCTTCTTGAATGTAGTCTTTGTCATTAACAATATGTAGGACAGACTACCCATGCCCTAAGGTCAACAATAGGGGAACATAAAAGGGACGTATAGAATTTTGTAAAAGATTCCAGTGTAGCTAGACATTTTAATGGCTATCACTTGACTAATGAACCCAAATTTAGTGTCAAGGTTATAGATCTAGCTAAGAAGCCCATTAGGAGTGGTAATATCTGTAAAATCCTTTCCAAAAAAGAATTATATTGGATTTGGAAGTTAAATACCAGGACACCCGTAGGGCTTAACAAAGAATGGGACATAAGCTATTTTGTTGAATAGGAATGATTTTATGGTGGGTCACTTGTCAGTAGTTGTTTCCTGCAAAGGTACATTCCCATGGTCCAATATTGATTTATAGTCTCATATCTTAATAAATTGACACTAGCTTTGAAGAGGTAGGTTGCATTAATTAATTAATCAATTGTCTACGGTTGCTCGCCATTGTTATTCATTTATTTATCTATTCATATGTTCAAGTCAATATTCTGGTTTTATTTAATATATTATATTATTTTGTTTCATGAAATGTATGGTGCTATAAGAACAGGTATATATCCTGATTCAAAGATATGAAAACATGCAAAAATGAAAGGTTAAAAGGCATATACTAAAAATTGCTTTTATAAATCAGACGCAATATGTAAGTGTGTAGCTTTTTTCTACATGAATATGCGCATGTTTATATTAATTTGTTCAGGTGCAATCATAAATGTTAACTTTGTTTCTACTTTCCGTGTATAATGGGTGGTCATAGTTGTGGCGGATGTGCTGGATTATTAAAACTATTAACATTTCATTGAAGTTTATTTGAAAACTTTTAATTGTCTTTTGACAATTTTAGCACAACCGGATTACAAAATGACTATACCTTTAAATAATTTGTCAGTGTTGCAAAACACTAGAAGGAAAAATGCTTTGGGGCTATACATCGAAAATATATGATGCAGTACATTTTTGTATTCAATTTTGTAATTTTGTATCAGTTAGTTTTTGATTTTAACGAACACTATGTTATTTTTAATCACTGTTACTTATTTAGCATTCATATATGCTTAACACACCTCGGTTTATGGGTTGTTTCCTAGGAGATGGCTTTCTATGATTTTGGTTGGTTACAGGTCCCTATATAGGGGTGTGTTTTGCGAATACCGAGTTATCCTATGATTAAGTGCCTTCTGGCACGAAACATGTCAGGATTTTCCTCCTCCTCCCTCTCGGCTAGATTACGAGTTTTTGTCGGTAAGGCTGTGCGGTGCTAACGAGCCCTTTTTTCTCACCGCTCCCTTAAGACAACTCTGGTATTACGAGTTTTCTGCAAGCCGGCGTTAGCCTCAGAAAAGTGAACGTTGAGCAAATTTTATCTCCACATCTCACTGTAATACCAGCGCTGCTTACGGTAGCGGTGAACTGGCTAAACGTGCTCGTGCATGATTTCCCCATAGGAAACAATGGGGCTGAGCCGGCTGAAAAAATCCCCAACACCTGCAAAAAAGCAGCGTTCAGCTCCTAACGCAGCCCCATTGATTCCTATGGGGAAAGGAATTTTATGTCTACATCTAACACCCTAACATGAACCCCGAGTCTAAACACCCCTAATATTACACTTCTTAACCCCTAATCTGCCGCCCCCGACATCGTCGCCACCTACATTATATTATTAACCCCTAATCTGCCGCTCCGGACACCACCGCCACCTACATTATCCGTATGAACTCCTAATCTGCTGCCCCCAACATCGCCGACACCTACATTACATTTATTAACCCCTAATCTGCCCCCCCAACGTCGCCGCAACTATATTAAATTTATTAACCCCTAAACCTAAGTCTAACCCTAACCCTAACACCCCCCTAACTTAAATATAATTTAAATACATCTAAATAAATTTACTATAATTAACTAAATTATTCCTATTTAAAACTAAATACTTACCTGTAAAATAAACCATAAGCTAGCTACAATATAACTAATAGTTACATTGTAGCTAGTTTAGGATTTATTTTTATTTTACAGGCAACTTTGTATTTATTTTAACTAGGTACAATAGTTATTAAATAGTTAACTATTTAATAACTACCTAGTTACAATAAGTACAAATTTACCTGTAAAATAAACCCTAACCTAAGTTACAATTACACCTAACACTACACTATCATTAAATAAATTACCTAAACTACCTACAATTAATTACAATTAAATTAAATAAACTAAATTACGAAAAAAAACACACTAAACCACAGAAAATAAAAAAGAAATTAAAAATTTTTTAAACTAATTACACCTAATCTAATCCCCCTAATAAAATAAAAAATCTCCCCAAAATAATAAAATTCCCTACCCTATACTAAATTACAAATAGCCCTTAAAAGGGCTTTTTGCAGGGCATTGCCCCAAAGTAATCAGCTCTTTTACCTGTAAAAAAAAACAATACCCCCCAACATTAAAACCCACACACCCAACCCTACTCTAAAACCCACCCAATCCCCCCTTAATAAAACCTAACACTACCCTCTTGAAGATCACCCTACCTTGAGCCGTCTTCACCCAGCCGGGCACAAGTGGACCTCCAGAGGGGCAGAAGTCTTCACCCGATCCGGCCAGAAGAGGACATCCAGACCGGCAGAAGTCTTCATCCAGGCGGCATCTTCTATCTTTTTCCATCCGGAGCGGAGCAGGTCCATCTTGAAGACATCCGACGCGGAGCATCCTCTTCCATCCGACGGCGACTGAAGAATGAAGGTTCCTTTATGTGATGTCATCCAAGATGGCGTCCCTTCAATTCCGATTGGCTGATAGAATCCTATCAGCCAATCGGTATTAAGGTAGGAAAAATCCTATTGGCTGATGCAATCAGCCAGTAGAATTGAGCTCGCATTCTATTGGCTGATTGGAACAGCCAATAGAATGCGAGCTCAATCCTATTAGCTGAACTTCAATTCTATTGGCTGATTGCAGGTTTAGAGGTTAATATATTCATTAAAGTGGCGGCAATATCCGGTCGGCAGATTAGGGGTTAAACATTGTAGTTAAGTGTTTGCGATGTGGGGGGGGGGCTTGGTTTAGGGGTTAATAGGTAGTTTATGGGTGTTAGTGTACTTTTAGCACTTTAGTTAAGAGTTTTATGTTACGGCGTTAGCCCATAAAACTCTTAACTACTGACTTTTAAATGCGGTAGGAGTCTGGACAGGAGAACGTCTACCGTTCACTTTTTCCAGCAATCGTAATACCGACGTTAGGAAAATCCCATTAAAAAGATAGGATACGCAATTGACGTAAGGGGATTTGCGGTATGCTAAAATCGTGGAAAAAAAGTGAGCGGTACTCCTGTACCTGCCAGACTCGTAATACCAGTGGGCGTTAAAAAGCAGCATTGGGACATTTCAAAGCTACTTTTTAAGGCTAATGCAAGACTCGTAATCTAGCCGTCTGTTTTTCTAGCCATTTTTTGTGCTGTTTTTAACTGTGTAATAAAGATTTTTTCTTTTATTTCAAGTACCTGTGTGTTTATTAACCCCTAATTTGCCGCCCCCACCATTGCCGCCACTATATTAAAATTATTAACCCCTAAACTTAAGTCTAACCCTAACACGCCCTAACTTAAATATAATTAAAATAAATCTAACTAAAAATTCCTATCATTAACTAAATAATTTCTATTTAAAACTAAATACTTACCTATAAAATAAACCCTAAGCTAGCTACAATATAACTAATAGTTACATTGTATCTAGCTTAGGGTTTATTTTTATTTTACAGGTAAGTTTGTATTTATTTTAACTAGGTAGAATAGTTACTAAATAGCTATTAACTATTTACTAACTACCTAGCTAAAATAAATACAAATTTACCTGTAAAATAAAACCTAACCTTAGTTACCCTAACACCTAACCTTACAGTACAATTAAATAAATTACCTAAATTAAATACAATTAAGTAAATTAAATACAATTACCTAAATTACAAAAAAACAAAAAGCCAATAGGATTTTTCAACCTTAATTCCGATTGGCTGATAGAATTCTATCAGCTAATCGGAATCTAAGGGACGCCATCTTGGATGATGTCACTGTAAGGAACCTTCATTCGTCGGGTAGTCTTCGGAAGAAGAGAATGCTCCACACCAGATGTCTTTAAGATGGACCCGCTCCTCGCCGGATGGATGAAGATAGAAGATGCCGTCTGGATGAAGACTTTTGCCCGTCTCGAGGACCACTTCTCCCGGCTTGGATGAATACTTCTACCGGCTTCATTGAGGACTTCTCCCGGCTTCATTGAGGATGGATGTCGGCTCTTCAAAACTGTAAGTGGATCTTCAGGGGTTAGTGTTAGGTTTTTTTAAGAGTTTATTGGGTGGGTTTTATTTTTAGGTTAGGGTTTGGGCAGCAATAGACCTAAATGCCCTTTTAAGGGCAATGCCCACCCAAATGCCCTTTTCAGGGCAATGGGGAGCTTAGGTTTTTTTAGTTAGGTTTTTATTTGGGGGGTTTGGTTGTGTGGGTGGTGGGTTTTACTGTTGGGGGGTTGTTTCTTTGGAGCAATGCCCTGCAAAAGGCCTTTTTAAGAGCTATTGGTAGTTTAGTTTAGGCTAGGATTTTTTTTTATTTTGGGGGGCTTTTTTATTTTGATAGGGCTATTAGATTAGGTGTAATTAGCTAAAATATCTTGTCATTTGTTTTTTTTTGTGTAATTTATTGTTTGTTTTTGTAATTTAGGTAATTGTATTTAATTTATTTAATTCTATTTAATTTAGGTCATTTATTTAATTGTACTGTAAGGTTAGGTGTTAGTGTAATTAAGGTAAGGTTTTATTTTACAGGTAAATTTGTATTTATTTTTGCTAGGTAGTTAGTAAATAGTTAATAACTATTTAGCAACTATTCTACCTAGTTAAAATAAATACAAACTTGCCTGTAAAATAAAAATAAACCCTAAGCTAGCTACAATGTAACTATTAGTTATATTGTAGCTAGCTTAGGGTTTATTTTATAGGTAAGTATTTAGTTTTAAATAGGAATTATTTAGTTATTAATAGTAGGTTTTCTTTAGATTTATTTTAATTATATTTAAGTTAGTGGGTGTTAGAGTTAGGGTTAGACTTAGGTTTAGGGGTTAATAACGTTAGTATAGTGGCGGCGACGTTGGGAGCGGCAGATTAGGGGTTAATAAGTATAATGCAGGTGTCTGCGATGTCGGGGGCGGCAGATTAGGGGTTAATAAGTTTAAGATTAGGGGTGTTTAGACTCTCGGTTCATGTTAGGGTGTTAGGCGTAAACATAAATTTAGTTTCCCCATAGGAATCAATGGGGCTGCGTTACAGAGCTTTACGCTGCTTTATTGCAGGTGTTAGGCTTTTTTCAGTCGGCTCTCCCCATTGATGTCTATGGGGAAATCGTGCACGAGCACATACAGCCAGCTCACCGCTGACTTAAGGAGCGCTGGTATTAGAGTGCAGTATGGAGCACAATTTTGCTCTACGCTCACTTCTTGTTTAGGAAAACCTGTAATACCAGCGCTGTAGGTAAGTGAGCGGTGACAATAACGTGCAAGTTAGCACCACACTCCTAATAACGCAAAAATCGTAATCTAGTCGTATGCTACTTCCCTCCTGTAACAGAGAAAGAAGTCTCTGTACTCCTATCCTTGGCTCATCTCACAACCTGCCCACTTGACCCTATTCTTTCACAACTTCTTCTCTCTCTCTCTCTCTGCTTCACTAACCCCTACCCAATCTCTTTAACCAATCTCTCACCGCTGGCACATTTCTGGATACAGTCAAGCATGCATCAATCATACCCTTCCACGCCTTCTAATTATCGACCGGTCTCCTTACTTCCCTTTGCTTCAAAAATATTGGAACGACTAGTCTATAATCGGCTAACTCAATTTCTCACAACTAACTGCTTACTTGATCCACTACAATCTGGTTTCCGCCCTAAACACTCAACAGAAACTGCTCTTGCTAAAGTAACAAATGACCTGTTATCAGCTAAAGCTGTCTTGTAGAGAGTCCTTTCACAGAGGGGGTCTATTGGGGTTACTTTGCTCTTTGTGCCTTACAGGTCAATACTTAGTCAATACTAAAGAACTAAACATCAAATCCCAAAATGTAATATTTCAAAATATATTTCAGGAGAGATTTAAAAGGAATCTACTCAGGCAAGCAGCTTAGTTCACTGTACGCTCAGATGCGGCAGGAACACCCTTTCAAATGTATTGGAATTTATCTCCTACCCCCAATGGGAGGTTGATTTTTGCTGCTGCTTCTTATATATATATATATATATATATATATATCCTATAGCCATTATTACGGTATTAAAATGTGCAGCATAAGTGGATGGTTTTAATGTGCAAAAGCATACATTTCAAATAACAAAATTAGCTATTTGTAAAAATTAAATACATCCCACTATGTAAAATGGACAATTAGGAACATATTAAAGGAAAGAAAATTTACAGTACAATTTTCCTTTCAAAGCAATAGGTTTTTTTACAGAAAAAAATTATTCAGAACAAATAATACTCACACTATTAAAGGGGCACATGAGAAGGAATGCCTCACATTCATGAGAAAGCTCATGTCCCTCTATGCAAAAAATTGTTGAGTCCTGAAATACCCCTTTTATGCTGCACTCCTGAGGACCTAAGCATTCCCCTTTATCATTGCATCCTAAAGGAACATAAAATAACACCTCATTTAAAATAGTGCCTTCCCCTCTCTTTCACCTAGGGGGCCAATTGACTTACATTGGTGAAAAGGTACAACCACACTAAATTTTCCTTGGGGCCCTGTGTTGCAGGTGAACTCTGTTTTTACATCCTTAACACTGAAGTCTCGATTAACAAGTGGAGCTCTAAATATCTCTTGTGCGCAAACGATATTAGCGCTCCACAGAGTAATACCCACTCTTGCCAATTTTAGCCCCAAAATACTGAAATACTGCCTAGTGCAGTTATTTTATTAAACAATAAAGATGCTGTTATCTTTATTTTCTAATAAAATATACTACACTGTATGTTGGGGACATTTGGGACACATTTATAAAATTAACCAAAGATCTGATCTCTGTTCAATTTTATAAGCGCTAATTGCTACCGCGAACTCGACAAAGCAATAACCAGCCACTTGTAATGGCAAATTTGCCCGTTTGCGGGTGTGCAATAATTTAGCGCTCCACTTGTAATCTAGCCCTTAATGGGTTAGTTTTAGTGACCTAGGTTTCCCATCTTTAATTTTGCACCATCATTGGGCTGAGGATGATGGTAAAAGGGTAAAAGTTACTACTCCCTGCCACCTGTCTTTTCAGACAGGCTACATCTCACAACTGCCAACACACAACCCCAGACCTCCTCGCTCTGCCCTCAAAAGACCTGCGACTCCACCTCCCCCTACCCTGACTCTATCCATGGAACACCCGTCCGTAACTACGCCTCCACCCACCCATGGAACATGTAACTACGCCTCCACCCACCCATGGAACATGTAACTACGCCTCCACCCACCCATGGAACATGTAACTATGCCTCCACCCACCCATGGAACATGTAACTACGCCTCCACCCACCCATGGAACATGTAACTACGCCTCCACCCACCCATGGAACATGTAACTACGCCTCCACCCACCCATGGAACACAAGCGGCTAAACCCAGGAGTGTTTGTCCCCATAATAAGGTTTCTGGAACAACGAAAGGTATTTTTTTTTTTTTATGAATGCCTGGACTCAATGATCATACTAAAAGTCCTAGAGCTTTAAATACATTTACATGTGCAACTCATACCACTTGATTCAGAGTGCTGTGCTAACTATAGCGCAAGTACAATATTGGGTTTTTTTAGGCTCCCAAGAGCATCTTCAGCCTCTCTAGCATCACCAGTCCTTATATTACTAAATAGTATTATATTATGTTATTAAATAGCACTTGCGCTACAGTTAGTGCACCACTCATAATCTAGTAGATAGTGTGTTTGGCTTACATTAAAGGGACAGTCAACAACAGAATTTTTGTTGTTTAAAAAGAAAGATAATCCCTTTATTACCCATTCCCCAGTTTTGCATAAACACACAGTAATAATAATACATGTTTTACATCTGTAATTACCTTGTACCTAAGCTTCTGCTGACTGCCTCTTTATTTCAGTTCTTTTGACAGACTTGCATTTTAGGCAATCAGTGCTCACTCCTAGGTCACTTCACGTGCATGAGCTCAATGTTATCTATATGAAACACATGAACTAATGCCCTCTAGTGGTCAAAATGCCTTCAGATTAGAGGCAGTCTTCAAAGTCTAAGAAATTAGCATAAAACCTCCTAGGTATAGCTTTCAATTAAGAATACCAAGAGAACAAAGCAAAATTGGTTATAAAGTATATGGGGAAGTTGTTTAAAATTACATGCCCTATTTAAATCATGAAAGTTTTTTTGGACTTGACTGTCCCTTTAATTAAAGCGACAGTTCACTGTAAAATAGTTTTTTCCTAAATGTGTTCCCCATGACTTGTTTTACCAGCTACAACTTATAAAATGTATGAGAAATTGCTCATTTATGCTTCTTTTTTGCAAAATAAATACCTGGATTTGTTCTTTGAAATGACAGTCCATCAAAATAGGCTTGTCTTACTGACAGGTCAGATATCGTTATCTTATCAGCCTTTCTTATCTCTTTCACAGTGGAAATAAGTAAAATAACAATAGTCTAGTTCTAAGAAGGAACCTAAAGACCAAAGTAGACAAAAGGTATCTGATAAGAATGAAGTTAGTGAAGGAAAAGATGCAAAATTGTGATCTCTGTAGCAGGAAAAAGGAAAAGGAGGATTCCTAGTAAATCTATTTGTTCATTCAAAATGCTGATTGGCTATTTTTTAAATAATTATGCATATCACCATTTCTATTGGTCAAGGTTATGTTGTAATTCTAAGCCGGTTGCTAGATCTGGTACAAATCCATTAACCAAGGAACAGATTTCTGGCATGTGAAACTGATTTTGCTGTGGAAGTTGTCTTTTGCATGTCTCTTTGTACCTTCACACTGTAGTTTGCGGTTGTGGGCCATTGCTTACTTCTATAACTATTGTAATATCAAGAGCAGGTCAGCCATTTCTATAGTTATTTCATTGTGCAGCATGTTTTAGTAATTCAGGCTGTTTATATGACTAAAGGTCAAGGCCTATTGTACCACTGCATATCTAGAGTCAATGGTTCATTTCACCTGCTGTGTAGATATGTCACCCCCCGGGGAAGTTACTTAAAGGGATAGGAAAGTCAAAATTACACTTCCAAGAATCGGTCAGAGCATGTCATTCTACGACACTTTTAAAATCACTTCTATTTTTAAATGTGTTTTGTTCTCTTGGTATTCATTGTTGAAAATGAATACGCACATATCTTACACTAGTGGGAGCTAGCTGGTGATTGTTGCCTGCACACGTTTGTCTTTTGTAATTATCTAACTAGATGTGTTAATCTAGCTGCCAGTAGTGCAATGCTGTTCCTTTAGCAAAGGACTACAAGAGAATGAAGCATATTTGATAATAAAAGTAAATTTGAAAGTTATTTAAAATTGTATGTCCTATCCGAATCATGAATGAAATGTTTGGGGTTTCCTATCCCTTTAAGGTGGAGAGTGTGCAGGTGTCATGAAGACCTCATGATTTTACTTAAAGGGACAGTAAACATTAAAATTGTTATTATTTAGAAAAAAATAGATAATGCCTTTACTACCCACCCCCCAGCTTTGCACAACCAACATTGTTATATTAATATTTAAAACATTTAAAACATTTAAAACCTCTAAATATCTGCCTGTTTCTAAATCATTAAAGACAGCCTCTTATCACATGCTTTTTTTATTAGCTTTTAAAAAAAAAGGGGAGTGCTAGTTCATGTGAGCCATATAGATAACATTGTGATCACGCCCATGGCTTGTGGCAGACACTGCACTAATTGGCTAAAACGAAAGTCAATAAATAATACATAAAAAGTCATGTGAATAGGGGACTGTCAGAAGATGCTTAGATACAAGGTAATTACAAAGGTAAAAAGTATATTAATATAACAGTGTTGGTTATGCAAAACGGGGGAATGGGTAATAAAGGGATTATTTATCTTTTAAAACAATAAAAATTATGGTGTAGACTGTCCCTTTAACCTCTGCACATATTTTTCATAGCTGTCCCTATTTTAAGGGAAATATGTCCTGCTAATGTAGCCATGATTTGTAATGGTAAGTGGCAGCATCATAAAGCCTTATTGATGTTACCATATATAGAATAATGGTTGGTGTCCCTCCCTTCATTTTAAAACTATATCTCAGTTAATTATGGTTTATGAATACAATTCATACAAAGCTACAGTTCTTTCAGTAAGGGGGTATTGAGAGTCCTCCGTCAACTGAATGAAACATGTGAGTGCTATAGTCTTACAGTAACAGCTTGCCTAGCAACAAGTATGCTGGGCTGTTCCAGGCGACTGGAGTGCCCCTCCTGTTTTAGTTGCCATTCCCAGTAATCTGGGTTAGGCTCAGACGAATATATATGCTTTTGCAATTACATGCAACAGGCCTGTCAAGTTTGACTTGTTATGTGTGAAAACAATTTATATTAATTCCCAGCATCATTTACTTCAATAGCATTTGCCTCTTTGAAGCCTGGCTTTATTTCTTTAAACTATAATGTTAATGTAAAACAGTCAAATCTCCATTAGCACAGTAATTGGGCTTTCATTACCTCATTAATTTACATAAAATTTCAGAAGTATTCAAGCTTTCCATAGTGATACATTTTAATTGGATAAACATTCCATGCTAAAGAGACTTGTTAATGAGTTCCATTTAAAATAGTTGTTTTTTTTAATACCTAACATGGTTGATCTCGGAAGGATGGATATTATAATCTACCAAAAAATACTTACGGCTAGATTTGGAGTTTGACGGTAAAAGGGCTGTTAACGCTCCGCGGGTTTTTTTCTGGCCGCACCATAAATTTAACTCTGGTATCGAGAGTTCAAACAAATGCTGCGTTAGGCTCCAAAAAAGGAGCGTAGAGCATTTTTACCGCAAATGCAACTCTCGATACCAGAGTTGCTTACGGACGCGGCCGGCCTCAAAAACGTGCTCGTGCACGATTCTCCCATAGGAAACAATGGGGCTGTTTGAGCTGAAAAAAAACCTAACACCTGCAAAAAAGCAGCGTTCAGCTCCTAACGCAGCCCCATTGTTTCCTATGGGGAAACACTTCCTACGTCTGCACCTAACACTCTAACATGTACCCCGAGTCTAAACACCCCTAGCCTTACACTTATTAACCCCTAATCTGCCGCCCCCGCTATCGCTGACCCCTGCATTACACTTTTAACCCCTAATCTGCCGCTCCGTAAACCGCCGCCACCTACGTTATCCCTATGTACCCCTAATCTGCTGCCCTAACATCGCCGACCCCTATGTTATATTTATTAACCCCTAATCTGCCCCCCACAACGTCGCCGACACCTGCCTACACTTATTAACCCCTAATCTGCCGAGCGGACCTGAGCGCTACTATAATAAAGTTATTAACCCCTAATCCGTCTCACTAACCCTATCATAAATAGTATTAACCCCTAATCTGCCCTCCCTAACATCGCCGACACCTACCTTCAAACATTAACCCCTAATCTGCCGACTGGAGCTCACCGCTATTCTAATAAATGTATTAACCCCTAAAGCTAAGTCTAACCCTAACACTAACACCCCCCTAAGTTAAATATAATTTTTATCTAACGAAATAAATTAACTCTTATTAAATAAATGATTCCTATTTAAAGCTAAATACTTACCTGTAAAATAAATCCTAATATAGCTACAATATAAATTACATTTATATTATAGCTATTTTAGGATTAATATTTATTTTACAGGTAACTTTGTATTTATTTTAACCAGGTACAATAGCTATTAAATAGTTAAGAACTATTTAATAGTTACCTAGTTAAAATAATTACAAATTTACCTGTAAAATAAATCCTAACCTAAGTTATAATTAAACCTAACACTACCCTATCAATAAAATAATTAAATAAACTACCTACAATTACCTACAATTAACCTAACACTACACTATCAATAAATTAAACACAATTGCTACAAATAAATACAATTAAATAAACTATCTAAAGTACAAAAAATAAAAAAGAACTAAGTTACAGAAAATAAAAAAATATTTACAAACATAAGAAAAATATTACAACAATTTTAAACTAATTACACCTACTCTAAGCCCCCTAATAAAATAACAAAGACCCCCAAAATAAAAAATTCCCTACCCTATTCTAAAATACAAAAATTACAAGCTCTTTTACCTTACCAGCCCTGAACAGGGCCCTTTGCGGGGCATGCCCCAAGAATTTCAGCTCTTTTGCCTGTAAAAAAAAACATACAATACCCCCCCCCCAACATTACAACCCACCACCCACATACCCCTAATCTAACCCAAACCCCCCTTAAATAAACCTAACACTAAGCCCCTGATGATCTTCCTACCTTGTCTTCACCATGCCAGGTTCACCGATCCGTCCTGGCTCCAAGATCTTCATCCAACCCAAGCGGGGGTTGGCGATCCATAATCCGGTGCTCCAAAGTCTTCCTCCTATCCGGCAAGAAGAGGACATCCGGACCGGCAAACATCTTCTCCAAGCGGCATCTTCTATGTTCTTCCATCCGATGACGACCGGCTCCATCTTGAAGACCTCCAGCGCGGATCCATCCTCTTCTTCCGACGACTAGACGACGAATGACGGTTCCTTTAAGGGACGTCATCCAAGATGGCGTCCCTCGAATTCCGATTGGCTGATAGGATTCTATCAGCCAATCGGAATTAAGGTAGGAATTTTCTGATTGGCTGATGGAATCAGCCAATCAGAATCAAGTTCAATCCGATTGGCTGATCCAATCAGCCAATCAGATTGAGCTCGCATTGTATTGGCTGATCGGAACAGCCAATAGAATGCGAGCTCAATCTGATTGGCTGATTGGATCAGCCAATCGGATTGAACTTGATTCTGATTGGCTGATTCCATCAGCCAATCAGAAAATTCCTACCTTAATTCCGATTGGCTGATAGAATCCTATCAGCCAATCGGAATTCGAGGGACGCCATCTTGGATGACGTCCCTTAAAGGAACCGTCATTCGTCGTCTAGTCGTCGGAAGAAGAGGATGGATCCGCGCTGGAGGTCTTCAAGATGGAGCCGGTCGTCATCGGATGGAAGAACATAGAAGATGCCGCTTGGAGAAGATGTTTGCCGGTCCGGATGTCCTCTTCTTGCCGGATAGGAGGAAGACTTTGGAGCACCGGATTATGGATCGCCAACCCCCGCTTGGGTTGGATGAAGATCTTGGAGCCAGGACGGATCGGTGAACCTGGCATGGTGAAGACAAGGTAGGAAGATCATCAGGGGCTTAGTGTTAGGTTTATTTAAGGGGGGTTTGGGTTAGATTAGGGGTATGTGGGTGGTGGGTTGTAATGTTGGGGGGGGGGTATTGTATGTTTTCTTTTACAGGCAAAAGAGCTGAACTTCTTGGGGCATGCCCCGCAAAGGGCCCTGTTCAGGGCTGGTAAGGTAAAAGAGCTTGTAACTTTTTAAATTTAGAATAGGGTAGGGAATTTTTTATTTTGGGGGTCTTTGTTATTTTATTAGGGGGCTTAGAGTAGGTGTAATTAGTTTAAAATTGTTGTAATATTTTTCTTATGTTTGTAAATATTTTTTTATTTTCTGTAACTTAGTTCTTTTTTATTTTTTGTACTTTAGATAGTTTATTTAATTGTATTTATTTGTAGCAATTGTGTTTAATTAATTTATTGATAGTGTAGTGTTAGGTTAATTGTAGGTAATTGTAGGTAGTTTATTTATTTAATTTATTGATAGTGTAGTGTTAGGTTAATTGTAGGTAATTGTAGGTAGTTTATTTATTTAATTTATTGATAGTGTAGTGTTAGGTTTAATTATATCTTAGGTTAGGATTTATTTTACAGGTAAATTTGTAATTATTTTAACTAGGTAACTATTAAATAGTTCTTAACTATTTAATAGCTATTGTACCTGGTTAAAATAAATACAAAGTTACCTGTAAAATAAATATTAATCCTAAAATAGCTATAATATAAATGTAATTTATATTGTAGCTATATTAGGATTTATTTTACAGGTAAGTATTTAGCTTTAAATAGGAATCATTTATTTAATAAGAGTTAATTTATTTCGTTAGATAAAAATTATATTTAACTTAGGGGGGTGTTAGTGTTAGGGTTAGACTTAGCTTTAGGGGTTAATACATTTATTAGAATAGCGGTGAGCTCCGGTCGGCAGATTAGGGGTTAATAATTGAAGGTAGGTGTCGGCGATGTTAGGGAGGGCAGATTAGGGGTTAATACTATTTATGATAGGGTTAGTGAGGCGGATTAGGGGTTAATAACTTTATTATAGTAGCGCTCAGGTCCGCTCGGCAGATTAGGGGTTAATAAGTGTAGGTAGGTGTCGGCGACGTTGTGGGGGGCAGATTAGGGGTTAATAAATATAACATAGGGGTCGGCGATGTTAGGGGCAGAAGATTAGGGGTACATAGGGATAACGTAGGTGGCGGCGATTTGCGGTCGGAAGAATAGGGGTTAATTATTTTAAGTAGCTTGCGGCGACGTTGTGTGGGGCAAGTTAGGGGTTAATAAATATAATATAGGGGTCGGCGGGGTTAGGGGCAGCAGATTAGGGGTACATAAGTATAACGTAGGTGGCGGTCGGCAGATTAGGGGTTAAAAATTTTAATCGAGTGGCGGCGATGTGGGGGGACCTCGGTTTAGGGGTACATAGGTAGTTTATGGGTGTTAGTGTAGTTTAGGGTACAGTAGTTAAGAGCTTTATGAACCGGCGTTAGCCAGAAAGCTCTTAACTCCTGCTTTTTTCAGGCGGCTGGAATCTTGTCGTTAGAGCTCTAACGCTCACTGCAGAAACGACTCTAAATACCAGCGTTAGAAAGATCCCATTGAAAAGATAGGCTACGCAAATGGCGTAGGGGGATCTGCGGTATGGAAAAGTCGCGGCTGTAAAGTGAGCGTTAGACCCTTTAATCACTGACTCCAAATACCAGCGGGCGGCCAAAACCAGCGTTAGGAGCCTCTAACGCTGGTTTTGACGGCTACCGCCGAACTCTAAATCTAGGCCTTAGTGTTCTTTTGCTTGTAGAGGCATGTCCCTGACAGCCAGTAAAACTGTTGGAATCACTTAGTAGCTAGGAAATACTTTGGAATCTGTTGTGAACAACACATACATTTCTTGTCAGTTTATAATTTTTTCATTAATGTATGTGTGTGTGCTTAGGTAGATATACATTATATCTGTCTATCAATCTATCTATGTTCAGTGACTGGCACATAATATGCAGGGTATAATGTTCTTTTAGTAGAGACATGTTTTAAAGCTTCCTCTCTTTATCCTGCATGGACAGGGCAGAATTGACCTTTTTGGGAACCCTTCTCCCTCAAAAGCAAATTTATTTTACACATATATTTTCATTAATATAGCTTCAACTGTACATGTTTTTATCTATCTGTCTAGCTAACAAACAATATAAAGTTAAAGCTACCCAAAGTAACAGGTTGCTATGGTAACCACTAATGAACAAACACCACACAACAGTGCATATAAATAAATAGCAAATAACTACTTGCATGTAGAATTTATTGGAACCCCCCAAAATAAGTAACAATAATGAAGTATACATTCATTTAAGTCTTAATCCAACTAGATGAACTGCTTTCCTTCCTCATACAGTACTCTTGAATATGTGCCATAAGCTATCAAATCATTGTGACATCTCAGAAGAATTGTGTTTAAACCAGACATGCTAAATAAAAATATACAACACTGGGGGGTGGAGCTAGCCACTGAGCTGATCAGACGTGTGTGTGCTGAGCTCCTGAGCCCTAAAACCTTAAAAAGTGTTATTAAGTGTTATCTTTGGGGACATTTGTCCAGATTACTGCCAGAAATATAGTAGACATTTGACATAAGTGGGACATTGTGCCCAACTCAACTTATTGGGCATCATCAACTACGAAGCTGCGGTAAGGAGTCCGGGCCGCCAGCGCTCATTGAACATACCGGAGATCTACCCCAGGCGCAGCTACTGACACCTCAGCTATCCGGACCTTTTAGCCTGATTCACAAGCTACTAACGCTGTTTGAGCGTAACACTACGGAAGGGATCAGACTCCTAACCGGACCCTCACCCATAACGGCAGTTCCTCACCTACTCCGGAGGGTCGGGGCCCCGCTCCGGAGTGACTGCCCAGCTTACTTGGACTCTTCCTGCCACTGATTGAGCCTCACCCTGCAGCACTACTCCGGAGGGTCGGGGATCCGCTCCGGAGGGCCCTGCTGCTGGTCTGAGTCACACGAGTGAGGTCGTCCCATATTAGAGGGCTTAGCCGAAATACTCCCGGAACGCCGGGGGACACCGGACCGAGAGCGAATTACTGCACTGACCTCCTTCACTCGCGGGTGTGTACTGCAGCCCTGAAGACAGATTGGGTGCTTTTGGTTCTTGGGGATCCGCTGCTGCCCAGTTTTTTATACTCCTTCAATAGGCCCTGGGGAAAAGGCGCGAACATCCGCCATCTTAAGGCCTTCTCATTCTCACATCTTTAGTACGGAAGGCCCAGCTGACTAACAGAATCCCGGCTCTGGCGATAAATTACAAACTTGCCAGCTTCTCACCACAAACATCTTGCAGCAGGAGCCGGGTAAGACCTAGTCACTTCAGCTGACATCCTTTTCTGCCTTCTGAGATTCTAGTGAGTAACCTGCACATAACTTTGTCACACAGCAACTGATAGCAAGACTTATCCCCACTACAGGAACATTTCCACTGTTTATGCCTCCTTAAAGGGAGCAATCTTGCTGTGACACACTCATCACCTTTATTGATTTGGCCCTGTGCCAGCTACACACTTAACTCTGATTACTTGAATTGTAAAAGGTGTACTGTTACCTATACCTGAGGCCAGGCCCTGCACAGCGGGACTTTCTAACTACAGTAGACTATCAGTGTCTACTTATTGCTGCTGCGTCAGCACAGGTATCCTTGAGCATCAGCTTAAGGTGGAGTGTTATTTTATCCTGCCTAACAATTTTCATTCCTTACAGGTTCCCAGGTATCATAAATTTCCCATAAATATACCAGATATACAGACCTAGAGCTCAGCTTTGTACTGTTTTACTGCTCTCCTAACTGCTTTTCTTTCCGCAGGCTGTCTCTTCCATGACTACTGTATATTATATCTAGATAGATACGTGCAATTAAACAAGTGTAATCCCTCAAGACTCACCCTTTCCGGCCTAGCCTGTCTAGGCTGGTCACTTCCACCTCCCTTTTCCCCTTCCTCCGGGTCGTATCCCCCTCCCCTGAGTCGAGAGGGAATTTTGGTGTATTGTGTACAGTTCACCTAGCAATACTACCTATAGGGTAGTGTGAGTCATTTATCCCTTATAGCGGTACAGACCCAAACAATTCTACTTTGACGTAATATAGCTTGTAACTATGTAGGTAGCCCTTTGATGCCACGACCCCAGTCGGCTTAATCAAAACAGATCATTATAGTGCTATCTTATATCCTTAATTTTACTGAATGTCCATGCAAAACCGAAAAATGCCCCAAACCTTCAAAAGAAAACAAAAACCCTAATACCCCTAAGCGCACAGTAGTAGACCATTTCAGTAAGCCCCTCTCCAGATCCCCAGCTGGCACAGATGAGGAGCTCACAGATGCTAGTGATTCTGCTGAGACCCCGAGTGAGACTGTCTTACTACAATCAGTGGGGCGCTCCTTGCGCAATGACCCGGAGGTCAACAACAATCTTATGGACTCTATCACTGCACTCCTGGCTTCCCACCATGACTCCCTTTCAAAGAAATTCGAGAAGAGCCATGCAGACCTGAAACGCGACATAGCTTCCATTGGAGAGCGCACTGACATTATAGAACGTAAGCAGGAGGATTTGATGATCGATCACACTAACCTGCTTGGCTACTCCCAATGTCTAGCTGAACAAATTACTGACCTAGAGGTCAAACTAGCTGACCTAGAAGATCGCACCCGGCGCAACAATATCCGAGTGAAGGGTATCCCGGAGTCTGTCCTCCCCCAAGATTTAGACAAGTACCTACGAGAGTTTTTTGCCACAATCATTGGCCCTGAGGAGGGTCAGGAAATGTTGATTGATCGGGTACACAGGGCATTGAGACCCAGATCGACAGAGGGAGACAAACCAAGGGACGTTATAGCGCGCCTGCACTACTACACCTTCAGAGACAAATTGCTTCGGGCATTGGCAGGCGGCAGAAACCTCCCAGATCAATATTCTAACATACAAATCTATCAAGATCTCTCCCCACACACTCTCCAGCTACGGTGCCACTATCAACCCTACACTAAACTGATGAGAGATAAAGCTATAAAGTACAGGTGGGGATTTCCTGTAAAGCTTCATATAACCAGAGATGGCCATCAGTTCACAGTGTCCTCCCCTCAACAAGCTAGAGAACTCATGCAGAGGTGGGACTTGATGCCTCCTGATCCGCCTGATGCTCAACACGACAAAGATCCCACTAGAGGATTGAGAGCCACGGCCCCTGAGTGGCGGCCTCTCCCTCAGAGACTGAGTAACCCCCAGAAAAAACATCCTCAGAAAGCGGGTAAGGCCCCGTCGACAAGCAGTGCTGTCGACGATCCTCACGCAACATGAGTCTCTCTTCGTTCAGCATTTCCTCCCACACACTGTGCAGGGAGTTACTATACTCCCATTTGAGGGTTTGGATATCTCCTATGGGAGCTATTCACTTCCCTTAATGCCACCCAACTAAATGTGCATGGATATTTTCAGTAATTCTTACCAATTGGTATCTCCATCTTTATAATTCCATCATTGCTTTGGAGTGCCATGTACCACTGGTTCTACCAAAATAACATAGATACTACTGTTTGTGGTTTGCCTCCTGTAGTGCTAGCATACTCAGATACAGTGAAACCTTAAAGAGTTAGTTTTTCCCAAACTCTGTATTACCCACATGGGAACCGCCACACACTGTGATTGATGGGGGTATGGGGTTCAGTTAGACAAAGCTTAACTCTGGTTTAGCGATATCACTGACTGACTTTGTCTTCCCCATGCTCTCTTCGCCACACTGGAGTGTCATTCATATGTTGAACTGTTGGGATAATACCTTTACCATTGATTGTCATAAGTTTATTATTTTTGCCAACCTGTTCAGATATATTGAAATGTACTACTTTTCTAAATGACATTGCTGTCATTGATTGCGGTTTGTTTATTGTTTCTATTGTATTACAGATGTCTTGAAACTTTGTAATGTTAATTTTTTCTGAGTTTCGCTCTTATCACATAGGAGCCACCACACACTATAGGTGGTGGGGAGTAAGGGGTTTAGTTAGACAAAATTTGACACTGGTACAGCGATTTTTGCTACCCGACTTCGTCTTCCTCATCCTCCCTTCACCACGCTATAGGGTCATGCATATGTTTAACTCCCGCCATAATACCTTTGACATTGATTATTACTTGTTTAGTGTTAGACTGTTCTGTTCAGGTATATTGAATTTTGCTAATGCTTGACTCTTCTTGTTATGTTTTTATTATAAATGGTACGTTACACACTCTAGGCAGTGAGACAAAATAGATACACATAGTAGAAACCTGACATTAGCTTAGATTAGAAGCATGAGCCAAGAAAGGCTGACTGGGGTTAGGCCTCACATTCCGGCCTCCCCCCCACCTTGATAGTTGTGCTCTCTTGCTACTGTTAGCAAGAGCACTCATTGAGATAGTGTAACATACACATCATTACACGCCCTGACAGTCCCTGTGACTCCACACACTGACTGTAAGAGTATAAGTGAAGCTCACCCCCCCTTATACACCCTACTTGTTTCTTCCCCCACCTCCTCTTCTTGACCCCCAACTAGTCATTCCTCCCTAACTCTTTCCTCCTCCCCTCAGCCCAAAGGAGTTTATATATCCTGCGGGCCCCATGGCACCCATTTCTGTAGCCACCCTCAATACTCAGGGGCTAAACTCCCCCACTAAGCGAAGCCTCTTATCTAATTTTTTGAATTCCCACAGACTGCACATCGTGTTCCTCCAGGAGACACACTGGGACAAAAAACTCAGACCTTTCCGTAACCCAACCCACTACCCTATTTGTGAAATGGCTTCTTTCACTGAGAAAAAGAGAGGAGTAGCGATCCTGATCCACAGAGATGTCTGCTGTACTACAGAATATGTGGACCGTGACCCTGAGGGTAGATACCTGATTTTGATCTGTACCCTTAATGGCATACTATATACACTGGCCTCCATCTACACCCCTAACGTTAAACAGATTCCGTTCTTGAGAAAATTTTTAAGGAGACTGAGCGAGGTTAAGAGGGGCCATCTACTGATGGGAGGGGACCTGAATTTGGTTTGGGACCCCACTTTGGACAAAATGACCCCTAAAGCTTGCCCTGCTGACCGTAACCTCAATACTCAATCCAATGCGCTTCGCAAGCTCATGTATCAGCATGGTCTTTATGATATCTGGCGCTGTCTTGCTCCAACTGACAGAGACTACACCCATCACTCCAAACCACATAACTCCTACTCCAGGATTGATTACTTGCTCTGCGACTCCTGGACATTGGACCAATTCTGTGCCCCATGTATACGATCGTGCCCATGGTCTGACCACGACCTGGTTAGTGCTAGGTGCCTGGTGTTGCGTCCCCCCGACAGTAGACCCTCCTGGAGGCTGCCAGACCAGTTTCTTTATGAAACAGAAATCCCCCAACTTGTCGAGACCATCTCAGATTTTCTGAGACTTAATGATACCGGTGACACAAGCCAGAGGATACTGTGGGCCTCATTTAAAGCTTACCTCAGGGGGCATTTTATTAAAAAGAGCTCATTACTGAAAGCCAAGAACAAAATGAGTAACAAGAGTGCCCCCCTGCCCACCCTGGCTGATTGAATAGGCTCTATCAGAGATCAGATCAACATGAGGGAACAGCTTCGGGTCCAAGCAAATCTAATGAGACTCAAACAGCTATATTTTTACAAAGGAAATAAGGCTGACAGATTACTTGCCCGTAAGCTTCGGGATCGCGGGGTCCAAGCTTGGATCCCTTCGATCACCACGCCAGCAGGTACAGTCCGCTCACCGAAAGCTATAGGGAAGGCATTTGCTGATTATTACACCTCCCTATATAACTTAAGAAATGATTCTCTGGGGACAGACGTGCACAGAGAGGCGATCCAGCAGTTCCTAGCGAAATTGAATCTCCCTACTTTGGACGCAGATTCAGTTGATGATCTGATTGCCCCGTTCAACCTGGAGGAGGTCAAAGCGGCTATTCTTGCTCTAAAACCTCATAAGTCACCTGGCCCTGATGGGTTCACGGGTCTATTTTACCGTAATTTTGTCCATCTCTTATCTCCTGTTCTGCTTCGCCTCTACCAGGAAGTTGCAGAAACTGGAGCTTTCCTTCCCGAATTTCTGGAGGCTAGTATCCTGACCATCCCCAAAGAGGGGAAGGACCCCTCGCTCTGTGAGAGCTACCGACCAATTTCGCTAATTAATGTGGACGTGAAGGTCTATGCTAAAGTCCTAGCAATCAGACTCGGAAAACACCTAACCTCACTGATCCACTTAGACCAAGTGGGATTTATCCAGGGTAGGCAGGGTACTGACAACACCCGCAGACTTTTGAATATCTTCATGGAAGCGGCTGACATGGAGTTGCCCCTCCTCACCTTGTCTTTAGACGCAGAAAAAGCGTTCGACAGGGTGGGGTGGGAATACATGTTCTGTACTCTGTTGCGTTTTGGGATCCCCCGGGTGTTTCGGGAGGCTGTTGCAGCCCTTTACACCTCCCCGACAGCAGTAGTCAAGGGGTTGGGTTTTTGCTCGCCCAAAATTGTCATCCGTAATGGGACCAGGCAGGGGTGTCCCCTGTCCCCGCTCCTTTTTGCTCTAGTTATGGAGCCACTGGCGGAGGCAATCAGAGAAAATACGGGAGTCCAGGGTCTTCAGATTCATGATACCCTGCAGAAGTTGGCCCTTTTCGCTGACGATCTCACGCTTTTTTTAACTAACCCATTAGAATCGCTGCCCCCTCTCCTGGAAATCATTGATACCTTTGGCAGAATATCAAACTACAAGATTAATGTTTCGAAAACAGAGGCCTACATGATATTCCTTGGACAGACGGAACAAAGACGTCTTAGGAGGTCTTTTTCGTTCAAGTGGTCCACGGTCGGGATCAGACACCTGGGGGTATTCCTGTCCCATGCAAAAGACATAGTGATACAGGAAAACTACTCAACCCTACTAAAGGGGGTAGAGACTAGGTTGAAATCCAAGAAATTTGAGGAAATCTCATGGATGGGCAGAATTGCTGCACTTAAAATGATGATCCTCCCCAAATTGACTTATATAATGAGGTGTATCCCCATTCCAGTGCCAGAGTGGATACTACGCGGCTTCAAATCAATATTTAATTCCTATGTTTGGGAAGGCAAGAGGCCGAGAGTGGCGGCAACCACCCTACAGGCCCCAGTAACCAGAGGTGGACTGGGCCTACCCAATGTTCAACTATACTATCAGGCGGCCATGCTCTCGCATGTTTCAGCGTGAGGACCAGCCCTACCCCCTACTAGGTGGAGGGAGCTGGAACAAGCCTCTCTACCGGCATACACTGATCTCTCGGACCTACTATGGGTCCCCCAACATTTAGCCGCACGAATACCTGTCTCAAACCAACTTATCAAAGGCTGCCAAACAGCCTGGTTCCAACTGAGACATAACCAATTGATAGCCCCTTATCCATCCCCCATTCACCCAGTCTTGTCGCTCCTGCGGGAGCTGCCTAACGTCAGGCTTGCCTTTTGGAGGTCCCATGAGATTGCCACATTGGGAGACTTTTACCGGAATGAAAACCTCCTTTCAAATCCAGACATGATAGCTAGGTTTGACATCCCTCGTCACCTGGAATTTGATCTTACGAGACTTAGATCTCTTATGAAAGCCTGGGGATTCCTGACTGAAAAGATCAGGGCCCCCACAATTTGGGAGATCAGATGGAAAACAAACCAACAATTATACAAGCCTCTTACTGCTCACTACAAATCTCTTTTGGGGCCACCTGCCCTTGTGAAGACAAGACATATGATCTCCTGGGAAACGGAGTTGGGTTTGACCTTCACTCCCCTTGACTGGTCCAGGGCGATACAATTAACCAAAACTGCTCTCCATTGTGTCACACTCTATGAGCTTTACTTCAAGATCATTTCTAGATGGCACTTGGTGCCGACTAAACTTCGTACTCTGTACCCCAGCCACTCACCCCTGTGTTGGAGAGAGTGTGGCGAGATCGGCACGCCACTTCATGTGTGGTGGTCGTGTGATCACCTGAGACCGCTCTGGTCTAAGACCTCTGCGACCTGTGCAGCACTGGAACTCCCGACGCCCGATACCCCTGGCCTAGCCCTCCTGCATATTGGAGTAAAAAAGATTCCGAGACATAAGAGATATCTGTTGGTCTATCTGCTGACATCTGTCAAGATGTTGATAGCCAGGAACTGGAAGAAACAACAGCCCCCAAGATGGCAGGCTGTGGTTGATCACCTGCACTACATTAAATCTATGGAAGACTATGTCTTTCGGATGAACAACCAATCTGCTACCTTCAGCCAAATTTGGGAACTCTGGGAGACTCACCTCAAACTGGCTGCGTAGTTGCTCCTTCCCCTGGCTGCTGATGGCCTGCTCTGACCTGTGACCCCTATCGACCTAGAGGATGCACCCTGTTAATCCTGAGCTGAGTTGCTGGGTCATAAACTGCCCCCCCCCCTCCTCCCACACCTGATACCTCTCCTTTCCTATTTCCCCCCCCCACCCTCGTGGGGACATGAACGATTGAGCCTCACACCCGAACCTCCAAGCATATATACTATGTATACATACTATCTGCCACACCGACTGTCAGACACTTTAGGTATGGCACTTATAGCGATACCTTATTTAAAAAGTAAAAACTTTGTTGTCCCTTTAGAATAACCAAAACATAATAACCGAGTCCTACAGATACGCATTGGGTAATGTCTCTTTACTACTTGTGACTTCTATACTGAGTACATTGATCCTCTTTGTAGACTATTCCTCCTTAACCCGATTTTGTGTAACCCTACTAAAATTTATGTCATATGTTAATCGTGTTGTTATATGGTTTCTGAAACTTATTCTATCAATAAAAATTTATTTTGAAAAAAAATAAATATACAACACTAATATACAGGCCACTAATATACAGGCCACTAATTTACAGGCCATTAGAGATTACCATTGAGGTACATACCAAAAATAAACAACACTACTGCTGCTAACACCACAGGTGGGGAGAAGTGAGTTCTCAGCACAACATTCCTATTTACTATTGGTCACTATTGTATATAGGAAGTAGCCGGAAGTAGCATCAGCCAATAGAGCATTGGATGGAGTGTAACTCAACAGTCTACCCCAAAATTGTTATTGTTTAAAAAGATAACGCCTTTACTACCCATTCCCCAGTTTTGCACAACAAACATTGTTATATTAATATACTTTATAACATTTAAACCTCTACATTTCTGCCTATTTCTAAGCCACTACAGACAGCCTCTTATTACGTTTTTTTATTAGCTTTTTACAAGACACTGCTAATTTATGTGTTCCATATAGATAACATTGTGCTCAATCCCATGGAGTTATGCAGGAAACAGCACTAATTGGCTAAAATGCAAGCCCATAGATAATAAATAAATAGCCATGTGATCAGGGGGCAGTCAGAAGAGGCTTAGATACAAGGTAATCACATAGATAAAAAGTGCATTAATGTAACCGTGTTGGTTGTGCAAACTTGGGGAATGAGTAATAAAGGGATAAACTATCTTTTAAAATAATGAAAATCCCTGTAATGTGAATTAGGCTGATCAGCAGTTGCAGATCCAACCTCTTACAGAGGTTTTAAAACAGTATACCCTTAATGGCATTGTACCACGCTCTGTTACAAGTGTCAGTTAGCACCTACTATACTAATAATATGAAAAGGTATTAAATATAAGGTTTAACTGCCCATGATGAATAGTTTGTCATATTAAAAAAGACCAGAAAAAGATCTAAACTTATACATAGAGTAAATACAAGAACACAATACAAACATGTAATTAAATGTTGGCACTGTTTTCTGCTTCAAAAATATTAAGTAAAACATGTTTACATTTAAATTAATTTACCAGTATAATTTGTACACTTATTACTGCTCATTGGTGTATAGGTACTTTCAACTACTACTCAATGAGCATTAGCAGACGTACCTATCAACCAATGCCTAAAAAAGCCCTCGCTTGACCCCTCCACCCCTTCTAACTATCGACCGGTCTCCTTATTTCACTTTGCTTCAAAATTATTGGAACAACTGGTCTACAATCGACTAACTCAATTTCTCACAACTAACTCTTTACTTGATCCACTACAATCTGGTTTCCGCCCTAAACACTCAGAAACTGCTCTTGCTAAAGTAACAAATTACCTGTTATCAGCTAAAGCAAAAGGCCACTACTCCTTACTAATTCTTCTTGACCTATCCGCTGCTTTTGACACAGTCAACCATCCTCTCCTCCTAAAAATACTACATTTATTTGGCATCTGAGACACAGCCCTCTCCTGGTTTGCCTCATATCTCTCAAACCTAATTAATAACATATTGTTAATAACATATCTTGCGATCCTATGCCTCTCTCAGTTGGAGTACTGCAAGGCTCTGTCTTGGGTCCCTTGCTTTTCTCTCTCTATACATCCTCCCTTGGAAAACTTATAGCCTCCTTTGTATTCCAGTACCACTTATATGCTGATGATACCCAAATCTATCTTTCCTCTCCTGATATCTCTCCCTCTTTACTCAACCAAATTTCCAACTGCCTCTCTGCAATTTACTCTTGGATGTCTTCACACTACCTCCAACTCAATCTGTCCAAAACTGAGCTGCTTCTTATTCCCCCTTCTTCGAGACATCCAACACCTGACATTTCTCTGGCAGTTGGAGAATATTCTCAACACCTCACCCCAAGTTTGCTGTCTTGGGGTCACACTAGACTAAAAGCTCACATTCAACCCACATATACAAGTGCTTACCAAATCCTGCCGTTCACACCTACACAACATTTCCAGAATTCGTCCCTTCCTTACTCAAAAAACAACAAAAATACTTATTCATTCGCTCATTTTGTCACGCATTGATTACTGCAACCTACTCCTAAATGGCCTTCCAAAACACCGCCTCTCCTCCCTCCAATCTATTATGAATGCTTCAGCTAGACTCATGCACCTAAGTCACCAATCTACATCAGCGACTCCGCTCTGCCAGTCTCTACACTGGCTCCCCATACACTCCAGAATACAGTTTAAAGTATTAACCCTAACTTACAAAGCACTAAACAGTCTAACTCCCAACTATATTTCCTCTCTTATCGTGAAATAGTCCCCATCCCGTCCTCTTCGATCAACCTCTGACCTACGTCTCTCCACTCCTGTTATCTTTACGTCCCACTCCCGCCTCCAAGACTTTGCACGTGCTGCTCCTGTCCTCTGGAACTCTCTACCCTGCTCCATAAGACTGTCTCTAACCTTGGATAGCTTCGGACGCTCCTTGAAAACCCACCTATTCAGAGAGGTGTACCATATCTCCTCCATCCCTCATCCGAACCAAACTAATACATGAACTGCCTGACTCACTACTGCAACTACAACTTATGTAACAAGTTACCCCAACCTTATGTCTCTGCACCCTAAACCTGTAGACTGTGAGCTCTCCGGAGCAGGGCCCTCTTCCTCCTGTACCAGATTTGTTTAGTTTTATGTTTTGTATTTTTATCAAAAATGTTGTCATTGTATACCCCTATCATTGTACCCAGCGCTACGGAATTTGACGGCGCTATACAAATAAATGATAATAATAATAATGAGTATTAGCAGGAAATACCAATCAACCAATGAACATTAGCAGGAAATACCTATCAACCAATGAGCATAATCAGACGTACCTGTCAACCAATGAGCATTAGCATATGTACCTATCAACTATTTAAATGCAACACATTGCATAGCAATGTAGGTAAAATGTCATGTAAAGTTTCATCTATTGCGACAGGTTTAGGAGCACCGAGATTTGTCACCTGGACCTTGCAGGCCCTAGGCGGTCGGTGCTCATCACATTGCTGCTGTACTTGTCCTCCATGGCTGACAGCACCTCACTAGCTCAGTATTAAACATTACACAACATATTTACAGCTGCTGGACTCATCGTGACCGTGACACACAAACAGAGCTGGCTAAGCAGCAGGCGTGTTGGCACTGGGATGTCAAGGCACTTAATGATATCTCCTCACATGGAAGCATATTATACTACAGTGCCAGAGGCATTGTCAGCTAACCAAGATGATAACTAAGTTGACAGTGTCAGGCGACGACGTAATGTCATCACACTTTGAGAAATGCAAAAGGGACAAATTTATTTACAATGCATGAATGTGGGAGGGCCCTCTTGGGAAAACTAGAGTATTTACATGACAATTACAAATATTACCTTTTATGAGATGGCAGAGGTGGTGGTACAAGTGAGAGCCCCCATAAAGCCCTGCCTTAGATACATTTAAAAATGGCTTATAGATACATTTCTGGTTAAAAACAGAATTCAGGGAAATGATTGATTGTGTTTATCGGTTCAGCTTTCTAATTGTATAAAAGGGACAGTCTACTCCAAAAATGTTATTGTTTAAAAGATAGATAACGCCTTTACTACCCATTCCCCAGCTTTGTATGACCAATATTGTTATGTTAATACATTTTATAACATCTAAAACTCTAAATCTCTGCCCGATTTTAGGCCCTTCCAGGCCGCCTTTATCTAAGTTTATTTTATGAGCTTTTCACAGCAAGACAGAGCTAGTTAATATGTACCATATAGATAAAACTGAGCTAACTCCTGTGGAGTTACAAATGAGACCGCACTGATTGGCTAAAATGCAAGTCATAAACAGTCCTGAGTACTGTTCCCTCTAAGGCCCGTTTTGTGAGCGGCCCAGTAGTGAAACAGTTAATTAGTGCAATTTGCAAACACTACACAATGCAGACTGCAAGGTGTGTTTACTTTATTAACTGTTTCACTACTGAGTTGCTCAAAAAACTGGCCTTAGAGGGAACTCCTGATAAGGGGGCATTCTGCAGCGGCTTAGATACAATGTAATCACAGAGGTAAAAAGTATATTACTATAACTGTGTTGGTTATGCAAAACTGGGGAATTGGTGATAAAGGGATTATCTATCTTTTTAAACAATCACAATTTTGGAGTAAACTGTCCCTTCAAGTGCTATAAAACATGTTAAGATCTGTGCATATCCTATAAGGGCTAATTAAGAAAAACTAGTTTGCATTAAAAAAATGGTTTAAAAATTGCTGGCAAGTATTTTAAAATAATTTTCAAAAATAAGCAAAATTACTTACATAGCCATGCTGTCTGGAGTAATCTGCTCCCCCCCCCCCCTTTTATCAGTGTTTAGCTTCAGAAACGCAGGCATTGTATTTCAACTAAGTTCTCAGCTGCTTATTTGCTTCTAGGCCTGCTCCAGCAGATAATGACTGTGCAGGTCTGCATTCTACCAAATCAAAGGTAAATATAGACACAGCCATAGAAGGAAATGTGTGGGGGGAGTTAGAGCTGTACAATTCGAAAACTTAAAAGAAAGGATTAATAGCAAGGCACTGCAGTATAAATCTGCAGGTAAAGTATTTAAAGTACATATTATTATATTTTGTCTCTATCCCAACTTGTTTTATGTCCCTTTAATGTAAGCTCAACTGGCAGCTCCTTATTGCCAGTAGGATCTGCATAGGTTGAACTTTATGCACTTATGTCTTCTTTCAACCTCAAGTATTTTGTTACTATGTTACTATGTAAATTACAGGATGTATGGCAAGATAAATATGGTATACACTGACAAATGTATTTTTAAAACATTATACATTACAAGCTCAAGGTGTTTCATGTTTCTCTAAAGGGCCATAATAATTGCTCCCATAAGGATGCATACAGTAAAACTATTATTTAAACATCACAATTTATTTTTAAAACATTACCTATTTTTTCTTGCACTCCAGGACCAATCAGATCTGACTTCCTTATTAGTTTGGGGAGAGGCTCCATCTGTGAAAACAATTTAATAGCAGTTCTGTGTCTATCATTACACAAGAAGCAGAGAAGTGTTTATAATCTATTGTTTTATGTTAAAATAATAATAATTAAAAAAAATGAATAATGATATTTATCCCAATTTCATTTTGCATAGAAATCTAAGAATAAAACTATAACTGTTTACTTGCTTGTATCTTCCTTTAATCTCTTGCGCCATATGGATGTAAGTGCTACATCACACAGTACTTTGGCCAATGTACTGTGTTGATGTAGTACTTACATTCAGCACTGCAGTGCATGCTCGGGTCCCCACTGTCAGCAAAAGGCACCTGCCTTCATATAGTAAGGGATCGCTGATCGTGCTCCCTTACTATATAAAGGCAGATTGCTGATAGTTACAGAGAGTAGCACGGTCTGTGTCACTCTCTGTAACAAGCATCGTTGATGCAGATTGGGTGCAGTGGGAGGAAAGGAGGGAGGCACGTGGATCAGCACAGCAAAGAGGGGGGGAAGGAAGGGACAGGGTTCCCAACGCTTCAGAAAATGTGTATGAAGGTAGAAGGAGGGATAAGGCCGCTACACTATGAAACAGTAAGGGCTGGAGGGGGAGGGATGACCCTATACTATGAAAAATATTGATATTAGAAGCATATAAAATCATACAATGTAATATAAAATAAAAAAGTTTATTGCTGGCAGATTGCCAGTAGCAAACATGGGGATAGTCAGTGGGACGGCAAGAGCTGTTGGGGCAGGTAAGGGGTGAGGAGGGGCCCCATACACTACATAAATAAATAAAATAAAAAATTATTTATATATATATATATATATATATATATATATATATATATATATATATATATATATAAACTGCATACTGGCAGAATGTCTACCAGTACCAGATGGTGGATACCAGTGGGGGTAGGGAGGAGGGAAAAGAGCTGTTTGGAAGGGATCAGTTAGGGCTCAGGGGGTGGAAGGTCTCAGGTGGGATGGTAATCTCTACGCTAAAGCAAAGATTTACTTTACAAGATAACTGATTAACCCTTTCACTGCAGGAATTTTAAATCTGGTGTGCAGCTGCAATTAGTGGCCTTCCAATTGCCAAAAAATAATGAGCAAGCCATGCATATCTGCTATTTCTGAATAAATGGGATGCAAGAAAAGCTATTGCAACCATTTGTTTTATGGCTGCAGTAGTTGTGTGTAATTAACGCCAGTGAGAAACCCAACATTTTATATAATCATATCTGGTGGCTAAATAGTGGCATCAGATTGATATAACAAAATGGGTCTAGATCAATACCTTGGGTTGTCTACTTTAAAAATATATATAGTTTTTATAGGTAAATTAAAAAAACAACAACAACAGCAAAAAACAAAAAACAAACAAGCAAAGACTCTATTTCTGTTTAAAAGGAGTGATGGAAAAAATGCTAAAACTTCTCCAGTACTTTGGGACATGAACATTATGAACATTATGAACAACTTGAATGCTGCAGTGCAATACAGCAGCAATATAAATTGTAATCTAAATGTGCTTGGCCAAATAAAAGTTAAAGGGACTGGCAGGAAAAGCAGATTGATTATAAATTAACAAATTCAATGTGTCTCCTTTTATAGTAATGGCTGTTAGCAAGCACAAAGCTTTTCTTCTGGCCTGCCTTTGGGGCAAGGTGAGAGGGAGCCCCACAATGTCAGATGTGGGGGAATGAGAAGGTGCAATGTACAAACCGTGAACACTGAATGTTGTGACAGGGATGGGCTACAGTACAGGGGGAGGGTTATAAGGGCGCTGGGCTGAAGAGGGTCTTGCACAGGATCCCGCAATTGTTAATAGTGGCCCTGCTTTCCTGTTGCCATAGCTACAGCTGAGCCATATACTCACACATAGAGAGGCACTGTTTCTGATTGGCTGTCGGTGCAGTAGTTTACAGTACACATTTGGAATGAGAACTGTTTGAGGGACCACAGGCCGACATGTGCATATCAGACTGAACAGGTTGGACATACATAGATTGCTTATTATTGGGGTATATTTATCTGTTTGCAGGAAAGTGGAATTACTCTTTATGATTTCTTAAAAACCATTCACATTAGAAAGTGGATGTTAATTCAAGTAGGGATTTTTTTTTTTATAAAAACAATAAAACAACTGAACCAGTTTGCCTTGTAAATGAGAATAATAGCTGTAGAATCTACTCCTTGCACCATAGAATATTATATCTAACTTCAAGAGAACTGGTGGGGGCTAAAGAGATGACAACCAAGGTCAGCAGTTACTATGTCCATTGGCTGTGGATATTGTCTCCTAATATTAGAAGACAAAGGGCTAATATACAAAACTGATTGTATTAACAAGTGTTAAGCTCTGTTATAAAAAATATAATTAGGAGACATGAATGCAAGAAAGAGAGATGAAGTGGAGAGAAAGGGTGTAGAAAAATGGGCCTTAGTAACTATGTCCTGTCATCTATTGGGTTTTCTATATAAAGTGTTAAATATGTTGTCATGTAAAATGATGGCACAGTGCGGTACCTAAGTGTAGCACACAGTGGGTTAACTTACACTGTTACTACCAGTTGGAACTTTAGGAAAAGCAGATACCTTCTATAGGGAGGAGCTGTGAAAAAGCAGAACATGTTGCTGCTGGTATAAAGTTCCTCCAGCTTTCCGTTCTGAGTGGTCAATGCACGTCATGTTCCCACAAACTGCAAACCGGTTGTGTGCGGCAAATGGCAAGAATTAAAATGGCGACATTTTGACTTGCAGTGTTTAGTTCAGTTTTTAGTTTTGGTTTTCTATACAAATAGAAGTGCAAGACTTTGTTTATGTTAATAGTTTCGTGGAGCTGTATGCTATATGTACAGTACTGTATACCTTATTGTATATCCTCACGGGTTGAGGGTTTTGCTAAATGATTGCTATGTACTGTTGTATTCTTTACCTCAATAAAAAAAAAACATAAAAAAAAACAGGATTTCTGACTTCTTAAAGGGACATTTCAGTCAAAATGTAAATGAACATAGATTTATTACATATTTGAATAGAAACATATTTGCAATATACATGTACTGGCAAAAATGCTTCTAGTAAGAGTTATCACTGTTATAGAGTTAACATTTTTCTCTGCACGTGCATGTGAAGCATAACTAGATATTGTCACTGCACCCACATATTAAATACTGCAGCTGCTCAGATCATCAGCGAGGCTTGTATCATGTCAGCAATTAACAAATTGAGTCATTACCAGATGGTATAAGCGCCTTAGGGTCTCCGAATAAGTGTTGTGTTTAAAATGCTGGTGCACGGTGCATACTTAAATACACTTTTGAAACAGCTATAGCTTTTATAAGAAGCATTTTTGCTAATGCATGTATATTACGAAATTGCTTCTGTTCAATACCAAAATGCACCCATGTGGTTTCCAGATTTGGCTGGAATATCCCTTTAATTAAAAATGTCAGCTGTTCCCCCTGAATACAAAAACAACAGTTGTGTAAACTTATACATTAACAAATGGAGAATAGAAACACAACGCAAGCATTTTCTATTTTTATGTTGAAATTCTTTTTTATTTTGTTTCCACAGGATAATTACATTACAGTCAATACATCTTGAAAATAATAAGCATGTTATCGAAGATGGTGATGTATTTACTTTGTCAAATACAGAAACATTGTGCTGACACTAAATTTTATGTATGTCAAAACAAATTGTAAAACTTAAACAATAATAAACTATTCAAACAGTAAAAACAATAAAAATGTGGTCATCTGTCGGGTTTGAAAATATCTAAGTACCATCTATGACGTGTATTGGTTTGCGTTTCTATCTTGATTCCTGAAGATAAGTGCTCTCTTGTTTTACATGTAAAACCAGATCTTATGAAAGCGATCTGTATCCCCCTGAATCCAGGCCACCCTCTCAGACATATTGTATATATAATTTATCTTATCTAGTACTTCTTGCCAAGCAGGAGGACCCCTCTTCCAGTGCCGTGCTATGCATACTCTGGTAGCTGTACATACTGAGTTTTAATGAATTTATTAGTTATAGAATTTAGATGGGGGATCTCTCGGTTCAAAAGTGCTGGGACATAGGATTATATTTTCATCCAAAACTCTACTAAGCATACCGTTTAGCTGAATCCATATATCCTTTATTATATTACAATACCACCACATATGTCTATATGAGCCCTGCTCCCCACACCCTCTATAGCAGAGTTTAGATTTGGTAAAGGAATAGTGGGAGGTTCTCAGTGGTGTTAAGTACCACCAGAATGCTGTCTTCATTCAGTTTTCTCTAAGATCTGCACTGATTAGTCCCCTGCTGGAATTGAATAATATTTGATCCCATTAATTTTTTGGGAGCGTGCCCCCTCCATCCTCCTCCCATTTCAGGGCTACAGCTGACTTAGTGGTGTATTTTATGTCTTGGATTGCTATATATAGCTTAGATATGATACGCTTTTCTCTAGAAGGGTTTAATAGTGTTTGGGTTTTGCCTAAAGCTATGTCATATTTGTTGAGTACCAAGGAGATTTGCGCCGGGGTTAGGTTCCAGAAGAAATGGTTGTAAATTGAAATCGTTGTAAATTGAAACCCAGTTTATAATGTAAGTCAATGGGAGTTAGGTTCCAGGCCCCTCTCAAAATTGTCATAAGTAACATCTAATACATTACATTTTAAAGCTTTGAAATGAAGACTTTAAATGCTAAACAGCATTATAAACCTAATAATATATATTGTATCATCATCAAACTAAGTTTAATGAACAAAAACATTTGCTAAACATCACTTAATAAAATAATTACACAACACGTTGTATCACCATCAAACTAAATTTAATGAACAAAAACGTTTTTTTACTTGCATTTTTCTGCAAACAGTTCTCTGCATTGTTAGCATGTTAAATAATATTGGGTCTGCACCTATTCTATGCATTTCAATCTGCAGTAATTAATAGGCAGTTAGGCACCCTCACCTCAAGCAGCTGGACAGGAAGATAAAAGGAAAGTGGCTGCTAGACCTTGTTGATCGATAGGTCTGGTCTGCTCTGTGTACACAGATCAATTTCAGTCTGCTAAGCTTGCATTACTTTGCTGCAACACAAGCAGACAGCTCCACCTACTGGCTGTTTTAATTAGTGCACTGCTTTCCAATGCTTTTCAATAGCAGTCACATGACTGAAAAAAAAGGTTGTTATTCTGAAACGGCGCAAATTGAACTGGCGTAAACCGAGGGCCACCTGTATACAAACCAATGCAGCTTTTGTGGGTGCAACTTCTCCTGTAACTGAGTGAATGTAAGGATACGAGACTTCTCAATAAAGTCTGCTTCCCTATACAGACCTTTATTAGTTTATTTACCCACCAGTCTATGAATTTCCTTTGGTAATAAACATCTTATTGGCTTAGTCCATGATTTTAATGGAAGCATCTCTGGGGACTTGGTAATCAATTTCCAACGTGTCATTGTTTCTAAGGTTGAGGAAAGTCTAAAGTTTTGTTGATCAAAGTCTTTCTCTGAGTCCCATAAGAAGTCGTCTCAGTTTTCTATTCCTAACAAGTCAGTCTCAATTCTTGTCCATATAAGCATTTTCTATTTTTAAACATATTTCCCCTTGAAGTTATAGATATTACAGAAATCTTCATTTTAGCATTAGTTGCTCTTCAAATGTAAATGCTTTTGTTTTTTAATTGACAGGTGGAGCAGCCACTGAGATAACCATTATCCTGCTGTCTATAAGGCCAGCGGTATGGCCTGTGATTGGCTGTACAACCTGTCAATTAAATAATGAAAAAAAGAAGAAAGACACATGCAGACTGATGCTAATGATTCTGTGCCTGTAATCTCTATAAACTCAAGGGGATACACTTGTTAATGACATATTTATGCAATTCATTGTCATTGTTTATCCAGTTAAAAAGGGACATTAAACGCACAAGATTATTATAATTTATCAGTAAAACACCACAATATTCTGTAGCACTAAATATATAATTATTAGGGTGTATAATACAATACAATTAGATTTTACAATTAAATTGTTACATGGTGAGGAGGACCCTACCTCAAGGCAGGGTCGGCTCCAAGGGGGGGCATTGACGGGCAATGCCCGCCCAAATGGAATGCTGTGCCCCCTGAAAAAAATTATTTTGTTATTGTATAAATAAGTGTAGAAAAACAATGAGTAGTCTTCTTCTTAAATTATTATATTCCGGTTTATTAGCTAAATCATAAAAAACAGAGTAGAAAGAATACTCATTTAAGAAAGACTCGTTTTTCTATACTTTTTTGCGAGTGGAGGAACTTGCTTCTCTTCTTCGAGTTGTAGCAGCTCTTTGGATTCATACTCCCCCTTGAATTAAGATCTGGTAATAACACCAGCCGAAGAGTGGAGCAGAATGCATGTGACTGGCAGCGTTTCATGGAGACGCTATACCTACTTCCTGTGTGGCCGATTGGAATCCCTCTGTGGGACTGGAGTTCTTTTCGCTCCGGTGCTAAAAGCAGGAAGGATTTAGTGGTAATCTGGGTCGAAGATGTTATAAAGATTTGCTTCATTCTCGGAAGCCAGAAGGTCATGTGAGTAAAACGGCTTGGTCCGTTTAGTTGCTCCCTGGTTATCGCTGACTTTGTGTTTTGTGCTAGGTGTTGGATCTTGGTCAGGTATAGGCTTATATAGTCGTCGCATAAAGAACAGTTTGGTTCAAATATTTTGTCCAGGAGATTTGGTGGCTTACTTTTCTTGTATAAATAAATGTGTCATAATTCTGGAAAGGTGGTAACCCTAGTTATGATACCAGTCACACCAAGTGGGTATTCACACAGCATATTGTGTGTGTATCACTTTCTCAGTGGAATGATGCTGACCTTTTACAAGCAACACACAGAAACTGTTCCCTGCACAATGTGTGCAAACAAGACTCTTACAGGGAGACTGCATAGAATAAATCTCTTACATGCAATGCACCTTCACCTAGGGTAGCTATGACACCAGCCCCGAACTGTAAACGTTCTCAAAATACTTTTTAAACCAGTCACTCAATGGGAACAGTTCACAAATGATACCAGCAACCACGCAGCAAATCGTGCACATTTCAATCATGGTGTGGGTGTTCCCATTATAGTGTGTATATAGCAGTCACATGCACTAGGTGTTCCCAGCATAGCATGTCTATCTATACCAGTCACACACAGTGGGTGGTTCCTTATACAATGCCAACCTCTTGTCCAGCCCATATGCGTGTCATGCTCAAGTTACAGTCCAATGCCTGCAGTGGGCCAGCAAAACAAGCAGTAGGGGAAGGAGCCCTTCTCATCCGACATTTCCAAGCTTTTCTATTTACCATATTATATAGTGTTAACTGAGCTTTGACGCTGCTCTGTGCCAGCATTATATACCCACCGGGCAGGCGGGCAGCATTCCCTCTGAGCCTGTGACTGGCATAGCGGGTCACTCACAACCTTATACAGGCAAAGCGTGTGGTTTCCTGATGCTAATATATCTTCACGTCACGCATATTTTATGTTGTTTACTAACATTACCAGCTGATTACATTAACCAGTAGTTTACTCTCTATATGCATGATTTGCTTGATATATCCACTATAGTCTCAGTGCAGTATGGATTAAAAGTGCTTCTGTCAGTCTCAGATGATTCTGTTGCAAGTGTATTTTTGCACTGTGGTAATTGCACTGTCAGTGTAGCAGTATTTTATTTCTCTTGTAAGGGATGTCCCCTCAGTTGACTCTCATACATGCTTTGTAAAAAATGTGTGCCCCCTCATGAAAAAAAAAATGCCCCCCCCCCCCATTTCATTGTCTGCCCCAAGGAGCTCCCAATCTAAAAGATTTCTATTCACATAAAAGAGTATCTATTTAAACATGTTGAAAATACTTATACACAGGTAAAGTTAAAGGAAAAGGAAACCCCAAATGTTTCTTTCATGATTTGAATAGAACATACAATTTCTAACAACTTTCCAATTTATTTCTATTATCAAATTTGCTTCATTATCTTGTAATTCTTTGCTGAAGGAACAGCATTGCACTACTGTCAGCTGGCAAAACACATCTAGTTAGCCAATCACAAGAGACAAATGTGTGCAGGCACCAATCAGCAGCTAGCTCCCACTAGTGTAGGATATGTGCGTATTCTTTTTCAAATGGGGCTAGCAAGAGAACATAGCACATTTGAAAATAAAAGTGAATTTATAAGTGTCTTAAAATGACATGCTCTATCTAAATCATGCAAGTTTAATGTTGACTTTCATATCCCTTTAAAGATGTTAAAAAAGTGCATGTTGTGGATATGTCCATGAGATAGACATTGCACTGGATAAATCTCACAGAAGTAACATGTCTCACAAACTTACGGCTAGATTATGAGCTTTTCGGTGTGAGGGGTGAGGTATTAACTTGCCCGTTATTGTCACCGCTCACTTACCTACAGCGCTGGTATTACAGGTTTCCATAAACCCGGCGTTAACAGGCAAGAAGTGAGCGTAGAGCAAAATTGAGCTCCATACTGCACTCCAATACCAGCGCTGCTTAAGTGAGCGGTGAGCTGGTTATACGTGCTCGTGGACGATTTCCCCATAGACATCAATGGGGAGAGCCGGCTGAGAAAAAGCCTAACACCTGCAATAAAGCAGCATAAAGCTCAGTAACGCAGCCCCATTGATTCCTATCGGGAAACAAATTTTATGTTTACACCTAACACCCTAACATGAACCCCGAGTCTAAACACCCCTAATCTGCCACCCCTGACGTCTGCATTATACTTATTAACCCCTAATCTGCCACCACTATAATAAACATATTAATCCCTAAACCGCCGCACTCCCACCTCACAAACATTAGTTAAATATTATTAACCCCTAATCTGCTGCCCCCGTCGCTGCCACTATACTAAAGTTATTAACCCCTAAACCTAAGTCTAACCCTAACACCCCCTAACTTAAATATAATTAAAATAAATCTAAATAAAAATTCCTATCATTACCTAAATTATTCCTATTTAAAACTAAATACTTACCTGTAAAATAAACCCTAAGCTAGCTACAATATAACTAAAAGTTACATTGTAGCTAGCTTAGGGTTTATTTTTATTTTACAGGCAAGTTTGTATTTATTTTAACTAGGTAGAATAGCTACTAAATAGTTATTAACTATTTACTAACTACCTAGCTAAAATAAATACAAATTTACCTGTAAAATATAACCTAACCTGAGTTACACTAACACCTAACACTAAAATTAAATAAATTACCTAAATTAAATACAATTAACTAAATTACAAAAACAAACAAACACTAAATTACACAAAAAAATAAAAAAATATCAGATATTTAAACTAATTACACCTAATCTAATAGCCCTCTCAAAATAAAAAAAGCCCCCCCAAAATAAAAAAAAACCCTAGCCTACAATAAACTACCAATAGCCCTTAAAAGGGCCTTTTGCGGGGCATTGCCCCAAAGAAATCAGCTCTTTTACCTGTAAAAAAAATACCAACACCCCCCAACAGTAAAATCCACCACCCACACAATCACCCCCCCCAAATAAAATCCTAACTAAGCTCCCCGTTGCCCTGAAAAGGGCATTTGGATGGGCATTCTCCTTAAAAGGGCATTTAGATCTTTTTCTATTGCCCAAACCCTAATCTAAAACTAAAACCCACCCAATAAACCCTTAAAAAAAAACTAACACTAACCCCCGAAGATCCATTTACAGTTTTGAAGACCGGACATCCATCCTCAACGAAGCTGGGAGAAGTCTTCATCCAAGCGGCAAGAAGTCCTCAACAAAGCCAGGAGATGTCATCATCCAATCCGGCAGAAGTGGTCCTCCAGACGGGCAGAAGTCTTCATCCAGACAGCATCTTCTATCTTCATCCTTCCGACGCAGAGCGACTCCATCTTCAAGACATCCGGCGCGGAGCATCCTCTTCTTTCCACGGCTAACGATGAATGAACGTTCCTTTAAATGACGTCATCCAAGATGGTGTTCCCTTAGATTCCGATTGGCTGATAGAATTCTATCAGCCAATTGGAATTAAAGGTGAAAAAATCCTATTGGCTGATGCAATGATTGGAACAGCCAATAGAAGCATCAGCCAATAGGATTTTTTCACCTTTAATTCCGATTGGCTGATAGAATTCTATCAGCCAATCAGAATACAAGGGACACCATCTTGGATGATGTCATTTAACGGAACCTTCATTCGTCGTTAGCCGCGGAAAGAAGAGGATGCTCCATGCCGGATGCCTGAAGATGGAGCCGCTCCGCGTCGGAAGGATGAAGATAGAAGATACCGTCTGGAAGAAGACTTCTGCCCGTCTGGAGGACCACTTCTGTCGGATTGGATGAAGACTTCTCCCGGCTTCGTTGAGGACTTCTTGCCGCTTGGATGAAGACTTCTCCCGGCTTCGTTGAGCATGGATGTCCTGTCTTCAAAACTGTAACTGGATCTTCGGGGGGTTAGTGTTAGGTTTTTTTAAGGGTTTATTGGGTGGGTTTTATTTTTAGGTTAGGGTTTGGACACTGAAAAAGAGCTAAATGCCATTTTAAGGGCGATGCCCATCCAAATGCCCTTTTCAGGGCAATGGGGAGCTTAGGTTTTTTTAGTTAGGATTTTATTTGGGGGGTTTGATGTGTGGGTGGTGGGTTTTACTGTTGGGGGGTGTTTGTATTTTTTTTTTTTTACAGGTAAAAGAGCTGATTTCTTTGAGGCAATGCCACGCAAAAGGCCTTTTAAGGGCTATTGGTAGTTTAGTTTAGGCTAGGGTTTTTTTTATTTTGGGGGGCTTTTTTATTTTGATAGGGCTATTAGATTAGGTGTAATTCGTTTAAATAACTGATGTCTTTTTTTTTATTTTGTGCAATTTAGTGTTTGTTTTTTTTGTAATTTAGGTCATTTTATTTTACTTAGTTAATTTATTTAATTGTAGTGTAAGGTTAGGTGTTAGTGTAACTCAGGTTAGGTTTTATTTTACAGGTAAATTTGAATTTATTTTAGCTAGGTAGTTAGTAAATAGTTAATAACTATTTAGTAACTATTCTACCTAGTTAAAATAAATACAAGCTTGCCTGTAAAATAAAAATAAACCCTAAGCTAGCTACAATGTAGTTAGTTATATATTAGTTATATTGCAGCTAGCTTAGGGTTTATTTTACAGGTAAGTATTTAGTTTTAAATAGGAATAATTTAGGTAATGATAGTAATTTTTATTTAGATTTATTTTAATTATATTTAAGTTAGTGGGTGTTAGGGTTAGGGTTAGACTTAGGATTAGGGGTTAATAAATTTAGTATAGTGGCGGTGACGTTGGGGGCGGCAGATTAGGGTTTAATAACTGTAATGTAGGTTGCGGCGATGTTAGGGACCGCAGATTAGGGGTTAATAATATTTAACTAGTGTTTGCGATGCAGGAGTGCGGCGGTTTATGGGTTAATATGTTTATTCTAGTGGCGGCGATGTCGGGAGTGGCAGATTAGGGGTTAATAATTTTATTTTAGCGTTTGCGAAGTGGGAGGGCCTCAGTTTATGGGGTTAATAGGTAGTTTATGGGTGTTAGTGTACTTTGTAACACTTTAGTTATGAGTTTTATGCTACAGCTCTGTAACGTAAAACTCATAACTACTGACTTTAGAATGCGTTACAAATCTTGCGGGATAGGCTGTACCGCTCACTTTTTGGCCTCCCAGAAAAAGATTGTAATACCGGCGCTATGGAAGTCCCAATGAAAAAATACTTTATGCAAATTGCGTAAGTTAATTTGCGGTACGGCCAAAAAAGTGTGCGGTGCCCCTAAACCTGCAAGGCTCGTAATACCAGCAGGAGTGAAAAAGCAGCGTTATGAGCTAATTTTTTACTCATACCACAAAACTCGTATACTAGCCGATAATTATTTATTTTTTTCTCATCACAGGAACACCCCTTTTCTTTTTCTTTTTTTAAATAAAGCAACTAGTTAATTTAGTATTTTATTAGTGTGAATGAGTAGAGCGCTGGAACTATAAAAGATCCCAAACACCCTATTGATATAAGATCCTTCGGTCTTATAAGTGAGATTTTCTAGATAGTGAGGTATATAGGGGCGTTGTTTCCAGCTTAAGGGATCGTACGTAGCTATGTAACCTTGTATTTTCCTAATATGGTGATAATAGTGTATTTAATAATATTTTAAAAGGTGAAAAATAAGGTGACAATATTTTATCAATTAAAGTTTTCTTAAAATTATATATACTTGATGTGATTAAATTAATCAATTTTAAATCCTAAATTCTCTCTACACAGTATGTACTTAGTGTACTGTGGCAGGGAACTATATAAATTAAATGTGAAATTTTTAACCTAAAAATCTGTGTATTAGTGCTGTTATATCAAAGTGTGTATTACCCCTATATTTATGGGTGTAAGTGAAAAGATGACCTATATATAAAGTCAGGATACACCATCCAGGATTAATTCCAATTTATTAACTTAGAAAAAATATATTAATAATAAAGTACTTGTTAAAATTTAAAACTCTTATATAATTCAATAAAACTGTTTACATACTCAACTAAAATAAACTGTGGGACATCTCCCAAATTCATAAAACAATATATATTAAACCTTGAGATCAGTGTGTATATTACGTGACAATTACTGAGTTTAAACGTTATTAACAGTAAAATAACAAAGAAGCTAGCTATGAACCTTTTAAATTGTTACTTTGTCTGAGCTGACCTTTGATCTTTACTTAACAGAATTCAACACTTATCAACCTTTCATTTGTGTGTTAAGATATAGTAAAAGCTCACAACTTTATCTCTACTTTACAGGATTAAACACTTATTGGTCTTGCAAATCAAAAATGTAAGCAGTTCTTATTTTATACAGTTCGTGTCTTTGCATTAAACAGGCTTTTCTGTGTGAGACTGCTCCTAGTGCCTTGCACGCAGTCAGAGTCTGTACATATAGCAGCGTATGGTAATGCAAATGAAATAGAGATGTTAGTACACACTATTTTGGGGGTTTACTTGTTTTCTTGTAACGGTACTCACAGATCCTTTTGATTTGGGCCGCTGTGTTTGTCAGATCGGCTTGTGAATTCTGACTGTAGTCCTTCCAGCTTTGCCGCCTCTGTTCGGCGTCTGACGTCACACTCCCCTAAAGGAGGATACTTTCCCAAGACACTGCTACCTGTGTCTCCGTTAGTAGCTCTTTTGGGAAATGTTAGTGATGGAACTGCACTTAGTGCTTTGCACGCAGTTCTTTAAGATAGATTTAAAAGGTGGTAATATAGAGATGATATGGCAATGCCAATAGGAAAGTGCACAACCCGGGTTATGTATATGAATCTTTACAATTCTTCTTTGTAATTAGTAATGTTCCTCAGTCTGTGTATAAGTCACCCAGCTCGACGCGTTTCGCTCTGTTCAGAGCTTTATCAAGATCTTGATGTGTTTAAGTGTTTAATCCTGTAAAGTAGAGATAAAGTTGTGAGCTTTTACTATATCTTAACACACAAATGAAAGGTTGATAAGTGTTGAATTCTGTTAAGTAAAGATCAAAGGTCAGCTCAGACAAAGTAACAATTTAAAAGGTTCATAGTTAGCTTCTTTGTTATTTTACTGTTAATAACGTTTAAACTCAGTAATTGTCACGTAATATACACACTGATCTCAAGGTTTAATATATATTGTTTTATGAATTTGGGAGACGTCCCACAGTTTATTTTAGAAGAGTATGTAAACAGTTTTATTGAATTATATAAGAGTTTTAAATTTTAACAAGTACTTTATTATTAATATATTTTGTCTAAGTTAATAAATTGGAATTAATCCTGGATGGTGTATCCTGACTTTATGTATTGGTCATCTTTTCACTTACACCCATAAATATAGGGGTAATACACACTTTGATATAACAGCACGAATACACGGATTTTTAGGTTAAAAATTTCACATTTAATTTATATAGTTCCCTGCCACAGTACACTAAGTACATACTGTGTAGAGAGAATTTAGGATTTAAAATTGATTAATTTAATCACATCAAGTATATATAATTTTAAGAAAACTTTAATTGATAAAATATTGTCACCTTATTTTTCACCTTTTAAAATATTATTAAATACACTATTATCACCATATTAGGAAAATACAAGGTTACATAGCTACGTACGATCCCTTAAGCTGGAAACAACGCCCCTATATACCTCACTATCTAGTTAATTTAGTACAGTCTTGGGGGCCTATTTATTAAGGTGCAAGCAGACATAACCAATATAGCGGGTCATGTCCGCTGCACATCGATAAATGCTGACAGCATTTATCGATTAGAGAGGACTCTTAGAGTAAAGAACAAAAAATAGCTGCACACAGAGGCACCGATGTAACAAAATCTAACTTTTAATAGGCATAATTAAAACATAAGGACAATGGTACAAAGACTACTTAGGCCCTCCGCAAGCACAAACCTAGGCTAAAAAACACGAAAGGAGTCTTTGTACCACTGTCCTTATGTTTTAATTATGCCTATTAAAAGTTACAATTTATTGTTACATTGCTGCCTCTGTTTGCAGCTAGTTTTTGAGTTTACTGTACATTGGCAGTATGCTCGACCACGCTTAGTGTGCACCCCTTGAGGCAGTGTGACCTATCACAGGTTATCCCAATTTCCAGTGGCATCCAAAATACGCATTTATGGAGGATCTACAGCGGCTTTCAGGTATAGTTATCCTTAGAGTAAAGAACATTGTTCTATTTTTCTTGTTATTAATTTTAGTCTCTGGCAGTTTATTGCTGAAGAAAATAAAAGTTGTAAGGATGCAATTTTTTTAGATAAAAATCTTACACCAAACAAGTATGCCTTAAAAATGATATGCGCAAACAAGCTTTTTCCAGTTCTTTTTGCACATCACCAAACAAGAGGTGTTCGTTTCCACATTGTGGTGAAGCTGCTTACCATGAGCTAGATTACAAGTGGAGCACTATTGTTTGCGTGTGAGTGATATTGGGTTATTGAAGCCATTTGTGTGCAAGTTAAATTCCGCTCGTATTAAATGGGATTGTATGAAAGCAATCCCGATTTACGTCAGAATGATTGCCACTACCTCAGAGCCCTGGTCAACTGTTACGCTCAAATAAAAAGTTACACAAAAACACAAAAAATACATTACAAAGTACAGGTACACTCATAACAACACTATCTAATAAACATTATTAAAAACAAATATTGCATTAAAAAAGTTATAAGGGCTCAAAGATATAAGGTCTCAAGTGTTAGCATAAAAAGTACTACTTTAACATAGAGATACATACATATACTTGTCTAAATTCACAGAAATATATACACATGTAAACACATAAATACACATATATATATACATATATATATGTGTGTGTGTGTGTGTGTGTGTGTGTGTGTGTGTGTGTGTGTGTGTGTGTGTGTGTGTGTGTGTGTGTGTGTGTGTGTGTGTGCGCATTGAAGCCCTTTGCAGTTAAGTAGATGAAAACATGAAAAATCATATTTATGAAATACTTATACTTAATAAAGTGTTATACTGTGTATTTATTAGAAATATTTCACATTCCAGTGTTCTGCACATAGCATAATATGTTTTTTATATTTTTAAATAGATAATCCTGTTTATTTCTTTTGTTTGCATTGGTATGATACAAAAAAGTGGAGAGAAAAAAGCCAAATCTGACACATTTCACGCAAAACAAAAAAATGGACTGGACAAATTTATTGGTACCCTCAATTTAATATTTGGTATTACACCCCTTGGAAAAAATAACTGAAATCAATTGCTTCCTGTAACCATCAATGAGTTTCTTACACCTCTCTACTGGAATTTTGGACCACTCTTCTTTCGGCAACTGCTCCAGGTCTCTCAGATTGGAAGGGTTAATTTTCCCAACTGCTGTTTTGAGATCTCTCCACAGGTGCTTTATGGGATCGAGATCTAGACTCATTGCTGGCCAGTTCATTACTCTCCTGCGCTTTGTCTTAAACCACTTCTGGATGTTTTTTGACGTGTGCTTTGGGTCATTGTCCTGCTGTAAGACCCATGACCTCTGATGGAGACCCAACTTTCTAACACTGGGCCCTACAGCGCACCACAGAATTCTTTAGTAGTCTTCAGATTTCATAATGCCATGCACACAGGCAAGATATCCAGTGCCTGAAAGTGCCATCAAAGAAATTACCAAAACATCAGTGAATCTCCAACATGTTTGACTGTATTCTTTTCTTTAAAAGCCTAATTTATTTTTCTGAAAACAGTAGAATGATGAACTTTACCAAAAAGCTGTAATTTGGTTTCATCTGTCCATGGCACATTCTCCCAAAATGATTTTGGCTTCCTTAGGTAATGTTTGGCAAACTCCAATCTGTCATTTTTATGTTTCTGTGTCAGCAGTGGTTTCCTCCTGGCGCTCCTAGCATAGCGTCCCTTTTTATTCAGATGACTATGTATAGTGCAAGCTGACACATTTGTACCCTGTGCCTGAAGGTCAGCTTGAATTTGTCTTTATCCACCATTCGAACAATCCTTTGTTGCAATCTTTGATCAATCTTTCTCTTTCGTCCACATCTAGGGAGATTAGATACAGTGCCATGGGCTGTAAACTTCTTGACAATGTTGCACACAGTGAACACAGGAACATTAAGATCTCTGGAGATGGACTTGTAACCTTGAGATTATCCATTTTTTTCCCACAATTTTTGTTCTCAAATCCCCAGAAAATGATTTGCTGCTCTTTCTCTTCTCCATGCTCAGTGTTGCACACAGAGACACACAACAGAAAGGTTGAGTCATTGTTTCACCATTTTAACTGGTTGCCAGTGTGATTTCTATATTGTCAGCACCTGTGTGAGTTTAATTACAAATTACAGGAGCAACACAAACTTGGAATGCAATTATTTCTTACAATTTCGAAAAGGTGCCAATAATTTTGTCCAGTCCATTTTTGGAGTTTTGCAGGGAATGTGTCAGATGGGGGGGGGGGGTTCTCCACTTTTTTGTGTCATACCAATACAAACAAAATAAATAAAAATGAGAATTCCTAAACATTTGTAATTGCAACAATTTTCTGGGTGAGGTGGTGCATTACCTGACAGACATGCCGGGGTGCCAGTATTTTTGTCCATGACGGTATATATATACACAGCACACACAAATTATACACACGTAACTTGCTACTGCACTCCCACAAACCAATCCACGCACTCAATCTCAAATTCAAAATGTGTATTTCCAGTACATTCTGGTTAATCCCAACGTTTTGGTTTTATAATCAGACCTTTGTCAAGGGTACAATATCTATAAAGCAACAAAATACAACATAAATATGAAACAACTCACATTTTCAAACACAGTGAAACCACCATGCATAACATCATAATACTGGTAGTGATATCATACCTGTTCCAGCTGTGCTCTTACTATTATAAAATCGAAATGTTGGGATTAACCGGAATGTACCGAAAATAAACATTTTGAAGGGATTAATTGGAATGTACCGGAAATAAACATTTTGAATTTGAGACTGCGTGTGTTGATTGGTTTGTGGAATATATATTATCTTTGTATGTTGCGCTTTTCAATATCCACGATCATCTTTGCGCCACTTGTGGGTGTTAGGTTTTTTCAACTTTTTCAGCTCCATTGAAGTTTATGGGGGAATGCAATTTTGCGTTCGCAACTTCTCAAACTCTATTTGTTAAAACAACTTTGTGAATGCAAGAGCGCAGACTTTTTAGTTTCAACTCGTAATACGAGTGTGAATCTCTGAGCGCAAAAAGATTACTTCCAGGGGTTTTAACTGTTAAACGCGAGCACAAACTACTGCTCCACTCATAATCAAGCTCCATAGGTTTTCATTTATTTCAGATTATCTAAAGGTCTTGCAATCTTTTTTTAATCCCTTAAACACAGTCAAAGAGATTGCTATTCTCAATGTTTTAATTAGAGTTTTTTCAAGTATTTGTACATGTTTTTGAGATTAAAGACATTTGTTGTAGGCAAAAATACAACAATTTAAATAATAATTCTAGATTTTATTCATACATTTTTATGAAACAGTTAAAATATATTATCTTTATAATTATAGTTGTGCCACTTATAATTGTATATGGAAATATATCCTGCGTGGCATTATCATACCTCTGAAAATAAAAGGGACATTATTTAGGCATTTGAAATGAAAAGTTAATTAAAAAATTCTGTCATTTAGAAAAATGTGCATTGTTTTTCATTAATAGTATACACCCCTTGAAAAAAACTTTTAAATATTGTTTATGTTAGTTCAAGTAATGTGACCAATTAGGGACAGATTAAAATGAGCTCCTGCACATATCAACCAATGACTGTGCAGCATGTAGGAGTGTTATGGTTCTGAATACAGCCTTTCTGGGGGTAGTGGAAACACTCTTATTTTAAGAGTTAAAAGCAGGCAAGATTAATAATTAAAGTGTATAGCAAAGTTTTTTATTATGCATAATTAACATTTTAAGGGGAATTGAATTTTAAGTTTAATGTCCCTTTAACTCAGCGCCAGAGGCAGCACCATTTCCCTGTGCTGACTATTTATATACAGAGGTCAGTAGCCAAAAACAAGAAACAGCCAAATTCGATCAGGTTGATTTCTGTCCGCCGCCTCAGAGCAGGCGGACAAGTTATAGAGCAGCGGTCTTTAGACCGCTGCTTCATAACTTCTGTTTCCGGTGAACCTGAAGGCTTGCCGGAAACAAGGGGCCTCACGCTCCATACGGAGCTTGATAAATATGCCCCTAGGAGTGTGCACATTTCTATAGCAGTCTATGGCAGCAGTGTTTGCAACTATGTATAACATTGCTATAACAATGTTCAAAACATTGCTGCCATATGGCTTAAGACACGTGCACACTCCAGAGCTCACCTAGTATTACTCGTTACCAAAAGTTACCATGAAAACTAAGCAAAATTGATCAAAGAAGTAAATTTTAAAGTTGTTTAAAAATGTGTGCTTTATCCAATTTAATTTTGACTTTACTGCCCCTTTAAACTTCCTGGTAAGTTTGAGGGAATACATTTTAAACGATTTTTAAAATTTTAGGGGAAAGATTACATATGCAGTGTCGCCCACGAAAGATGTCAACGCTGGGTTTTACGCGCTTTTGGTATCACATATATGGCGCTGCATATAAATGTGGCGCGTATATTTCACCCGTCGCCCACAATTTTTACTCCCATAGTCTAACAAAGAAACCGCCTCACAAATCGGTATGACATATTAAACGCAAGGACTTACATGGCAAAAATGGAGACATTTTACTCCATTTTCACCTCACCACACATAGGCAGGCGAAGCAAGCCTTATGCTGAAAATGTGAGCACCGTAACTGCCTGAAAATATTAACTAACACCTAACGCATGCGCAATATCTATCTACCTGTCAACCACAATCCCCCACCGCATTACCTAATAGAGTAACCCCAATCCGCCATTAACCCACATCACAATAAACCTAATAAAACTATTAACCCCAATCCGCTATTAACCCACAACGCAATAAACCTATTAAAACTATTAACCCCTAATCCGCCAAACCCACACAACGCAATAATCCTAATAAATCCATTAACCCCTAATTTGCCAAGCCCCCACAACGCAAATAACTAATTAAATTAGTAAGCCCCTAACCTAACACCCCCTAAATTAACCCCAATCACCTAAATTAAAAAATACTAAGTAACAATTAAAAAACAAAAGCTAACATTACTTAAAAATAAAAAAATAAAAATTAATCTAAGATTACAAAAAATAAAAAAGTCTAACAGTACATAAAATAATAAACCAAATCATCAAAAATAAAAGAAATAAACCTAATCCCTGTGAAAATAAAAAGGGCCTTTTGTAGGGCATTGCCCAAAGTTAAACAGCTCTTTTACATGATTAGGGATTTATTGGGCACTCTTAAAAGAGCTGAATGTCATTTTAGGGGCAGTAAAAAAGCTGAATGCCCTTTTAAGGGCAATGTTCATACAAATGCCCTTTTAAGGGCAATGGGAAGTTTAGGATTTTTTAGAGTTAGGTTTTTTTATTTTGGGGGGTTTGTTGGGTGGTGGGTTTTACTGTTAAAGGGGGATTTTGTATTTTTTAAGGTAAAAGAGCTGTTTAGCATAGAGCAATGCACTACAAAAGGTCCTTTTAAGGGCTATTGGTAGTTTAGTTTTAGATTAGGGGGTGTTTTTATTTTGGGGGACTTTTTTATTTTCATAGGGATCAGTTTATTTTTTTTATTTTTGATAATTTGGTTTATTATTTTATGTAATGTTAGACTTTTTATTTTTTTTTATTCTTAGATTAATTTAATATTATTTTTTTTTATTTTTAAGTAACGTTAGCTTTTTTATTTTAATTGTAACTTAGTATTTTTCAATTTACGTAATTGGGTTTAATTTAGAGGGTGTTAGGTTAGGGGGCTTAGGAATTTAATTAGCTATTTGCATTGTGGGGGTTTGGCGAATTAGGGGTTAATGGGTTAATTAGGGTACTTGTGTTGTGGGGGTTTGGCAGATTAGGGGTTAATAGTTTAATTAGGATTATTGTGTTATGTGGGTTTGGCGGATTAGGGGTTAATAGATTTATAAGGTTTGTTGTGATGTGGGTTAATGGTGGATTGGGGTTAATAGTCTTAATAGGTAGTTTGCGATGTGGGTTAATGGCGGATTAATACATTTATTAGGTAGTTTGCGATGTCGGGGTAGGTGGATTTAGGGGTTAATACTTTTACTAGGTAGATCATGATGTGGGTGAATGACGGATTGGGGGTTAATAGTTTAATTAGGCATATTGCATTGTGGAGGGTTGTTGGTTTAAGGGTTAATACATTTATTATTAGTTGCAATGTGGTGGGATTGCAGATATAGGGGTTTTACGTGTCGGGTTTATTTTTGGGAGGCGTGTTAGACTTTTACGGGAGATTTATTTTGATTTTTTCTTAGTTTCTAAAGTGCCATAAATCACTGGTGACTCCAGGAGTTTGTATTTACGCTCATTTCTGGACATCGCTAGTTTATCCGACTTACGGCACTTTATTAACGGCCGGTGCCATATATGTGATACCCCGATGTGCGAGGTGAAATTACGGGCGGGCGTGTTTCAGCAGTTACGCTGAAGCCTGCGCCGCATATGTAACTCGCCCTAGGTTTCCAAGATACATGTAGTTAAATTTATAAGCAATCTGTATTTAGGTAAATGATTAATCAACTAGAATCATTTGATGTGAAGTGATATACTTCACATATACCATATGTGCTCTCTGTTATTTACATATGGGCATAGTTTCTGATTTTCTTGCACATTTACACACAGTTATTAAGTCTGCATAGCAAAAGAGGATGCACAGTATCACATATTATTTTGATTGCTACTAATGAAACAGTTAATTCAGTTTGCTTATAAAAATAGATAAAGCACATTATATTAAATAATAATTTTTACAACTAAATATTAGTAATATGGGTGAGCTTTATCTTAAACGATTTTTAGCTGTTCCTACAAATATTAACTGATCTGTAGTTCCTCTTGTCCAAAAGGCTGAGTCAGTTTTGTAAGAAAGAACTTGGGAATCTCAGGTCTGAACAGGTGTCAGACAACGAAGATGTGTCCTAGCTCAGCCATATGCAATTATATCCTTATTAACCCCCTGAGCTCTTGTAGAGAAGAGGAAACCAGTTCTGCTAACAAATCATAGACAGTAACTACTTAGCTGACAGAAGGATTTCAAATGCACTTCTCATCTTACAGTAGGATAATTGTTCAATGTCCTTGTAATAGAAGCACTATGACTAACTAGAAGACGTGCATTCATTTTTGGACAAATGTAAAAACAAAACAACTGATTAATTTGTCCATATTTGTTTATATATATATATATATATATATATATATATATATATATATATATATATATTTATATAAAAAAGATAAATGACCATCCTTGTAATAAATTAGCAAATGTGTGCAACACAAAAATTAAGTTAATTCATTTCTGCAGTTAAAACTGTTACATTAAACGCTGAAAAAAGCTTTCCAGCACTCAAGAAATGCTTCAAAAGTTTCAATTTACACTATATAGTCAGGAAAGGCTTAAAAAGGATTTTAGTAAAATTTATTAAACAGTATTTAATAACAATTTAGCAGTGTCCTTGTCAGCTGTTAGATTCCTGTGTCAGCCAACAGGAATGTAAGCTTTACTTTACTTCTTGGCTAGTTATACAAAAATAAATAAAATAATAATCTTGTTTTGTGCTGCTTCTGGCTTGTAGCAATAGCATTATCTACTTCTTAAACTTTATTTAAAGGGACATGATACCCATTTTTTTTTCATGATTCAGATATAGAATACGATTTTCCAATTTACTAATATTATCAAATATGCTTCCTTATCTTGTTATAATTTGTTGAAGAAGCTGAATTACACTACTGGGAGCTAGCTAAACACATTGGTTGAGCCAATGATAAGAGGCATATGTGTGCAGCCACCAATTAGCAGCTTGTTCCCAGAAGTGCATTGCTGCTCCAAAGCCTACCTAGGTGTGCTTTTCAACAAAGTATACAAAGAAAATGAAGCAGATTAAATAATAGAAATAAATTGGAAAGTTGTTTAAAATTGCATGCCCTGCCTGAATCCATAAATAAATAAAAAAATAGTGTTTCATATAACTTTAACAGCAGCTATCTTCCACCATGGTAGGTACCCTAACTAACCTGCTGTTACACCCCTAAGTACCTGAAAAAAAAGGTTGAGGGAAGATGTGGTCTTTTTTTTTACACATTGCATAGCACAAACAGACCATCATCCAACACAATTGAGTACTGCCCAAGGACATCTCGCTCAAGGAGCTATTTGTGGGGTCACTTTTTATAACTGAAATTAATGCTGTTAACAGATCAGTATTTCCTATAGAAATATTTATCTTTAAAGGGACCCTGAACCCACATTTTTTCTTTCATGATTCAGATAGACCAAGCAATTTTAAACAATGTTCTAATTTATTCCTAGTATCAAATTTTCTTCACTCTCTTGCTATCTTTATTTGAAAAGCAAAAATGTAAATTTAGAATCCGGACCATTTTTGGTTCACAACCTGGGTTGTGCTTGCTTATTGGTGGCTAAATGCACTCCCCAATAAACAAGTGCTATACAGGGTACTGAACCAAAAATTGGTTGGCTTAGATGCCTTCTTTTTTAAATAAAGATAGCAAGGGAACAAAGAAAAATTGATACTAGGAGTAAATTAGAAAGTTGCTTAAATTTGCATGCTCTATCTGAATCATGAAAGAAAAAAAATCTGGGTTTAGTATCCCTTTCATGTACTAGTGAATATAACTTTCACTTTAATTTAAAGGGACACTGAACCCAAATTTTTTCTTTTGTGATTCAGATAGAGCATGCAATTTTAAGCAACTTTCTAATTTACTCCTATTATCAAATGTTCTTTATTCTCTTGGTATCTTTATTTGAAATGCAAGAATGTAAGTTTAGATGACGGCCCATTTTTGGTGAACAACGTAGGTTGTTCTTGCTGATTGGTGGATAAAGTCATCCACCAATCAAAAACTGCTGTCCAGAGTTCAGAACCAAGAAAAAAGCTTTAGATGCCTTCTTTTTCATATAAAGATAGCAAGGGAACAAAGAAAAATTGATACTAGGAGTAAATTAGAAAGTTGCTTAAATTTGCATGCTCTATCTGAATCATGAAAGAAAACAAATTTGGGTTTAGTATCCCTTTCATGTACTAGTGAATTTAATTTTCACTTTAATTTAAGAGTACATAATACGCATATGCTAAATTTCTTTAAAATTGAAACAGCATAACTGTAAAAGGCTGATAAGAAAATATTACCTGGACATCTCTATGTAAAAAAGGAAGATATTTTACCTTAACATTTCTTCAGCCCACTAGAGTAAGTGCTCTGTAATCCAGAGCTACTCTTTTTTACTGTCATCAGCATGGTGAATAAAACAGCCAATAGACTTGGGCATTTGTTCAGGAACGAAAGCATTTTTGTTTAAAAAAAGGGATATTAATTTCATTCCACGAAACAAATATTCGAAAGAATGCACATGGGAATTTAATGAAAACCAAGGAATAATGCCAAATTCATCATTATTCCTTTGTTTTCTAAAAATGGCTATTATTCTTACCTACACGAGCTGGAGGGCGCACTAACCAGCTTCTTTTCATTAGTGCAGGACCCGGGAGCCAAGCGCACAAAGCCTCCAGTTAGTGCGAGGCAGGCTCTGGCATGAAGAGGAGCTTGTAAGTGCACCCTCCAGCGCTTGTAGTTAACTATTTTAAGAACAGGTGATTTTTCTCAGCTTGTAAATGTGTAAATAATATTCTGTATTTGTTTTGTTTCAAACTGAACAAATACTGAATAGTACAGCCACTGAATATAAAGGGATATTAATTTCCCCGATTTATTCAGTATGAAAATTTCAGCCAAAATGAACATTTCTTGGCTGCACATGTCTAACAGCCAATCAGCTTCATCAGTGCTAAGTTCACACTTTGCTTTAATATGATCTCATTGGATTTCACAAAAATCTTGAAATATTTCATAGTAAACTTCCTTCACAGTCTATTCCAGAATTTTTATTGTTTAACAAGATAGATAATCCCTCTATTATTCATTCCCCAGTTTTGCATAACCAGCACGGTTATATTAATATACTTTTTACCTTGTATCTAAGACTCTGCAGACTACCCCCTTATTTTAGTTCTTTTGATAGACTTGCATTTTAGCCAATCAGTGATGACTCCTAGGTAACTCCACAGTAGTAAGCACAATGTTATCTATATGGCACACATGAAGTAGTGCTGTCTAGCTGTAAAAAACTGTCAGAATGCACTGAGATAAGAGGCATTTAGGGAAGAAAAATCCAAATGTTAATTACAGACTCAATGACACTTTACTGACTGTTACAGATGAGGAACAGGACTTGGGAATTATTATTTCAGATGATTTAAAACTTAGTAAACAATGTAGTAATGCAGTGAGTAAGGCTAGCAGAATGCTTGGATGTATTGGTAGAGGTATTTGCAGCAGAAATAGTAAGGTTCTTATGCCACTTTATAGATCATTAGTTAGGCCTCATCTTGAGTATTGTGTGCAGTTCTGGAGGCCATATCTTCAGAAGGATATTAACAAACTTGAATCTGTGCAAGGAGGGCTACCAAAATGGTACATGGTCTAAAAAATAAAACTTACCAGGATAGGCTCAATGACCTAAATATGTATAGCTTAGAGGAGAGAAGGGAAAGAGGTGATATGATAGCAACTTTCAAGTACATTAAATGGTTTAGTAAAACTGAGGCTGTGGGTGTTTTACATAAAATGGAAAATTCAAGAACAAGGGGTCATGAGCTCAAGCTAAAGGGTAGTAGATTCAGGAGTAATTTGAGGAAGCACTTCTTTACAGAAAGAGTGATTGATTTATGGAATAAACTTCCTCAAGAGGTAGTAGCAACAAACACTGTGGGGGACTTTAAAAATGCATGGGACAAGCATAAGGCTATCCTACGAATTAGATAAGTTTATACTGTTAGGTAAGGTCGGGCAGACTTGCTGGGCCTATAGCTCTTATCTGCCGTCAATATCTATGTTTCTATGTCGGGTGATCTCTGCAGTAAACTGGGTTCCCTGGTCAGAGATCACTTCCCAGGGGAAGCCTACCCTGGTGAATATCCGGAGCATTGCATCTGCCACTGTCTCCACCTGGATATTAGCCAAAGGGATTGCCTCCGGGTACCAAGTGGCATAGTCGACCACTGTAAGGATGTACTTTTTTCCTGTGGGACTGGGTCGGGCCAAGGGACCAATGATATCTACAGCAACCCTGCAAAAGGGTTTATCAATAACTGTAATTCCTGGCCCAAACAAATTCTGGGTCAGTCGGTGGTGGGTTCTGGCTTTTCCCTGCTAGGGGAATGTCATGCCCTATTCACAGCAGGTCAGACCGAAACTTCTTCAGTACTACCAGCTGCCGCTTGGGCACTGCTCCTTTTCTCCTCTCGGAGATCCGGTATAGGATCCCTTTCTCCTACTGAAACCATTCCTTTCTGGTGCCCTGGGGGTTAGTCCCTACTCGGTCACGGTAAGGGGCTAGGGACGGGTCGCTAAGGGTCTACAGGGCGAAGTCAGTAGGGGATGCCCAGGAGAGTTCGTCGGGGGCTAGGGTTGGAGCCAGGGTGGAGGGTCTTACCTGGGTCCCCAGAACCGGAGCGGTTGCTTGGCATCTGGCCTGCTGGTGGGTGGTCACGGGACAGGTATTCGGGGAGTTATTCCCCACAAAGGCAAGGCAAGGTGGTTGAGGTCGTTCCCCAACAGGACCTCAGCAGGTAACTGGGGCATGATGCCCACCTCTACGGTGCAGGAGCCGGCACCCCAATTCAGGTGCACCTGTGCCATGGGAATCTGTAATACAGCACCTCCAGTCACTTGAACAGCAAGGGTCCTCCCGGTGTGGCTAAAGACAGGGGCTAGATCAAAGTGATGGTGGCTCCAGTGTCCTGTAATCCCTGGGCCACCTGACCATTGACCCAGACATTCTGGCAATTGTGCTGGCGGTTATCTCCAGATGCTGTGTGTACCTCCTGCAGAACCCCAACTTTTTCCTTGGCCCAGTCACCATAATGTGCCGGCCCTCCGTATACAAGCAGTGGGCTGCAGCTTGATAGCTCCCAGCTGGAGCTCTTACCCACTGTGCCGGAGGGGAATTTCTTGGTGGCTGTGCCGGAGGGGTTCTTTGGGCCTGGGTCGGGTAATACCACCGAATGTGTCCGGGTTGCCCGCAAGCAAAACACCCCGAGGATTATTGGTCCCGGCCAGGGAAACAGGGGTTGGTCGAGCCTGGGGTGGCCTGGGAACTACTGGGAGACGAGCAGGGGTCAAAGCAGAGTGTGGTGCTGGCAGGGGTTCTGGGGCAGCTTGGCGCCGGGTATCCACATACTGATCAGCCAGGGTGGCTGATTGGCCTGCTGTTGTGGGTCGTTTGTCCTTAACCCAGCCCCTTATCTCAGCCGGGGTGCAGTTATAGAATTGCTCCAAAAGAATGTTTCGTCCAGGGTGGTTATGCAGCAACCAGTGATCCAAGAGTCCAAGAGGCTAATCGGTGTGCCCACTCAGTATATGGCTGCCCCTCTTGTATCTGGAGTTCTTTGAATTTCAGCCAGTGTGCCTCCAGCGTGAGTCCATAGCGGGCAAGGATGGACTCATTCACCCGGTCATAATTAGCTTGGCGTTAAGAAGGGATGGTATGAAAAGCCTCTAGAGCCCTGCTGGACAGTTTCGGGATCAGGAGGGTGACTCTCTTGGTAACGGCAACACCCTGCAACCGACACTGGACCTCAAAGAGCTGGAGGAAGCAATTGAAGTCCTCTCCCTCTTCATCTTTGAAGACTCGGAAAGCCTCATGAGGTAGCTTCCTAAGCCAGGTAGAGGAGTCCAGGGGATCCGGCACGACCCCTCCCATAGATTTTTGGAGCTCCAGCAAGTGTACCTTGGTGGCTTCAGTAATTATCAAACAATCTGAAGAGTGTGCACAGAGTATAGTAAACCAAACTCCTAAATAAACCTAAATGATCCCCCACAATTAGGCAAATATCGGAAAAAGTCAAAGCATATATTAGGAGCTCTCAAAGGCTAAAGGTTTACAAATAAAACCAGCATAGGTATGAAATATCAATATACCTAATTATATAAGAACTACTAGATAGCAAAAATAATCAAAAGGAAAGTTTTAATTACACCTCACATTCAGGTAAATAAAAACTATAACAAATAGTTGTAATAATACAATATAAAAATCGGACGTCTCCGATATATTTAAACAAATAAAATCAGAAAATCTAGAATATTGCCACCACTTGAAATGAACACATATGTATGATTGCCAAAATTATATCTAAGAGATCCAGGCAGGACTGCTGAAATAATAGCAATTTACAGACAGTTAGAAACAATTAAGATACACAGCTGACTGTTCATTATACTAGCAGTCCCAGAGTAGATAAGTACATATTACCTTACTTCTTTAGGGTGGTATTGGACACAGGAAACAACCAAACTTACAGGCTGCTCTACCTCTGTGAGAATTCAAGTCTTTGACCATTGCAGTCACATGTACAGGATCTGATAGAGTACTTTGATCCTATTGGCTGGTGTCGGTTTTCTTTTTTTTTTTTAAACTTTCCAGCTGGTTGATCTGTATGCTCCCAATGTAATAAAAGGATGTATCCACAATTGGCACGTTGGATACTCAGATAGTGCTTGAGAACTTTTAAAGCAAAATTTCCAACCAAAATGTTATTCAATAAATGATAGTAGAATCTTTGGCACTTGTGCAGTGCAGAACTTAGTGAATGTAAACACAGGCTCCAGATATATGTGCCGATTTCTCAATATCTCAGCCTGGGTATATTCTTATAGACAAGTCCCAGCAGAAAACTTTGTTCCCAGCAGAGAGTATGTGAAGAGTTCGAATATTGTGAATTATTCTGGCTGAAACTTAATAGAAAATATCAACGCGTTTCTCCCTTCGTGAGGGCTTTTTCAAGATCTGAAAAAGTCCTCACGAAGGGAGAAACGCATTGATGTTTTTTAATAAGTTGCAGCCAGAATAATTCACAATATTCAAACTCTTCACATTTATTCTTTAAAGTAGGATGTGGTTACTGAGGACATTTTGAGATAAAATATATTTTTTTACATAGAGATGTTCATGTGATATGTTTAGTCATCTTTTTATAGACATGCTGCATCACTTTTAAGTGATTCAACATTTGGGTATCATGCTCCTTTAATCAGTGAAGATAGCTTCCTGTAAAGGTAGATGTCAGGCATGATGTAAGTGATAAGAGACCAGATAGCAGACTATATCATGCTGTGGGGAAGCAATTGCAGATGCTTGTTTCTTAAAAGAGCGATAAACTCTAAAACAAAAATCGTTCATATAAAAAGAGTAATGTTTAATTATATTATTATTATTATTATTATTATTATTTTGCAAGAAAAGAAATTTACTTAAAAACTGTTGATTCTGATTTCAAGGCAAACAGGAAGTGCATGTCTGTGTACAACTGGTCCTGAAGGACTAATTGTTCATTAGCTGATAAGCAGAATTCCCACTGCACAAATTGATGGGCATTGACCCAACTCAGAAGCATAAAAACAAAAAAGCTAAATCTCACTCCTGGAACATATATTTTGCAAATAAACTAAAACAAAACAAAAACTACTGTTAATACATTTTAAAATATATTTTTAGATGCACCAATGAAAAAAAAATACTTTAATTTCCCTATAAATATCGCTTCATAAAATGCTGTGGCCTTGCTTGAACCAATTTCTGCTATGGGCCAGTTATGATATGCTGCAGTGATGGCGATTTTGGTACAGTCCTTTTGTAGCGTATATGGGGGTCAAGTAATTTCCATAACTTGTTGAATGTTCTGTATTTTTTTCCACCACTTAAAATTATATTACAAATATACACCCTTATTTTTCTAGTTATTAGAAATTATAAACATGCAGTCATCAGTCTTACTCCTTTTATGAGAAAAGTACAAAAGACGGTTGTCTTATGATGTTTTGGGCTTTGTAAATATAGAGCCATTTGTTTTAATGACCTGACCACTAGCCTGAAAGACATATCTAAAATGTATAAATACAAAGAAAATGTATTTCTTTTCAGTTTATGTTTTTGTTATTTAGGTTAAAGGGACTTTATTTTATTTAAAAGCATTGCAGGATTTTAGTGCACAGTGCCTGCAAATCTCTGCTCATTTACCGTTGACTTTGTAGCAAGGATTGCGCCTATGTATTACAGTTTATAATCAAAAAGGCTCAGAAAGAAGGACTGGGGTATAGCACTAAAATCCTGCAACACATTGAGGAAAACATAATGTTTACTGTACCTTTAAATAACCATCATACTGACATACTGGATATAATACCAATAAAGGAAAGGGCGTCAACCTTGCATAGACAATCTGTTGATACCATTCACGTTTTAGACGTAATCAAGAGTATATTATAAAAGAACATAGTCACAGATTACCAAGAGACCTTTATATAGAATGCAGAGGCTTCCTGCATTGGTTTGTTTAACACAGTGGTTCTTCACCCTTAGGTCAGGACCCAAAATTGTGTCACCAAACTACAGAATCACCAAGTGAAGGGACAAGCACATCATGTTTGTTTTAGCCTCTGCCCCCCTGGGGATCACTTTCTTACAGTATGCTTGAATTTATTTTAATCTCTTTGCTGCCAGTGTAAGGTTGCTTAGCAGAATACACTGGATATTAGTTTACAAATGAAGAATGGATCCACAAGCTCAGTTCTAATAATTATTTCATAGTGTGTAGTGTACTAATTTGCATTTTAATGATAAAACAGAAATTGTATGCAACAGGCTTAGAGAAAGATTTCTCAACTATGCTGCTCTTCCTTCTTTATGATGTGCATGACAGTGTACTTGTTTGTTTTTTCTTTTGTTTTCTGTTTTTTACTTCTATTTAAAAGGGACAGTCTAGTCAAAATTAAACGTTCATGATTCAGATAGAGCATGCAATCTTAAGCAACTTTCGAATTTACTCCTATTATCAATTTTTATTTGTTCTCTTGGTATCATTATTTTAAAAAGCTGGAATGTAAGCTTAGGAGCCAGCCCATTTTTAGTTCAGCACCTGGGTAGCACTTGCTGATTAGATGGCTACATTTAGACACCAATCTGCAAGCACTACCTAGGTTCTGAACCAAAAATGGGCTGGCTCCTAAGCTTACATTCCAGCTTTTTTAAATAAAGATACCAAGAGAACGAAGAAAAATTTATAATAGGAGTAAATTAGAAAGTTGCTTAAAATTGCATGCTCTATCTGAATCCCGAAAGTTTTATTTTGACTAGACTATCCCTTTAATAAGATTTTCTTCTTAAACATAGCTTGAAAGAAGAACAAATAAGCCTATACTGTTATATATTAAAAAACGAATAAATGATAGATGTTTGATATAATGTGACAGGGGATCTTACGTTTGCAATACCCCCAGGTTGCACTATGAATACTGTATCTAATAAAGGAGTATTTGAAACTTTAACTTTGTTTAGATCTCAGGGGGGTGCATATTTTTTTTTTTTAATCTTTTCATAGCAAGGAGGTTTAACCATAGTGTCATTTGAAGAAGACTCCAAATAATGTGCCAAATGATATGATAGTGCAATGCCATGAAAGTAAATTTGAAGAGTATACGCAACTTGTAGCCACTCATTAAAGCTTATGTTTCCCCTTTCTTTAGCGAAAGATCAAAGAATATATTCCATGTCATTTCTGGCACCAAGAAAAAGCGTAAATAAATATTTGCTCTTTACAGGACTTCTGGTTAGTGAGCAAAAAAATGGGCCTCCGGAGGTGTAACAGCAGATAAAGGATGCCCTGCAACCTTACCAAAATCTTGTCCTGCGCCACAGGGTATTTTTAGAAAAAAATATATTATTTGTGTGTTCTATAGGCAAATATATTTTTATTTGTGTGTTCCATAGCCAAATGTATATCAAGCATTAAAAAAAGGACATGAAACCCATTTTTCTTTTTTCCAATTTACTTGTATTATCAAATTTTGCTTCATTCTCTTGATATCCTTTGTTGCCTTTGTTGAAAGAGCAGCAATACTACCTTTGAGACCTTGATGGTCAAACACCTTGTCATATAACAGTTGTCTTTAAATCACTGTTAAAAAAAAAAAAAACTTGCACATTCAGCATCTTTGTTTAATGCTGAATTCGGACGTAGGCGGACTTTTGTGATGTTCGGATCTTTCCAGAGCCGAATTTCTTCTTGTAGAAGTGAAGCACACTAAAATATGTGCTAATCCAGATTTTAGTCTGCTTCACTTTTACAAGAAGAAATTCAGCTCCGAAAAGATCTGAACATTACGAAACTCTGCCTACTTCTGCATTCGACATTGAACAAAAAAGGCCAAATGCTCAAGTCTTAAAAAAATGTATAACCATGAGTAAAATATGTTATTTTTTAATATATATTTACATGTGTTTTGATATACTTTTATTCTAGCACTAACAATTACTGCAGGTCTCAAGCTGCGTTTTTTTACCACTCAAGCGCAACACATAACTCACCACTTGTAATTTGAGCGATTCCAAGACAAACAAGATTACCTTAGAGACCATCCTGGGGTCATTTGATGATCATCAAACTACTTTAGAAGTAATTAGCATTTCATCAGGCTTGTAAAGTCATCAGCTAAGGTAAAAAAATCTGAGTGATGACTTCATAATGATTAGCAGATTATTTTACTGATTACTTCACAAGCATAAGTAGCCAGTGAATGACTCTAAAGTCATCTCATTTAAATATTTTGGCCTGTGGGCATACTTCAGGATCACTTCTGATGACTAGTCTGGAGTCATCGATTAGTATAGAATGACTCCAGGAACATCATCTTATTTGACTAGGGATGTTTAGTGTGGCCATGCTAGTCATTGAAAGTATAGGGCGTGCTAAAAAAATTATCGCCATGCTGACATTCTCTGGTAAATCTTTTTTTATCATTGACTTATAATCACACTGGGCCATTCACGTTTTAGAAGAAATCAAGAGTATATTATAAAAGAACATAGTCACAGATTACCAAGAGACCTTTATATAGAATGCTAGATAGCAGCAACTGGATTCCACAGCACCAATAATCAGGAAAAAAAGTTTTAAAACTTCAAAGCATTTATTGATCCTTTTAGCTTTCATAAAGCATAGGCACACAGCAGCAAATGATGCTGTGTGCCTATGCTTTATGAAAGCTAAGTTTAAAATCTTTTTTTCCTGATTATTGGTGCTGTGGAATCCAGTTGCTGCTATGTTACAGAGAGGTGTTTGCAGTGACCCTCTACCACGTGCATCAGGTGTGTGCTGTTTGCCAAATGTGAACTCCTCTAATTGCACTAGAGATAAACTTTTTGTGCACGTCAAGTTGCGCTCCTATTATGAGGTAAAAGTAAAAAGTTATCGCTCTCGTGACTAACCCGAACTGCACAAAAAGCGAACATTAAATATCGTGCTTATGAAAACCTATTCCCCCAATGGAGAAAAAAAAAAGTGTGGGAAAAAACAGTCCACTCACGCACCAACTTGGTCGCATAATTCTCATGAGCGCTAACCCGACATGAAAATATGAATATTTCACATTGCAATGTCCTTTACATGACAGAACAGGTTCTATTCATAAATACATACAAAACTTTAAATTCTGGGTGCAGCCTATAATCGGGTGCAGCCTATAATCAGTATCGTCCGCCGCCACTTCGGGAATGCATCATGCTGCAGCAGTAACATTTTATTTTTTATTTTTTTATTAAAAAGATACCGGTATTACTGTTTTTTTATTATTGGGCTTGGCGGACTGGAAGTTACTTTCTGGGATTGGGTGGGGGGCCGGGAGGGGTGAGGTTTGTGCAGTGGTGGTGGAGAGTGACTGAGTGAGGTTGTGTGAAAGGAACTGATACGTCCTGGCATATACAGGAGCCCTGGTGTGGAGGACTCTGGTCACTGTGAGTGTTATTTTGAGGAGCTCTTGGTTATGTTTTCTTTGCCTTATATTTTAACACCCCAGGTGCTTGGGAAAAGCATACAGTAATACATATTCACTAGTGCAATTTGGAATACCGGGCATGTCCTGTTTAGTAATGTTGCTAAACTGACAGATGGTCTCAGTTATGGTCTGGAAAAGTCCATATTTACCTAATATGTGAAATTCTAGGTAACTGCTTAGTTGGCCATACGGAAGTACTATATGGAGCTAGCTGAGCACACCAAGTAAGCCAATGAGGAATATATGTGCAGCCACCAATCAGAAGCTATCTCTCAGTAGTGTATTGATGCTCATGAGGCCTAGGTATGCTTTTTAACAAAGGATACCAAGAAAACAAAATAAATTAGATATTAGAAGTACATTAGAAAGTTGTTTAATACTGCATGCTCTATCTGAATCATGAAAGTTTCATTTTGACTTTTCTGCCCCTTTAGGGCTTCTAAAATATTGAATTGCAGCCTCCAAGTGTTAGGAAATTGGTCATCACAGATCTACAACAATTAGAATTGTTAAGGACCACTGTTTTTTTCTATATTTTTCAATATCAGTTATGAGATTTATCACATTTTGTGAAACAATGGTCTTGAATGCTGTAAACGGAATACATTCAATACAAACAGTGTAGCACAATACAGATTTCGGTAGTTTACTTATACACACAATACTTTGGGCATTTGTTACTTTAATACAGGTAAATTCCTGTCCTTAAGCTGCTTTTTTTTAAATCAGCTACATGTGCAATATTTGGATCTTACAGCAGTAAAAACATACTTTCCACTATTTTCAGAATCACGTCTGAGCAACTTCTCTTGCTCTCTAACTTCAAGGTGTTCCCTAAATTGTATTAAAGGGCTAGAAAATAAAAATTTGCATAGGTGCCCTTCAATGTGAAATAGAAGCATTTTTGCAATATACTTCAATTAGCAAAGAGTTATTACTGTTTTTCTGTGGCATATGCACATATCCTGCTCGTGCATCAGTATTTAAAGGGATACTAAACCCACGGCTAGATTACGAGTTTTGCGTTAGGCTTCAAAAGAAGCATGGGCCGGTCCTAACACTGCTTTTTAACGCCCGCTGGTATTACGAGTCTTTAAGGTACAGGCTCACCGCTCACTTTTTTGGCCAGACTTGGAAATACCGCAAATCCACTTACCTAAATTGCGTATCCTCTTTTTTCAATGGGACTTGCATAGCACCGGTATTACGAGTCTGCCAAAAAGTTAGCGGTAGACCCTCTCCTGTCAAGACTGGTACTGCATTTTAAAGTCAGTAGTTAAGAGTTTAACACTACAACGCCGTAGCATAAAACTCTTAACTAAAGTGCTAAAAAGTACACTAACACCCATAAACTACCTATTAACCCCTAAACCGAGGCCCTCCTGCATCGCAAACACTAAAAAAAAATGTTTTAACCCCTAATCTGCCGAACCGGACATCGCCGCCACTATAATAAATATATTAACCAATAAACCGCCGCACTCCCGCCTTGCAAACATTAGTTAAATATTATTATCCCCTAATCTGCCGTCCCTAACATCGCTGACACCTACCTACATTTATTAACCCCTAATCTGCCGCCCCAACATCGCCGCCACTATACTAAAGTTATTAACCCCTAAATCTAAGTCTAACCCTAACCCCCCCTAACTTAAATATAATTAAAAGAAATCTAAATAAAAATTACTATCATTAAATTATTCTTATTTAATACTAAATACTTACCTATAAAATAAACCCTAAGCTAGCTACAATATAATTAATAGTTACATTGTATCTAGCTTAGGGTTTATTTTTATTTTACAGGCAAGTTTGTATTTATTTTAACTAGGAAGAATAGTTATTAAATAGTTATTAACTATTTAATAACTACCTAGCTAAAATAAATACAAATTGACCTGTAAAATAAAACCTAACATAAGTTACACTAACACTACACTATAATTAAAATAATTCCCTAAATTAAATAAAATTAGCTAAAGTACAAAAAAAACCCACTAAATTACAGAAAATAAACAAATTACAAGATTTTTAAACTAATTACACCTAATCTAATTCCCCTAACAAAATAAAAAAGCCCCCCCAAAATAAAAAAGCCCTACCCTACACTAAATTACAAATAGCCCTTAAAAGGGCCTTTTGCGGGGCTTTGCCCCAAAGTAATCAGCTCTTTTACCTGTAAAAAAAATTACAAATCCCCCCCAACATTAAAACACACCACCCACACAACCAACCCTACTCTAAAACCCACCCAATACCCCCTTAAAAAAACCTAACACTAACCCCTTGAAGATCACCTTACCGGGAGAAGTCTTCATCCAACCGGGCCAAAGTCCTCAATGAACCCGGGAGAAGTCTTCATCCAAGCCAGGCAAAGTGGTCCTCCAGACGGGCAGAAGTCTTCATCCAGATGGCATCTTCTATCTTCATCCATCCGGCGCAGAGCGGGTCCATCTTCAAGACATCCGACGTGGAGCATCCTCTTCATCCGACGGCTAACACTGAATGAAGGTTCCTTTAAATGATGTCATCCAAGATGGCGTCCCTTCAATTCCGATTGGCTGATAGAATTCTATCAGCCAATCGGAATTAAGGTATACAAAATCCTATTGGCTGATGCAATCAGCCAATAGGATTGAGCTGGCATTCTATTGGCTGTTCCAATCAGCCAGTAGAATGACAGCTCAATCCTATTGGCTGATTGCATCAGCCAATAGGATTTTTTCTACCTTAATTCCGATTGTCTGATAGAATTCTATCAGTCAATCAGAATTTTTTCAGCCGGCTCTCCCCGTTGATTCCTATGGGGAAATCGTGCACAAGCATGTTACACCAGCTCACCGCTGACTTATTGGAGTGCGGAAATAAGCAAAATTTTGCTTAACGCTCACTTCATGTCTTTTAACGACGGGTTTGTAAAAACCTGTAATGCCAGCGCTGCATGTAAGTGAGCGGTGAGGGAAAACTGCTCGTTAGCACCGCATAGCTTCTAACGCAAAACTCGTAATCTGGGCCCCAATTTTTTTCTTTCATGATTCAGATAGAGCATGCAATTTTATGAAACTTTCTAATTTACTCCTATTATTAATTTGTCTTCATTCTCGTGCTATCTTTATTTGAAGAAGCAGGAATGTAAGTTTAAGAGCCGGACCATTTTTATTTCAGCACCTGGGTAGCGCTTGCTGATTGGTTACTAAATGTAGCAAATCAATCAGCAAGTTCTACCAAGGTGCTGAACCAAAAATGGGCTGGCTCTTAACCTTCCATTCCTGCTTTTTCAAATAAAGATCGCAAGAGATAGAAGAAAAAATAAATAGGAATAAATTAGAGAGCTGCTTAAAATTGCATGCTCTATCTGAATAATGAAATTAAAAAATTGGGTTTTGTATCCCTTTAAACACTACACCTTCTCAGAGAGTCAGTGGTGGCTTGTATGACGTCTTCAAATAAGCAATACACACCATTGTCAGCTCTCTGAGCTTGAATACTGGTGCACAGGCCCTTACAGGATACGTGTGTATGCCGCAGAAAAACAGTAATAACTTTTATAGAAAGCATTTTTGCCAATGGAAGTGTATTACAAAAATGAGTATATTTCACATTGAAATGCACCTATGCACATTTCAATTTTGACCTTTTGAAATCTTCTTCAAATTGCAGTTTGTGTATTTCAATCTGTGTTTTTACAGCAGCATCGAATTTTGCAGGGACACACAAATTTTTATTTTGAGGGACAGTCACTAGGAGGGGGTTTAATGTAACTGTGTGTATGATACTCAAATTTACAAATTGTGGTAGAAATGCATATGCTTAATTACCTCTTGAGAAGTTTTTTTTTTTGTTTTAAAACTGGCAGTTTTCTACTCAGCAATGTTACTATGTATACAATTCAAATTTACAAAATATGGCAGAAATACACATGCTTAATTGTATATTGAAAACGTGCTTTTTTTTTTTCTTTCTTAGAAAATTACTAATTACTTTTTTCTTCTCAGCAGTGTTTAGGGCCACAAGCAAAAAAAACCATAAAAGCAAAACTATGATGCTTCGTAAGTAACCCCCCCCCCCCCAGCTGTAGTTTGCATATTCCTAGTAACAAATAACACATATAAATTAATCCTAACTCTGAACATCTTTTAAAATAGGATCAGCAAAATAGTTGTCTTTTAACACATGAATATTTATTTGGATAAAAAGTCTAAGATCTACAAGATTAATAAGCTCTGCTCACCTATTTACATATGTATTAAATGGGTTTATTATACCTCTAAGATATTTTATATATATATATATATATATATATATATATATATATATATATATATATATATATATATATATTTATTATGTCATACTGTCACAAAAGCATACTGCTTGAAGTCTGGTAATACAATTGCCTTCAACTTTCCCCTTCAGTCTACTGCTTCTTTTTCTGAATTGCCTGAATTGTTATATAGTAAAAATATAATGCTGTCTATCTTGCCCTATTGTTAGTAGCAATGTTCCCTACTCCATATGGAGTTTGCTCTGGTTACACAGAACGCACCAAGAAAAACAATAATATAGTAAATATAATCCGAGAAGAAGTAGCTACCTGGGACAAACCCTTTTTTAGCAAAACTCTTTTCAAGAAGATACCTCTTGAGCATAGGGAGAGGGAGTGGGGGGGGGGCAGACAGTGGGATGTTTAAAAGGAAATTTACAATCATTTCCTCCCTGGTTTGGTTACAAATCAACAACATCCTGTTCTTTTGTTGAAGCTCAGGGGCGCCTGCCAGGCTGGGAAATGAATATTTTTAAAGGGACAGCACACTCTATTTTATACATGCATTAGAAACAGACATGTAAATCATTAAACATTATGCTACACAACTTTGCACTATAAAATAAATGCACTACATGCACAAAATACCTTTTCTAATGAAAACAAAAGAATTGTTTGTCTTCTTATAGTATTAAATAAATGGAAACGGAAAATATATATTATAAAGTGAACTGTGTTCCTGTTCTCAAAATAGAAAACACATTTTTTCTACCATCCATACGTTTATTTTTATATCAGCCTCCTCAGCAGTAATGTCAACTATTTCAACATTTTCATTTCAGTTTTTCAAAGCTTTCCTAAATATACGTTTAAAAATTAGGGAGGGCTCAGTGATCCCTGGAAATGTATTTTGTAAGATAAATATTGTGTCTGCTTATATACTAAATATAAATGTGCACACGTCCTGAGTTACTTCCTCAAAAGTTGTTTTTTCTCACTGCAACTATCTTTGTTAAAGGGACATGAAACACACATTTTTTCTTTCATGATTCAGATTGAACATGCAATTTTAAACAACTTTCTAATTTACTTCTAATTATCTATTTTGCTTCATTCTCTTTTTTATCCTTTGCTGAAAAGCATATCTAGATAGGCTTAGTAGCTGCTGATTGGTGGCTGTACATAGATGCCTCGTGTGATTGGCTCACTCATGTGCATTGCTATTTCTTCAGCAAAGAATATCTAAATAATGAAGAAAATTAGATAATAGAAGTAAATTGGAATGTTGTTTAAAATTGAATTCTCTATCCGAATCATGAAAGAAAAATTTTGGGTTTAGTGTCCCTTTAATGCACATTCTCCACTTGTGTAATAAAGATTTGCAAACAAAAAAATCTTTATTAAGGTGTCCATAATTGTAGTAAACAGTTGAATACAATTTATACAAATACATTATTTAAAATATTGGCTCATAATAGAATAAAATGTATAAAAATATAATATAATTTAAATGCTGGGTCATGGGGCATTTAATTTATTATACCCTTGCAAAGTGCTGTAAAATATGTTGGTGCTTCATAAAAATAAGCCCATCCTCATACAAACAGCCAAAGAAAGTGTCAATAATGACAGTGGCGTTAGCAGAAGGGGTTACAGGAGACAAAGGCAAACATGCAGTAAAAGGAGGAAAGAGGTGAGGGTAATTGGAGATTATCCTGGGAGATGACACTCGGAAGTAATTAACATGAGGATGGAATCTTGAACTTTATACCAGATACTCTGTAAGTAGGGGGAGGGTTTCAGGAGATCACTAGACTTGCAGAAGTCATTTTAACCTGCCCCATTTGGTCTCTTTATCTACTGAGTCTTTTTTGATAATCTAATTATTAGTCATTAGGCCCAGTCTTCCTCTACTGGCTAAAGATAGAACAGCCATTAACCCACTACACAAGCTCCATATTCTGTATGCCCAGTAAAGATGAGAAGATGACTCAGCTAGTCATTATCATCTAAATAAATCAAAATAATGTGAAGTGTATTAAGGCTCTAAACTCCATTAAAAGAATGACATTTGTGTCTTTTCCTTACCAGCTGAAAATACACCATGTAGTCTTTCTAAGACTACACGTTATGCTTGTGTGTGTGCAGGTTATTAATGGGGCATTGTATAAAATGTGTATATATGTATGATTCATTTGAAAAAAATGCACTTTAAAATATATTTAATTTTTTCCCTTAAAGGGATATGAAATCCCCAAAGTTTCTTTCATGATTCAGATAGAGCATGTGATTTTAAACAACATTCTAATTTACTTCTATGATCAGTTTTTCTTCGTTCTCTTGGTATCTTTTTGGAAATGCAGGTAAGTATGTTTAGGACTCGACCCATTTCTGGAAAACTATTTAGTCAGTTTTACAAGAATGTTATCTATTTCCAAGAGCACTAGAGGGCAGCACCATTTCCTGTCATGTAGTGCTCCAGATGCCTATCTTGGTATCTCTTCAACACAGAATATCATGGGAATGAAGCAAATTTTATAATAGACGTAGATTGGAAACTTTTTTTAAAGGGTATGTTCTGTCTGAATCTAAAAATATTTTTTTGGGTTTCATATCCCTTTAAAAAAACATAATAATATGTTCTTGTACAGAATAATCTAAAGTTTTCTTGTCATACTTTTGGAGGCGGGTCCCTCTCTACCAATAAAACAACTGCACGTGTCCTTAATCTGTCTAATAATAAACAGACAAATAAACAATGATATTAATATTAGCTGTTTTATTTGTTATTTATTAGCTCATTTACATGCTTGTTTAGGTGTTCTGATTTTGTAGTGCAGAAATGTGCTCACAGTATGTAAAAATAATGTTTTTCTGTGACATTGTATTAATAAAAAAATATTAAGTTGGAAACTAATGTACATAAAGTATTTTTTGCAGTATATTATAATATTAAATTAATTTGCTATCGCTTCTAAATAAAATATGAACAATTACCTAATTTGCTACCTTTAAAGGGATATTTTGAGCATTTCAGTTTCATCTAGAATCACACACAAGCTGGTGAGCACTCATATATATTGGGAACCCATACCCACAATTGGCTGCTTACTGTGCCATGTGTAATCACTGCCTGACACACAGACAGTGAAGGTGCTCCTTGGGTCACATGCACAAGTAAACATTCACCAAAACAATAAATCACTTTGACGTGAGGCATTTTTTTCTCGATAAATCACATTGAAATAAAATGTTTCAAATGAAAAACTGAGATGCCCTGAATGTTGCTTTAAAGAGACAATCTACACCAGAATTGTTATTGTTTAAAAAGATAGATAATCCCTTTATTACCCATTCCCCAGTTTTGCATAATCAACACAGTTATATTAATAAATGTTTTACCTCTGTGATTACCTTGTATCTAAGCCTCTGCAGACTGCTCCCTTATCTCAGCACTTTTGACAGACATGCAGTTTAGCCAATCAGTGCAGACTCATAAATAACTCTACGGAAATGAGCACAATGTTATCTATATGACACACGTGAACTAGCAATGTCGAACTGTGAAAAACTTTCAAAATGCTCTGAGCTAAGTGGCGATTTTCAACGGTTTAGAAATCAGTTTGAGCCTACCTAGGTTTAGCTTTTCAAAATTACCACCTAGGAAACAAAGCAAATTTGATGATAAAAGTAAATAGGAAAGTTGTTCAAAATTGCATAAAGATCTGAATCATGAAAGTTTAATTTTGACTAGACTGTCCCTTTAAGGACTTTAAACTGGATAATTGTTCATATTTCGAGGTGAAGGCAATTTACTTACATATGTTATTTTTACATACACCAAACTGTTACTATCTCTACAAGGCAATATTAATTACTAGCTGCAATACAAAGCTATGGAATGGTAGCCAAGGGGTTAAACCAGATATCATCTGTATCCTGCAATGCAGAAACAATAATATAGAACTAACAGCATATAGCCAATTTGTTGTCAACAGTTTTATGACCCTGATATTAGATAGTCCTGTAGTGTTCTTTTGATCTGGATGTTCATTTACTAAATGGGGAAAACCTTTTTGGAAGAAGCTATTGTTAGCCTAGGTTATTGACAAGGGAAAAAGGTAATTTGATTAAGTATCTGTTTTACTTTGGTTTAACAGAATTAGCTAATTTGATCACTTCCACATCAAGCTGTGCTGCAGGAGGTCTATTTTCAGTATAGAAAATTGCAGGCTGTAACCCTTTCACACAATTCACCAAAAAAAAAAAAAAAAAGTTATATTGGGATATGACTGAGAAAAATGAATATAAAACTGCATATATAAGAAGGTCAGGCATGGAAAGAATATCATTTAACAGTCATCAAAGAGCATTGCTATACGACAATGTACAAATGATGTCAAATATACTGTCATTTTAGAAAAATAAAAAGTCTATCATAAAATGTGCTGTCCCTTCTTGTTTTAAATAAGTAGAATTAACTCTTGCAGACATATATTTAGCGCTGCGGAATCGGTTGGCACTCTACAAATACCTGATAATAATAATAATATATTTGTTGACCTGGCATACAGCTGCAGCCTGCTATACTATGTATTGCTATAAAGAAGACTTTGTCATTTTGAACAATCAGCAGATCAATAGCTTTTTTTCTTATCATTTGCAATATTACTTATAGTCAGTGAAATTATTCTGAAAAGAAGTGGATAGGGCATTGAATAATGAAAAAGTAGAAAGAAAAATGACTTCCCAATATGTTTAGTTGGTTTCCTGAATCTATAGTTACTGATAAGTCAAGCTAGGATTATCTAGAAAAAAATAATACATATTCATTTTAAGATTAAATAAATAAATATTACAAAATATTTTTCCCAGTGTGAATATATTATACATGAGGTGTCACATGCTATCAGGATGATACTGTGCTGGGTCTCAGGTGCAGTCCCATCTGATCTTCACCCTCCCCATTTATACATAAATATCTGGTTGCTGTGCATATGTGGGAGCCAGGCTATACACTGTATGCTTACTTTCCTTCTACTCCTTCATGCATAGCACAATGCTGTCACATAAACACGCCAAATATGTATCAAACAATACTGCAACAGCAAGGTTGAGATAAAAGGGCTGTTGGGGTTAGTATCAGTTCTACGGTAAGTTTGAACTCATAGCTGGCATAAGGCTTTTTAGAATACGGATCTAATATGAAGTTTGTTTGTCTGGTCTGGGGTTTAATGCAGGTATAAAACTGGTGCAAAGTAGTGTGGATGGTATTCATCAAATCTGATGTCTGTTAACATCTATAACCTAGATTCAATGTTTTCTTACAGCGCTGAAAGTGTGGACCTATAGCTCCTGTCTATAGTGGGTCCCCAGGTGCCCACTTTTAGAAAATATGTGTCAAAACGTGGTTTAGAAAGGAGCGCCAAATCTTGGCGAGGTCTGGTGCGGTATAGGTGTGAAAATATGGTATTCTGTCTGAGAAATTGTATAGCGCTATAGCTCAGCTACAATTATGGTAGTTGTGCTGTATAGATGTGTAGGTTTTGATATCTAGATATAAGATCTAAGAGTGGCACAGTTGATACATAAAAAGCATTTAATACATATTAAACATATAAAACAAGGGTGTCGTTTAAAATATATTTTAACAGAACGGCAAGAAATAATGTGTAAAAACACATAAACACATAAATATCTATAAAAACATGCGTGTTTTGCTTTTTAGCTGTATGTATAATGTCTCATAAAATTCGTCTCATATATAGTTGTGTTGGCATAAATCTGAAAATAATAATAAACAATAAAAAATAATAAAAAACAATAAAAAGTAAATAATGTCCAATAATCCCTTCTCAAAGTTAAGAGATATATAAAAGAAGGTTAAGTAGTGTCCAAAAATCCCTTCTCAAAGTTAAGAGATATAAATAGATTTTACATGTGTATCCAAAAAATAAACTGTCCAAATTTAAGTGTTGTCCAAAAACGTGGTATAAATGAATAGTGCAAATCCAGCAGATTCAAAAGTTCTATTAAAAAAGCTTTGCAAAAAACATTTCAAAGAGACATTTAAAAAACATCAAAATGAAGGTAGAAAAAAAGGTCTATCAAAATATGGTGACAAAGAATAATCCATGAAGTCAATCCAAAATAGTGATAAAAATAAGTCCAAAAAAGATGTAAAATATCCAAAAGATAAAAAACAAAAAATAAATGATTAGTATGTGCACAAACTAGTGAGAGTGATCCCAAAAAGGGGGCTTATGTGGAGGGGTTATGTTTCCATGTAGAAAAATTATTTGCTGTATAAAAATAAAAAATAAAAAATAAAAATAAGCAAAAATACAAAAATATAAATAAAAATAATCCTAGGGAATCTTCAAACCCTGAAAATAAAAGATAATAACAATAGTGTAATACTGTATTATAATTCAACAATCAAGGAATAAATAGCTCACCATAGCTCTGTCAACGCGTTTCGGCCCTCAAGAGAGGCCTTTATCAAGACTTATCTTTTATTTTCAGGGTTTGAAGATTCCCTAGGATTATTTTTATTTATATTTTTGTATTTTTGCTTATTTTTATTTTTTATTTTTTATTTTTATACAGCAAATAATTTTTCTACATGGAAACATAACCCCTCCACATAAGCCCCCTTTTTGGGATCACTCTCACTAGTTTGTGCACATACTAATCATTTATTTTTTGTTTTTTATCTTTTGGATATTTTACATCTTTTTTGGACTTATTTTTATCACTATTTTGGATTGACTTCATGGATTATTCTTTGTCACCATATTTTGATAGACCTTTTTTTCTACCTTCATTTTGATGTTTTTTAAATGTCTCTTTGAAATGTTTTTTGCAAAGCTTTTTTAATAGAACTTTTGAATCTGCTGGATTTGCACTATTCATTTATACCACGTTTTTGGACAACACTTAAATTTGGACAGTTTATTTTTTGGATACACATGTAAAATCTATTTATATCTCTTAACTTTGAGAAGGGATTTTTGGACACTACTTAACCTTCTTTTATATATCTCTTAACTTTGAGAAGGGATTATTGGACATTATTTACTTTTTATTGTTTTTTATTATTTTTTATTGTTTATTATTATTTTCAGATTTATGCCAACACAACTATATATGAGACGAATTTTATGAGACATTATACATACAGCTAAAAAGCAAAACACGCGTGTTTTTATAGATATTTATGTGTTTTTACACATTATTTCTTGCCGTTCTGTTAAAATATATTTTAAACGACACCCTTGTTTTATATGTTTAATATGTATTAAATGCTTTTATGTATCAACTGTGCCACTCTTAGATCTTATATCTAGATATCAAAACCTACACATCTATACAGCACAACTACCATAATTGTAGCTGAGCTATAGCGCTATACAATTTCTCAGACAGAATACCATATTTTCACACCTATACCGCACCAGACCTCGCCAAGATTTGGCGCTCCTTTCTAAACCACGTTTTAACATCTATAACCTACTCAGTGGGGCAGCAGTAGTAATGTATCTGATATAAGGTTGTGGGTATAACTGCTATAATGTTTGTGCAGGGGCTAAAGGAATTGAATGGGATATTATGTGACCATAAAGAGGGTGCAGTAACATACATCTGGTTTTGGATCTGATTTGGGCATTCAAGCAGCATAGTGCGGTAGGGCACATGGGTCTACTTTAAAGGGACATGAAACCCACAATTTTTCTTTCACGATTCAGATAGAGAATACAATTTTAAACAACTTTTCAATTTATATATAATATAATTTTATATTATTTAATTTGTTTCCTTCTCTTGTTATCCTTTGCTGAAAGGTTTATCTAGGAAAGCTTTGTAGCAGCTAAGAACCTAGGTTCTAGCTGCTGATTGGTAGCTGCATATAAATACTGACTGTCATTGGCTCACCCATGTGTTCAGACAACAACCAGTAGTGCATTGTTGCTCCTAAAACAAAGCATACCAAAAGAATGAAGCAAAATTGATAATAGAGGTAAACTGGAAAGTTGTTTAAAATTGTATGTTCTACCTAAATCATGAAAGAAAATATTTGGGTTTCATGTCCCTTTAAGGCTTGTAATATGGACATAGAGTTTGCATGTGGTATTGTCTGATCTTTAATTCATATTTTTTAAAGTAAATTTAGTTATCTAGAAAGTGGAAAAAACATTAACTCTCCCTAATAACAACTACATAATCAATTAAAGTCATCCAATTAAAATAATAAATTATTTCATGAACATTTGCATGGTATTTAATGCCATAGCTATAATCAATTAGTTTTAGGTTTTTGAGCATTTGGTCAGGCTCATAAATATAAAATGCCAAATGTGTTCCCCAACAATAGTAAGCCCTATATGCAACAGTGCAAAGGTGGGTAATTATGTTTGTTGAAATTAGAAAAGAATTGATATTAGTACATAGTACAATACACTAGTGATGTCGCAAACATAAAATTTTAAGTTCGCGAACGGCGAACATGAACTTCCGCAAATGTTCACGAACAGGCGAACCGGGCGAACCGCCATAGACTTCAATAGGCAGGCGAATTTTAAAACCCACAGGGATTTTTTTTTGGCCACAATAGTGATGGAAAAGTTGTTTCAAGGGCACTAACACCTGGACTGTGGCATGCCGGAGGGGGATCCATGGCAAAACTCCCATGGAAAATTACATAGTTGATGCAGAGTCTGGTTTTAATCCATAAAGGGCATAAATCACCTAACATTCCTAAATTGTTTGGAATAACGTGCTTTAAAACATCAGGTATGATGTTGTATCGATCAGGTTTTGTAAGGGTTACGCCCGGTTCACAGTGACAGACCAAACTCCCCGTTTAACGCACCGCAAACAACCGCAAACAGTCCATTTGCACAACCGCAAACTCCCCATTTGCACAAGGTTGGATACCAAGCTAGCCATGTCCCGTTCCTTGTCCTCACTGATGTCATTGAAGGTCTCTTCCTCCACCCAGCCAAGTACAACACCAAGGGTCCCCGAAAGGTGACAACAAGCCCCCTGGGACGCCTGCTGTGTTTGGTCTTCCACCTCCTCAAAGCCACCTTCCTCCTCTGACTCCTCTTCTTCAGACTCCTCTCTCTGCGTTGCCTCTCTCTGCGTTATTATAAGGTGTGTTAAGTAGTACTATTCCTATCAGTTTAATCCCTGTTATGTGCCTTTTTTTTTGTTTGGTTTTTGAAGCCACAGTGCAGCACCAGAGGCCAGAAAAATTAGGCATGTACACATGCATGAAAAATTAGGTATTGTTTCAGCCGCTGCTGTAGCAGCGGCCAGAAAAATTGATGTTTGTTTCCCAGGCAGAAAGTGCCCTAAAACATTGCGGCTTGAACCCTAGTTGGTGGTGGATAAGTCACGCAAGTCATCCGGCATTCCGAGATAAAATACAGCAGCGTGTGGACCATTTTTAGCCCAAGGCAGCTCATCTCATCAGGTCTTTTTTAGTTGAATGTATCGCCCACTGTCAGTCCCCTAACTGTGGTGCTAGTGTTGGTGGTGGCGGCAGGCGGGCGAGTGGTAACTTGAGAGGTGCCCAAAGCTAAGCTGGAGGAGGATGGTGCGTCAAGGTTCCGAGCGGAAGCTGTAGAAGATTAGGTGTCCTGTGTTAGCCAGTCAACTATGTCCTCAGAACTTTTCGAGTTCAGGGTACGTGGCCTCTGAACACTGGGCATTATTCTAGGGCCAAAGGGAATCACAGCACCACGACCATGACGGCCCCTGCGGGGTGGCCTGCCTCTGCCTGTCATTTTTTTTCGATTAGTGGTACTATGCGTGCAAGCTACTGTGACAACAGATATGAGTGGCACTTTGAAAAAGCCCGGTTAGGGCGAAACGCGTCAGATCAGTGTGACAGACGCTCCGTTTTTAATACAATGCAGAGTTAAACTCATGAATCCTCTGCTTAACAAACTTTGTTAAAAAAATAAATAGAAAACTTTAGAGAATTATAGCGCTAACACGAACACAAGTACTAGCGGCTTATACCGCAACTCAGTGATACAATCTATAGAAGAAACCGCATAGTACTATATTAGTGTTAACCTAAATACTACCCACTTAGCCATATAGAAGTTGATGATTTACATGGGGTCTGAGGGCTAACGAGCAAAAACCAATAATAGTGATACTCTTTCACTCTGAGTGGTATTATTGACATCAGCACTTATCATGACCACACGCTAAATAAACAGAAATAGAATCAAAACAAAGACGGCAAGCTCCGTTTAACCAAAATATACAAATGAGCGAGTAACTGAATCTATCATCAGATCAAGAAACAGTGTATAGGAACGCTTTGCTAATTTAACATTTGAAGTAGTTTCTTCAATCCTTATACCAAAAAATAAATGTATAACATAATAATGGTGACATAAGTGAATCTATACACCATATGTTACTAACAAGGCCCATCGGATACTAATAGATATTGTATCAAATAAATCACAGCGTTTGCTAACAGCAACTTACGCTGCACGGATTTCGAGTGGGCATTCCAGTAAACTCGTGCCACTATTATTGTTGATCGCTATTTAATTTTATAATTTACAATAAGAATCCTACAACCATTATACTCTTGAGAATAACTACAGGGAAACCGCATAACAGTGAATATTTTTTACATGACTAGATACCACCTAGTTAACCGTTACATACAAGAGCCCCTATGTGAGCTAGTAATAAGAGAATTTGAGACTGCTAACAAACCAGAACTGACACTGATATTGCCAGTAATCTACTATCATTACTCTGTTACTAATGTATAATTAGGCTGGCAAGTTACTGGACACAGTCTCAATACACAGATACGCATCACAAAATACGTAAACATAGTGGTATACACTGTATAACATTAACTGATGATTATAATAACATAAATAGTTGTGATTTTTACCATCAATACAGTCGGATGGTGGTAACATAATCTAACACACCTGATAACATAATATGGAATCGATCATAATAAGCACTAGCAATACGCATCTCTCTTAAACATACATATATGTATATCAATTGAGCAAAGAAGCAATGCATGAACATAGATTGGTGTTAGAGAACTGACACTGTTCTACTTAATAATACAGTGGGATACCAAGCGTATTCTCTATATACCCTGTATTCTTACACATACTTACTTGCATTTACATCAATTATACATCCAGTGAGATTGTCATGCTCATTTAATTTTTCTTATCAAATGTACCAAAATGGACAAGTTACATTACTTGATAATATGAGCTTTGCCTAACAATACTATATGACCTAATTCAAAACAACATCTATACAGTTCATCTTGAGTTATCCACTCTGTCAAAAATCTATATACTATCTATATTTAACCACATCAGACCTCCCGTCCAACTTTCTACCTGTATGAAACCACAGTCCATCTATTTGTCTAGACAGTACTATGTGGGATAGTTATTCCAGTTACAACCCTCTAAAGTGTTACCCTTGTATATGAGCATTGGAACAAAATATTTTAGTGTACAGTATCTAGGAATTGATACTATATATCTAACACAGTGAAATCAACTATTGACCTACTAGACACTTTAATCATGAGTTTTTCTCTCTTTGGAATTTTAATGTATGAATGATGTTGTTGTTCTCAATATATTTTAAAATTCTATTAATAAAAGTTATATTTTAATATTTCCGTACAGTACTAGCCCCTAGTCTGGGAAGTAGAGTGCTAGAAGTGCACACCTTTCAGTGAAACTTCTTGTTTCACTAACCAGTTGTAAATTTCTATATTTGTGCACAAGCACCAACCCACAGAGATTAATGTAATAACACAAGTGAAAGAATATACTGGAAGAACATCCAGCTTTCACTTTTCTAATTATTGAACATAGTGGGGCTTGCCTATAATAGTGCCATTGCTAACTTGTTTCTAATGAGTGGCACTGTGCACTGGCAGAAGTTGGCAGAGTAGACGCTGTAGGCCTGACACACACGCTTGCAGACAACTAACTGCTATTCAATCTATTACAGTCAAAATTGTATTTTTTTTTTTAAAGGTACACTACTGTTACACCAGATATGAGTTGCACTGGGGTGACACTGTGCCCTGGCAGGCACTGAAACGCACACGTGTGAAGGAAACTGACTGCTATTATTTCACAGTCAAATTTCTATTTTTTTTTTTAATGTATACTACTGTTACACCAGATATGAGTTGCACTGGTGTGACACTGTGCCCTGGCAGGCCCTGAAACACACACGTGTGAAGGAAACTGACTGCTATTATTTCACAGTCAAATTTCTATTTTTTTTTTAATGTATACTACTGTTACACCAGATATGAGTTGCACTGGTGTGACACTGTGCTCTGGCAGGCCCTAAAACGTACACGTTTGCTATTTCCAAACCACTTTTTTTCAAAAGTAGCGCTAGTTATATTGGAACACTGATATCTGTCAGGAATCCCTGAATATCCATTGACATTTATATATTTTTTTTAGAAGACATCCCAAAGTATTCATTTAGGCCCATTTTGGTATATTTCATGCCACCATTTCACCACCAAATGCGATCAAATAAAAAAAATTGTTCACTTTTTCACAATTTTTTTTACAAACTTTAGGTTTCTCACTGAAATTATTTACAAGCAGCTTGTGCAATTATGGCATAATTGGTTGTAAATTTTTCTCTGGGATCCCCTTTGTTCAGAAATAGCAGACATATATGGCTTTGGCGTTGCTTTTAGGTAATTAGAAGGCCGCTAAATGCCACTGCGCACCACACGTGTATTATGCCCAGCAGTGAAGGAGTTAATTAGGGAGCATGTAGGGAGCTTTTTGGGGTAGTTTTAGCTTTAGTGTAGTGTAGTAGACAACCCAAAGTATTGATCTAGGCCCATTTTGGTATATTTCATGCCACCATTTCACCGCCAAAAGCGATTAAAAAAAAAAAAAAAAAAACTTTACATTTTTTCCAAATTTTAGGTTTCTCACTGAAATCATTTACAAACATTTTGTGCAATTATGGTACAAATGGTTGTAAATGTTTCTCTGGGATCCCCTTTGTTCAGAAATAGCAGACATATATGGCTTTGGCGTTGCTTTTTGGTAATTAGAAGGCCGCTAAATGCTGCTGCGCACCACACCTGTATTATGCTCAGCAGTGCAGGGGTTAATTAGGGAGCTTGTAGGGAGCTTGTAGGGTTAATTTTAGCTTTAGTGTAGTGTAGTAGACAACCCCAAGTATTGATCTTGGCTCTTTTTGGTATATTTCATGCCACCATTTCACCGCCAAATGCGATCAAATTAAAAAAAATAGTCAACTTTTTCACAAACTTTAGGTTTCTCACTGAAATTATTTACAAACAGCTTGTGCAATTATGGAACAAATGGTTGCAAATGCTTCTCTGGGATCCCCTTTGTTCAGAAATAGCAGACATATATGGCTTTGGTGTTGCTTTTTGGTAATTAGAAGGCTGCTAAATGCCACTGCGCACAACACGTGAATTATGCCCAGCAGTGCAGGGGTTAATTAGGTAGCTTGTATGGAGCTTGCAGGGTTAATTTTAGCTTTAGTGTAGAGATCAGCTTCCCACCTCACACATCAGACCCCCTGATCCCTCCCAAAGAGCTCTCTTCCCTCCCCCACCCCACAATTGTCCCGCCATCTTAAGTACTGGCAGAAAGTCTGCCAGTACTAAAAAAAAAGTTGTTTTTTTTTGTTTTTTTTAAATCTTTTTTTAGCATATTTACATATGCTGTTGTTTAGGATCCCCCCTTAGCCCCCAACCTCCCTGATCCCCCCAAAACAGCTTTCTAACCCTCCCCCTCTGCCTTATTGTGGGCCATCTTGGGTACTGGCAGCTGTCTGCCAGTACCCAGTTTGCAAATAAAATGTTTATTTTTATTTTTTTTCCCCTTTTTTCTGTAGTGTAGCTTCCCCCCCCTCAAGACCAATCTCCCACCCGCTCCCAGATCCCTTAGATTTATTTTTTATATATATATATATTTACCCCCCCCCCCCTTTCTCCCACTTTCAAAAACAATTTTTCTGTAGTGTAGCGGTTCCCACCCACTCCCTCCCCATGCACGCGCCCACCCGCCCCTCTCCGTGCACGCGCCCACCCGCCTCCTCCCGTGCACACACGCGCCCCCAGCGATCCCGCCCCTCTCTTTCACTTAGACTTCATCTATGGCCGCCCACCCGCTTCCCACTTCAGCTCCCACCCACCAACGAATGCTGCCATCGATGTCCGGTGCAGAGAGGGCCACAGAGTGGCTCTCTCTGCACCGGAGGGGTAAAATTTGTTATTGCAGGATGCCTCGATATAGAGGCATCCTGCAATAACCGGAAAGCAGCTGGAAGTGATCAGGATCGCTTCCAGCAGCTTTCCAGACCGAGGACGTGCAGGGTACGTCCTTGGTCGTTAAGGGACTTTTTTTAGAGGACATACCCTGCACGTCCTCGGTCGTTAAGGGGTTAAATGTACACTACTGTTACACCAGATATGAGTTGCACTGGTGTGACACTGTGCCCTGGCAGGCCCTGAAACGCACACGTGTGAAGGAAACTGACTGCTATTATTTCACAGTCAAAAAAAGTGTTTTTTTTTTAAATGTACACTACTGTTACACCAGATATGAGTGGTGGCACTGGGCAAGTGGGCACAGTATACGCTGTGAGCCTGACACACACGCTGGCAGGCAGGCAACTGCAATTAGATTACACAGGAAAAAAAAAAAAAGCAGACTGATGTTCTAGCCCTAAAAAGGGCTTTTTGGGGTGCTGTCCTTACAGCAGAGATCAGATGAGTCCTTCAGGACTGTAGTGGACACTGAATACACTAGCCTAGCTATCGATTTCCCTATTAAATCAGCAGCAGCTACACTGTCCCTCCTCTCACTAAGAATGCAGCTTCCGAATGAATCTAAAATGGATGCTGTCCAGGAGGTGGGAGGGTCTGGGAGGGAGGGTCTGCTGCTGATTGGCTGGAATGTGTCTGCTGACTGTGAGGTACAGGGTCAAAGTTTACTCAATGATGACAAATAGGGGGCGGACCGAACATCGCATATGTTCGCCCGCCGCGGCGAACACGCTATGTTCGCCGCAAACTATTCACCGGCGAACTATTCGCGAAATCACTATACACATCTTTTTGCAAATGATTTTGCCAATTTATTCCTTTGTGCAAGTGACTGTCATTCTTTAGTTTTTTTTCCCCTAATAGCTTCTTGGATATTTAGTAGGATTGTGAATGCATTTTGTACATTAGGATATTAATTGTACACAATACATGCTACATATTTACATTCTAGATTGATTGGTGTAGTGTATGTTTTAGTATATGTCTATTTTTTGTATATTTTTCTTTATCAATAAAAAAAACTAATATTTGTTATAGATATATAACAATGAAAATCAGTGTCTGCTTGGGAGGTTTAGCAGAGCTATGAATACATTTCTGGTTTATATAATACTTTCTTAAGTCCTCCACTGTGAAAAGCACAATTTGGTTAATAGATGCTGCTTCCAGGCAATAACTCGCTATCGAACAAGCTACTTAGCTGTTGTTTGTTCCTGGTAGAGCGCTTCTCTTTCTGTAAGACCTGAAATATATTACTTTGTGATATGTTGCAGCTTCTCATGGCTACATTCTATTTACTGAATCAAACCTTGAGATTTATTAAAGCGGCAATAATTAAAGTGAAGGTAAACTTTGATGAATGAAAGCACGTTTTTTAAAAATACTATTAAAAACAGGGGCACTTTCATTCATCAAAGTTTACAAATCAGCCGTTTTGATAAAAAATTTACCTTTTTTTCTTTTCACAGCAAGAGCAGCTTCCCCCTCCTTGAAATCCTCTCTTTACACGTCAGCAATGACTAATCTGGCTTTCTCCAATCACAGCATGGCCTCAGGCAATAACCACCCTGGGGGGAAAGCCGTGATTGGAGGAAGCCGGATTAATCATTGCTGACGTGTGAAGAGAGGATTTCCAGGAGGGGGAAGCTGCTCTGGCTGTGAAAAGAAAAAAAAGGTAAGTTTTTATTCAAAACAGCTGCTTTGTAAACTTTGATGAATGAAAGTGCCCCTGTTTTTAATAGTATTTTTAAAAAACGGACTTTCATTCACCAAAGTTTACCTTCACTTCAAACACTGAAGGCCAGATTACAAAGAGAGTGCAAAATATAGCTTTCGCTAAAGCGATGTTTGCGCTCCACTTTGCAATACCATTTTTTACGAGTTAGGTGCAATGTGAACGTGACCTCAACTTCTTGTAATAGCTAGTTATTTATAAAGTGCCCGAAAATAGGCAAATTTAAATAAATTAGCGCTCCACTTGTTATGTAGTCCTAAATAAATGCTATAATAATGTATTGACAAAGATCAACTTGAGCACAGTATGTAGATGGATTTTTAAAATGATATTAAATTATTAAAAATGTAATATTGAGTTTAAATATTGATGAAATAAGTGCGGTTTTAGTTTTATAATGTAATGAGCACTGTAATGTTGAAAACTGAAGTTTCTGTTATCTCTTCTGTTGAGGACATATAAGAATAGCTATAAAAGTGTAACTAAAGGTTGCAAACACTGGCTGTATGGGAGATAGCAATGGTTAAAGGGAGTTAAACCATTTGATATATTTTATCAACCACCTGTTACAAAATGGCCTCAGCAGAAGAAATGAGATAAGAACAGGCTAAAATAAATACATTTCAACATTACTATTAGAAATTTCAGGGAAATGTGAAAGTCCACATTTTTTTCAGGGAAAATATAAAATAACCAATGAAAGTATATTGCAAAGTTGTTGTTTTTTTAACTAAACATTATTAAGCATTTTATATAATCATCTGAAAGTGTTACATTTTCCTTTAATTGGCTGCCACTCCTTGTATTCAATGCCCATTAAGACTGCCCTCCACCAACTCACACAATGATAAAGAATGATTTCTTTTTAAAGTAACATTATATACACTCATTTTTTCTTTGCATAAATGTTTTGCAGATGATCTATTTAAATAGCCCATCAAGTTTTTTTTAATGTATAGTTTTGCTTATTTTTAAATTACATTGCTCTGATTTTCAGACTCCTAACCAAGCCCCAAAGTTTTAGGAGAATACTGTCAGATACCTACTTCAGCTTGCTCCTGTTTGTGTAAAGGGTCTTTTCATATGCAAAAGAAGGGGGAGGGGGGGAGTGTCTTATTCCCTACTTGCAGTGGGCTTTCCAGTTGCCTTTTCAACAGAACTTCTAAGTAAGTTTTTAAACAGTTTTATACTGGATTTTTATATCAGTATCTGTGCATCTTATTCTTTATAGTAGTGTCTATTACACTCAGTTATATGAAAATTGGTGTATACTGTCCCTTTAAGTCCTCTAATTTATTAGGCTCACTCTAAACTAATGAGCAAATCCCTCTATGGTATAGCAATATATACTAATATAAATCCATTTAAAGGGACATGCAACTCAATTTTTTTCTTTCACGATTTAGAAAGAGCATGCAATTTAAAAAACTTTCTAATTTAGTTCAATTATCTAATTTGCTTCATTCTCTTAATATCCTTTAATGAATATCATATCTAGATACGCTCAGTAGCTGCTGACTGGTGGCTGCTCATAGATGCCTCATGTGATTAGCTCACCCATGTGCATTGCTATTTCTTCAACAAAGGATATCTAAAGAATGAAGGAAATTAAATAATAGAAGTAAACTGGAATGTTGTTTAAAATTTTATTATATGACTACTGAAGGAATTAAGATGTTGACAAGGACCTATTAGAATATTTAGGACATTAAACATAAATTGTAAACTGCATGATTATGAACCTTCATATTTAAAGTGAATGTAAACTAACTCGTAATCCTCCTCAGCATTTCTGTAGTGACTCCTAATGTAATCGCTGTGTTTTTTTTTTTTTAATATCCAAACTACGGATTCGGCAATACATATATTTATAATTTTATACTGCTTGCGGAGACTCCTCCCCAATGATACTTCCTTGTTCTGCAGTGTGTGAGCGTGCTCCAGGAAAACTATGCACCTGCGCATGCGTTAACCTCCGCTCTCTGGTCATTGAAACAGTATTCAATGAATGAATACATTCATTGAATACTACGATCAGAGAGCGCAGCAGCAGAGTTAATATTGTTGTAATGCATGTGTGTCGCCTGAACGTGCATCTACACTCTATCAGAATTATTTTGCTTAGTGCATGCGCAGAACTAAAGCATGACTTTTCAGGAAAGGGGTTTAACCCCCCGGGGGGAATCAATGATTGGGAATTCGAATTTCTGATGAAGTGTCAATCAAAAAAACAGTATGACTGCCTTTGTGGAGGAACGGGGCAAAGAGCGACAGGATTAAAAGGTAAAATTTGGCTAAATTATTAATTTGTAAAAAAAAAATTATGTATTAAAGTATACCTAATTTGGCAAAAAGATTACTATGGTGTTACCGGATGCACTAGAGTTTACATTCACTTTAAGACTAATTTTGCAATGAAAACTGCAGCTTTGTTTTGTCAAGTAAGTACATTGTTTTATATTTATTCTTTTAACTGATTTCCCTGTCCCTTAGAACTAGGGTTGCCACCTCAGCCATGTTTTCTGGATACTTATGAGTTACACATGCTGCAGGGTGTGCAGGGAGGAACATGTATTGTGTTTCTGGACAGCACTATTCATATTCCTCCCTGCACACCCTGCAGCATGTGTAACTTATAAGTGTTTTGTATTTTAAGGGACAGGTGGCAACCCTAGAACAAAAGAACCCCTGCTAACCAATCACAAACTAATATTCAGCTATAGCACAAACTCTGTTTGCACATGTGCAGCCTGGAGTAGCCTGCCCTCTCATATTCCCTTAAAGGGACAGTACACACCAATTTTCAAATAACTGCATGTAATAGACACTACTATAAAGAAGAATATGCACAGATACTGATCTAAAAATCTAGTATTAAACCTTTAAAAACTTACTTAGAAGCTCCCAATTTTGCACAGTTGATGAGGTTAGGCTGGGACACCCAATAAAAGAGACTGAGAGCAGACCATCCCCTGCATATGAAAAGATCCACTGTGCAAACAGTGGCAAGTAGGAATCTGTAGACATCAGTATACATTTGAAACTATGGGACTTTGTTAGGAGTCTGAAAACCAGCACAATGTTATTCAAAAATAAGCAAAACAATACGTTGTTACAAAAACACCCGCAGATGGGCTATATAAATGGATGATCAACAAATCATTTATGCAAATAAAAATCTAGTGTGCAATGTCCCTTTAAGGAGGTTTACCACTGATTCAACTTACTATTGCAAAGAATGGTTTTTCTTATCATGATTATTGATGCAAAACTCATAATCCACCTTTTAAAAGCATGTGACACCACATAACCTTAGGGAGGGAGGGAAAGGTAAACAAACACACAAATTGCCTAAAAGTATTAACCCAAGCCTCCCATGAAGATAGTGAAACAAGCACAATTTTTAGATGTGTTTTACAGCAAAAGGCTGCAAAATAAATAATGAATGTATATTGCAATAATGTTTCACTTGCAATAATGAAACATGTTATGCATAGTTGAAATGTCAAGTTTAATGGTTCTATAACTTGCATTAGCAGTTCCACTACTGACAAAATTTGGCATTTTACCAAATGAAACACTGGTTTTCTCATGTAGCGAATTATAGTTTGGATGTACTTTACTGGATGTTCTAGGAGGTTTTCATTCTATAGGATGCTTTTGAGAGCTTCTGAATAGTCTAGGTGTGGATACAAAGTTCTATCCTTGCAATCTCATTGCAAGTTACAAAGGCAGTACAGTTTTTAGCATTGTCAATTTAAGTGCATTCTAGGAAGCTACTACACATTGTTTAAATTGGATTGAGAGTCTGCACTTAAGGTAACTTTATTCAATAAATTAATAAAATAGAAGCAATACTTAGACATCCTGCAATGCCAGTTAACAGTTTGAAGAATAAATAGGGGTGAGTAACAATCTTTAATAACTAGCTAGGTGTTTTTTGAGGTAGTAAGTTAAAGGGACATAAAACAAGTTGGGATAGAGACAAAATATAATAATATGTACTTTAATTACTTTAACTGCAAATTTATACTGCAGTGCCTTGCCGTTAACCCTTTCTTTTTAGTTTCTGAATTGTAAAGCTCTAATCCCCCCCCCACACACACACACACACATTTCCTTCTATGGCTGTATCTATATATATTGTTATTTTGGTAGAATGCAAAAGTGAATAGGGATTATCTGCTAGAGTTCAAAAAGAAAAACAAACCCAAAAAGCGCACAGTGTCCCAAGGTTATTGCCGCAGTACACACACACGGAACAAGCACAACGGCTATACCATCAATCCTATACCCAATGCTAAACAGCAATCATAAAGCTGTATCCACTAGCTACTAGGATAACGGTCAGATTACAATCTTGTACTTCTTCATCTGTGTCCTGTTCTAGGAGATTCCCACATCTGACTCCATTATGGCGTCCTCTCTGAACTCTTCGGTAAATCCCACTGGCAAACTCCACCTCCTCCTACAAAGGTAGTCACCCTGCAAACCGCTGTTAAAGCGTTCCCAAACTTATCAGCAATAATTCCAGAAAAAAAGCACGTCAGGGGACTATTAGAAATTAAAACATAGCCTTTATTGTAAAAAGAATAAAAAGCTTATCACTGTAAACAAGCAGGTGTAGCAGTGACCTAACGCGTTTCAGCTTCTGCCTTACTCATAGACCGTGCTACACCTGGCTAAACGGCCTGTAATATACACTTAATGTCAGTGACATATGCAAAGCACCAGCCTCTTAAATTAACCCTGTGAGATAATTCAAACTTAGGTAAAGAATTGGAGTTAATAGTTCGCTAGTGTCAGGGGAGGGGGTGAATCAAACTCCTTACTTTATAAGTTTAGATCCTTCAATCTAAACACGGAAAACAAGATACAAACAAGGTGCAGTAAGGGCGCTATGAGCTAAAGATCCCGTGAAATAACAGTGTGTATATAAAATAATGTGATACTAACACTTAGAACATTGTATTAGAAATTCTTGTGCATTCAGTGTGAATATCTTTAGATAGTGAATGTAGAGGTGTTTTGTGTGACCAGTGTAAACTCTAAAAAGACTCAATAGGTTCAAAAAGTTTTTTTAAAAACAACAAGTTATTTAATAATAAAATTTATACAAGTATTATTTCACGGGATCTTTAGCTCATAGCGCCCTTACTGCACCTTGTTTGTTTCTAGATAATTCAAACTGCTAAGTGGAACCTATTTGACAACGTATATAATCACAATACAAATACAGAACCTATTTAACATAGATATCTACATTCCATTACACATCATTATAACACAGAGAAATTTACAACAGATCATAAAAAAGAAAGAAACTTATAGGGTTATGACTGAGACAAAATTTCCTATGCATATACTGCAAAATATCCATTGAATACATACAATTACTGCTACAAATATTGTTAGGAGGACCATGACCATGTCACTTAGTACCATCAATGCACACTTACTATTTATGCAATAATGAGAAGAATCTAATACATGGAAAAGCTATAACATTGTATGTACTCAGTTACGTCTATTCAAAAATAATAATAAGTTATATTGTGTATAAACACATGTACAAAAAACAGCTTCATGTAGAATAATTATATGCTTTTGCGTGCAGGATAGTATACATTCAAAGAATTAATCTGTAGTCATTATTTCATTGGCTTAAGGAAAACCTATAAGTATGAATAAAGGAAAAAGTGGGGGAAGGGGAGAGGAGGAAAGGAGAAAGAAGGAGGGGAAAGGAAGGGACAATAAATGTCCTAATAACAAGATCAAAAGTATAGTATTGCATATCTAAAATAGCTTAGTCTCTTAATTCATACTAATGAGACAAAATATGATATTGCAAAAACTTCTTCTTACTTCACTTTATTCATTTACTATCTGCAGGAGCATGTCTAGAAGCTGTGAACTCAGTTTAAATACAACGCCTGTGTCTAAACACTGATAAGGGTGGGTGGAGTTGGCTGCTCCAGGCAGCTTAGCTATGCAATTAATTTTGCTTATTTTTGAAAATTATTTTAACCCTTTTTTATTTCTTTATTTTGTGAAAAAAAATGTTTTACCTTTTTTTTTTCTTTTTTTTTCCCCCATACACCATACACCATTGGAAAGGTTAGGCGATTACCTTTCCAATGGTGGGTCTTGGGGTCTGTAGCTGCTTAGATGCCTGAGATAGAGGCTTGTAAGCAGCATGCCCCCATTCCCTATACTTTGTATTGACAAATTGTTAATAAAGTTGCGCAGTGACTAGGGTGACCACGTGTCCCGTATTGCCCGGGACAGTCCCGCATTTCAATGGTCTGTCCCTGGTCCCGGGTACCTTCATTCATTGTCCCGGACTGGAGTGAAACTGAGAAACTAACAGCAGTGACTTCACAGCTGCGCAGATTGACTCACTCTCACTAAGTCTCTAGTAGGGCTAGGTGCCGGCTTCCCACAGTGCAGATCATGAGAGTGTTAAGGCCCCTCCTAGACGACATCCCCACTATCCCAGGGGGCCAGACTCCAGATCAGAGGCGCCGCATGCCAGTGACCAGTAAATTGAGGGAGCCGCTTCCGGATTGGAATCCGGATACTAATTTCATTGTGGTTGCCACCACAGCTCTAGTCTAGCTAGCCTTTACTAGCCTCTACTACTGTCTATATAATGCGATGAAACAAGCGTGGACCCGGAGCACTTTTTTGTATTGGGGGCGGGGCCTCGCTGGGGGGGCGTCCCGGGGGGGGCGTCCCTGAATGGCAGTTTGGATATGTGGTCACCCTAGCAGTGACGTCATCATGTCATTGCGCGTGATGTCACCATGCAAAACGTGATGCCCTGGCGATGCCTGTCACTTCACAGGCACGATCGCCAGAGTAGATCTCCCTCAAGGTGGGAGAGTGCTAATGACGGCTCTGAGCCGTCATTAGCACCAGAGTGGGAAACTCTGTGACGGTTCAGAGCCTTTTTATGCAAAAGTATGTTTAATTAATTAGCCCTTTTAGAATATGCACATATCTCAACCTGTTTCATGTCACTTTAACTAATAGCATCTAGCCTCCTGTACGTTTATCCACATCACTGTTGAAAACATTTATTGAATATAATTGCTGCAGTCAAGGCATTTATGAAAAGATATATTTATTGTTTTGACTTACATGGTATCATGTATTATTGGTTGTTATCACTAAAACTTTATATCTCCTTATTGCAGGGCTCAACCATGTCACCATGGGTACTTAAAAATCATCCTGGCATCTAGATGCATGAGCTCTGTACACTACTGCTCTTTTGATGCTGCCTGCCACACAATTCTCCTAGGCCACAATCCCAGCCAGAGGCTGCTTGTAAATCACCCAACATGCCACGTGTCTTTACTGAGACCTGTTAAATAATACTCAGGGTATCACATGAAGCTGGCAGTTTGGCACACCATATTATTGGCGGCACAAATTTTAATGTATTGCCTCAGTTACAGTTTGTCAACACAGCACAGGGTTGCCAGCTGTTCTATACAAAAATACCTGATGATTATAGGGAGATTGGGGAAAAACAGTATGTGGGGTTTGTGGTCAGAGTTCTGCTAAGACCCTGTGGCCCTGCAGTTCCTGTAAGTCATATGCCTATATATATATATATATATATATATATATATATATATATATATATAGGCTGACCATATTGCCACTTTAAAAAGGGACACATATGAAAAATACATATATCAGGGTTCTTATACAAAACATTTCTTTAAACAGACCTAAAAATAGCCCTGACATATGAATTTTTCATATGTGTCCCTTTTTAAAGCGGCGATATGGTCACTATATATATATATATATATATGACTGCCATTTTATGGGAGGACACTTATGAAAAATATATATGTTAGGGCTCTGATAACAAAACATTATTTCAAACTGCTTCTTTAAAAGGCCCCTAAATTATATGTATTTTTCAAATATGTCCTCATTTAAAGCAGCAATATGGCAGCCCTACTCATAAAGATGATAAGATCCCAATGTCTACATTCCCTGTTAGTTGTATGCCTATACCGGCCTCCCACGTGTCCTGGATCTTGCTAGGTCTGTGCGCTGTCCCTCTTGCAGCTCTCTATAGAAAATGTCCTGGTTTCTACAGACTGACCAAGCTTTGCCCATGGGTAGGGATGGGCGAATGTTTCTAAAAATTCAAAATTTAAAACAAATTTTGATACATTCGTTCGTTCTAATCGATTTTTGAATGTTTATATAACATTCTATTTTTGAATTTTCATTCGAATAATAGAATGTTTAGCTATGTATTATTTTAATTTTGAAATGTAATATTCGAAATAGTATATCTAGTCTACAACTGTGTTTAATAAATGTAATATTCAAATTTAAATGTTACATTCGAATTTGAATGTCACATTCAAATTTGAAATAGTATTTCTAGTCTATAACTGTGTTTTATTAATGTAATATTCGAATTTGAATGTGACATTCAAATTCGAATGTGACATACGAATTTGAAAGTGACATTCGAAAACTGTAAATAACATTTGATAATAGAATTTTTAAGAATATTCGTTCTTATCAACATTCTATTATGTAAATCGAATTTATACAATAACATTTGTTCTAACATTTAAATTCGAATATAAACACATTCGCCCATCCCTACCCATTGGCCTGCCCAACCATGACACGTCCACAACCCATTCAATGCTATGCGCATCTTGGTCACTGGCTTTCAGCTCACCTCTCTGTCCAGGAAAGCTTATGGGAAATGTTAGGATATACACCTGTGAGCAATATGCCTCCTCAAACCATAGGGTAATGTGCCTGTTTTTTACACATATTTACTGGACACTCAGTTAACATATTGAAATACTGAACACCTGACAACTCTAACACAGCAGGGCTATTGTTATCATATATAACATACAAACTGACCACATTCTTCACACCTTGGCTTACTGTATTACCATATGTGACAGACACTTATGAAAGGATTGAACATTTTGCCTGTACCATTCCTCACCAAATCTATCACTTAGACAGATTGCTCTTTTAACCTTTCGGTCAATGTTCCCCAGCAGGATATCTTTTTGTACTAATGTACTCATTGCCCTCCACTTTTTATTGCTACTTCCTCTCCTTTTCTTAAAATAACACAGCCTGACGTAAAAGTACATACTGTATCATGTAATAGGAAGCGCTCAACCTAATAAAATCACATGTACATTTTGTACTTGTGTACAACCTCAACAATGTAAAACATTGAAAATATTTTTTCTTGACAAATGTTTGTTAAAGCCGTTTTGATTTTGAAACAGAAAAAAAACAAAAAAACACAGAACTGGTTCGTGAGACAGATTTCACAATGGCTGATAATGACAACTACCACAGCTGTATTGGTGGACAGGGACCAGTTCACAAACATACAAACAAAACCTTTTTGTGTGATGCACATTATAAAATTCTCTCTTTATGACACAATAAAAAATACAATTCCTGTTCCTTTTTAGAGTGTGTTATTGCCTAAATTGTAAACCCTATCCAAAACGTTGCAGCTATTTTGCAGCAAAGAGGTTAAAGAGACATGAAACCCAATTTTTTTCTTTTGTGAGTTAGACAGAACATACCATTTTGAACAACTTTATTCTATGAGAAGCAGCACATTATTGGGAGCTAGCTGAACACATCTGATGAGCCAATGATAAGAGGCATATATTTGCAGCCACCAATCACCAGCTAGCTCTCAGCCAAGCAGTGCTGCTCTTGAATATAAAGAGAATGAAGTAAAGTGGATAATAGAAATAAATCATGAAAATCTGAATCATGAAAGAACAAAATGACTTTACTGCCCCTTTAAACAATGTCTGTAGCTCCGTCAAGGTCAGTCTACAACTGGTAAAATTAGAAACACAAGTTTATTGTTTAATTCATAACACTTCTGTGTATATTACAATTAGTATTTGTTTTAGACTGTCACATGATTTATAGTTAGCTATAGATTTCAGATAGCCATGTATCTTACTGTCTGTGTTACACTGGCACACAGAGAACAGGAACTAAATGTGTATAAAAGGAACAAAAAAGCTGCTATGTTTCCTTTACTAATCTAATTTACATTGAGGCCTAATGAGAAGCTTCCCCTTCCTTCAAGTAAGCCCCTATTTGCACCTCTGTTCTGACTTGTAACCATAACAACTTGAATGCTGGGCCCCCTAATTAGCTTTAGTTTTCAGCAGTAAGTTGTCAAAGTATACAGTCCTCTAAAACATAAACAAAATAAAGAAAAGGCTGCATCTCATTGGAATGTTCTGCCATTCTATTACAGTACATGAAATGATTATTATTATAACTGTTAGTATATATGTAAACATATTTCTTTCCCAACTGTGAGGGTTCTCATGTGTAGGAAATCAGCAGTGTACATGGTTTGCATGAGTTACTTTAGCTATTTAGCTTCCGGAATGGCCCAGGAATGCTGCTTATGTTCTGCAATGTTATCAAGGTGCCTCTATTGATCTATTGTGCAAGGGCTTAACCCATGAGCAGTGCTGTTCTTCATTAACCCCTTCAATTCCATATGGGCACATAAGTTGGACTTTTGCCTCTTCTAGTAATATAACTATATTCTGTCATGGATATGTGCAGTTAAAAAAAACTGTGTACATTCAATTAGTTTATGCATTAAAAATGTGTTTAAAAGATGGTCTTAAAGAACATAAATCTTGGTTTTTATTGCAGCAATAATAAATAGCACAAAAAAATAATAATTTCTGTGTATAGCTAGCTATATATGGCAAAATATCACTATAGTTTACTGATCAGGAAAAGTTACAGGTCTACTTAATGTTAAAGATAGGAAAAAATCCAAAATGTGACTTTTAATCAGAATCCAATCACTTAAAATGATAGGAAAGGAGTTTAACCCAGGAGCGATGGCTTTATCACTTATAAACTGCCAGAGAATGCATTGCAATGGTAATCCAACCTAAATAAGCCACCCAGTAATAGTGCCTCTCATACCCCCAAACTCTACCATGTTTGTGAAGAGATATGAAGCAATTTTATAGGAGCTGCATGGAACTATTAAAGGAACATTAATGTCAAAATTAAACATTCATGATTCAGATAGAGCATTTTATTTTATGAGACTTTTCAATTTACTTCTGCAATTAAATGTATTTATTCTTTTGGCATCCTTTGTTAAAAATGCAATGCACTACTGGGAGCTAGCTGGTGATTAGTGGATACATACATATACCTCTTGTCATTGGCTCACCAGCTACGTTCAGCTTGCTCCCAGTAGTGCATAGTGCTTAACTCCTGTAACCCTTTTGCAAAGGTTAAATACTATGAAAATAACTGCAATAATATCATACACATAAAAAACCCACAGATTTGTAACGCTGCAACTATACACTTAAGCAAACAAAACAATTCTAAAATATTATTGGTGAGGGATCCGTAAAACATTCTGCAGAGGCTTAAATACAAGCATCTTAGAAGCCAGTGCACTTGAGGATTGTTTTATCCGCTGTTTTACTGAGGACAACTAGTTTTCCGAGGAAAACAAAGTAGTGTACAGAGCTCATCCCAACACTGTACAATCCCGGAAATAGCTTGTATGATAATGATAATGGTCACTGTAATAACGAGCATAAATAGGAGATGTCAGAGAATGTGGTTTACGATTAGGTACTTCCTAAGAGGTCTGTGATAGTGTGTGTGTATTTTATGGGGGCTAAGCGGACACTTAACGTGAAGTGGCATTTAATCCACAGTGCTGAATTTTTGCAGCCTTAGTAGCTTGTGGACAGTAGGCGTGACCCCGGCTTGTACACACACACTGAGATAGACTAACAAAATGGGATAACATATACCACAATTTATGCACGTAAATACACGAGAATTGAATCTATTTTAGCATTATTACACGTATCTTTTGCAACTGAATTGATAGGGAGGACATGAAGAAAGTGGGAGGACACACAATCAATGACAGACGAGCTAAGGGGAGGAGGGAGTTTACACATGTATACAGGCAACCAATCAGATTGTGAGGGGGCTTATATAGCTCCAGAGGTGAATTCAGAATATTGAGTCTATGAATAAGGCAAATCAGCCGAAACGCGTCAGACTGGCCTGTTTATCACATGAACAGCTGTTTTAAGCACTTGTTACTGCATGTTTGCATCAAGTTTTAACATTATCCAATAAAATGAACGTTTTATTATAGCAGCATCCTGCATCTTTTTGTATCATTACGGCAGAGGAGAGGGCCGTTGTTTGCTGCAATTGGGCTAGTAGCCCTAACCACCCGTTGGAGCTCCGGAGGTTTAAACTTACTTTACTGCCGGGATCGGTGAGAAATTTTTCATAGTAGCCGGCATTTGGTCCAACAGGAATACTAAGTCTGTCCCGCTATTGGTCAAACAAGGTCACATGTAAAGTGACGTCAGACGCCATCGGAGGAATCCCACGATCATGGAAGCGTGGTGTAGCAAAGAACCGAGGCTAAGGACCGACCGCGAATAGACGGGTGAGACTGTGGAGTCAACTGGAAAAGGTGAGACCATTGCCTTACTTCTATTTACTCACCGTTAGCAGTTCGGATTGGGGAGTCAGCGGAGCATCGTTTACTTTGATTCAATCCCGGAGAGACAGCAACTGAGTGGGGACTGTTTCCTTCACACCACCGTGGTCTGACTCATCCGTACATGACATGAGGTCCCCCTGATTGACTCTGCCCACATGCTTGTTGTTCATGTTATCTAGTGAGTGTCTATACTTAGGGGCATCAGAAATAAATTGTGACTTTTTAACGTGAGTCAGAGGGGCACATCTTTGTCATACACATGCTTGGAGATTTAAACACATAGGCCCAGATTACAAATGGATCCCTATCCATATCACCACCCTGTGCACAATCTGATTATACAAGTTAATGGTAAATACAATTTACCAGAGAATGCTAGCAAGGCCATCATTTTCTAGCAGGCTCTATACTTTCAAATGACTGTTCTTAATATAGAGAGAGAGGAGAGAGAGATATTAAATATCATTTTAACTGTGTGAAGAAAAAAAATATTTCTTCTTTTTTTATGCACCTTGTGCTTAGCTCACCTTTGGCACAGTGCACCTTCACGTTAGTGCTTGAGCGAAAGCCAGGACCTGAGTTTTGTAGCACGCTCCCCTAGAAGTTTATCAGGTGAGGGATTCAATCCACTTGTAATCTAGGCCATAGAGAGCTGGCAGTGGTATGTATTGCTTCTGTAGACTTTATTTGTATCATACTGACTCAGGCCAGGTTTTCAGGATTACCTAGGATGAGAGAAGGTAAAATAACTGTTTATTAATCATCTGATTATGTCACCTGTGCTCCAGATATCCTCAAAATGTGGCCTGTTGGGGAAGCCTGAGGACAGGTTTGAAAACCAGTGTACTAAATCATCCTTTAAATATCCTTAAACTAAACCCAAATTGTTTCATTCAGATAGAGCACGCAATTTTAAGCAACTTTCTAATTTACTCCTATTATCAATTTTTCTTTGTTCTCTTGCTCTCCTTCCTTAAAAAGCAGCAATGTAAAGCTTAGGAGCCAGCCCATTTTAGGTTCAGCACCTTGGATAATGCTTACTTATTGGTGGCTACCTTCAGCAAACCAATAAGCAAGCATAACACGGGTTCTGAACCAAAAATGGTCCGGCTCCTAAGCTTTATATTCCTGCTTTTTAAATATAGATAGCAAGAGAATGAAGAAAAATTGCTAATAAGAGTAAATTAAAAAGCCCACATGCATTGCAATGTTAGTTCATGTTTTCAAGAAAGAAGGCAGTAGTCTTCATATTTATAATATGTGCACAACCACCAATCACCAGCTAGCTCTCTGTACTGCATTACTGCTCCTGAACCTACCTAGGTATGCTTTTGAATAAATGATTTCAAGAGAACAAAGTGACATTTTAAAATTGCATGCTCTATCTGAACCATGTTGACTTTCATATCCCTTTAAACAGCTTCATCTAACACAAAATTTGCGACAAATATCCACATACAAATTTGCACAAAATATCTGAAAATATGACAAGCCAACACAAACATGTCATTATTGACACATACTATTTACCACACCAAATATTTACTAAAGCAAACCGGAAGTATATTTTAATACAGATATTTAGAGAAGGATAGATCTCTGAACTTTGTGGTTACATAATAGTTAGGACTGCCAGCTGTCCCTTTATCTGTAAGGAAAAACATCAAATGTAAGCAAAGCAGATGGTGTTAACCAACTGCTGGCTCAAACTACAAGCTTCTATCAAATAATAAATTATGTTCATTCTTAAGGTGTACTGCTTTATTTATATTTTGAGCGAGTGTTACATATTTTTTTAAGCTAACATAGGACTGTATACAATTGAAAGTGATTGTAAACGTTTGCATTTTAATCCACAGTATTAAAAATTATTCATAAAATCAGGGGCACTTTCATTCATTAAAATATTAAAGACACTTTCTTGATGGTAAACATTGCACCATTCCTCCACCCGTATATCATACTTGATTTTTCTCTTTGATGACAAATCCAGCTTCATCCAATCGTGGCATGCCCCATTTGGCGTGCAGCTCGTAGGGCATGCAATGATTGGATGAAGCCGGATTCATCATCATAGTAACATAGTAATAGTAGATGAGGTTGAAAAAAGACAGAGTTCAACCTATACAAATCTAATATACTTACAAACAAAACAAAAAAAACTCCAGCTGAGCTTAAATGAATCCTACTAAAAGGTAACCCATTTAATACAAGCAATCATATTCATGAATTTTGTTTCTAGCCAGAAATGTATCAAAACAATTTTTAAATGTATCTAGGGTATTGGCATTCACTACCTCCTTTGGTAATGAGTGCCACAATTTTATTGCTCTTACAGTGAAAAAATGATTCCGTTGCTAAATCTCCTTTCCTCCAACCTTAAAATGTGACCTCCTGTCAAATCAATTTTCATGGAATAAACAGAGCTTCTGCCATCTCTGTATATGGGCCTTGAATATATTTATAAAAAATAATCATGTCACCTCTCAAGCGCCTTTTTTCTAGGGAAATTAGACCCAGTTTGGCTAGCCTCTGTAATGCTTGTGGGATATTCCTCTATCAGACCGAACTCGGCCAGTAGTCTTGTTATCCCGGCGTCGAGCCGGAAAGATAGGCAATATCCCAGAGCAGAGAAAGTTAGTAAGATAAAGAAGGCGGCACTCACCACAGGCAGGGCAGCTAAACAGTCCAAGGGCACACCACTAGAATGGTCAGGCAAGCAGGATTTGGCAACAGTAAAGCAGTCCAAGGGCACACCACTAGAATGGTCAGGCAGGCAGGTTTCCGCAACAAAGAGGCAATCCAGAACAACAGGGGTTAATAAGCAGAACAGTCAGACAGGCTGGGTTCAGCAGCAATAATCAATCCAGCAATTTAGAGGTTAAGAGGCAGAGTAGTCAGACAGGCAGAGTTCAGCAGCAGTATAACAATAAGGCAATAAGTAATAACGATCTATCCCACCCAGGAGCACACAAAATAACACCTATACTTGGGTAGTGATAGATCGCACAAGGAATACTTACATAGGAGTAGGATTCGCGCCACAAGCGTCTGACTGGAATCAGAGAGGGAGAGGACACAGCCCTAGGCAACGAGCAGGGAAGGAGATGTCGCGCCCCTAGCAACGGCTAGAGCGGCGCGGCGTGACAGTCTCTCCTCATAGCTTAAATTCTCCATTCCCCTTATTAGCTTTGTGACCCAAGTATGAGATGTGGGCGGAGGAACGGCACAAGGTTTAAGATAAATAAATGGTAATTATTTTACAAAGGAAGCGTCTTTAAATATTTTAATGAATGAAAGTGCCCCTGTTTTTATGAATAATTTTATATACTGTGGGTTAAAATGCAAACGTTTACAATCACTTTAAAAACTCTAGAACTGTAAATACTTTCAATATTTTTATGTTAATTATGTAAAGTATAATGTCACAAACAAATTGATTCTATGTTTTATGGATTCTTTTTATAATTGCCAAATTTGTAAAGTGTTGGTTACGATACAACAAAGTGAAAATTTACAAAAGTGGATATGTTCCTTAGCTTTAAATTGTTTCCCACAAATTTTAATTTATTGATTTACATACTATAAATGTACACCTGGATAAATATGGAATAAGATTGCTGTCAAAAAGGTAAGTGTTTGTGATTCTTTATCATTTTAGATACAAATACAAATATAAATATACAAATACAATATATTTTTTAAAAATATAAATCTTTAATTACAAACACAAATCTTTTTTTTCTTTTTTTCGGAAGTACACTTTTCTTTTTTGGAAATACAATGCAATTTTTTTTTTTTTTTTTGGAATAACACTTCCTGCACGTGTCAAAACACTGTCAAAAGAAATGCTAGTTCCCATTTTGCTAAAGGACATGTGATGTCACAGCAGTCTTTTGCTTTCAATTAAATGTGGTAAAATAATTGACAAAACCAATATTCCTTACTACATTATTGTAAAATAAAAGGCAGAATAAGTACTTTAGGCATGTTAAAGCATGATGTATAGTAAATGACAACTTTAAAAACTTAGATTCTAAAAGAAGACCACATGCTACAGACAGTTTTCCTGCTAGCATGAAAACTGTAATTAAAATATCAAAATCAATATCCCCCTGTATAAAGCTGTATGATGCAAATGAGAATAATCACTTTTGACATGTTAAGCCATGTTATATGTTCAGTAGCAGACCTACTCAACAGTGGGCCCTGGTGCAAGGTTTTTCTGGGCCTCCCAAAGGTAACTCAGTAGTAAGCAATAGTAATAATATACATGCTGCTATGTATAATGATTTTGAGGATAGATAGATAGATGAACCTGCAACCTGCACTAATAAAAGGCTTCCCTGCATTAGGAATCGGATTGTACACATTCTGCACACGACTATATTTAGACTGGCTGCTATGGGCCCTCCAAGCACTATACATGTAGATACACACACTACATAGCATACACTTAAACATGCGGATACACACACTACATAGCACACACTTTAAAACATGTAGATACACACTACATAGCATACACTTATACATGCAGATACACACACACTACATAACATATACTTATACATGCAGATACACACACACTACACAACCTACACTTATACATGCAGATACACACACACTACACAGCATACATGCAGATACACACACACACTACATAGCTTACACTTATACATGCAGATACACACACACTACACAGCATACATGCAGATACACACACACACTACATAGCTTACACTTATACATGCAGATACACACACACTACACAGCATACACTTATACATGCAGATACACACACACTACACAACCTACACTTATACATGCAGATACACACACACTACACAGCATACATGCAGATACACACACACACACTACATAGCTTACACTTATACATGCAGATACACACACACTACACAACCTACACTTATACATGCAGATACACACACTACACAGCATACACTTATACATGCAGATACACACACACTACACAACCTACACTTATACATGCAGATACACACACACTACACAGCATACATGCAGATACACACACACACTACATAGCTTACACTTATACATGCAGATACACACACACTACACAGCATACACTTATACATACAGATACACACACTATATAGCTTACTCTTATATATGCATACACGCACACACACACTACACAGTTACACTTATACATGCAGATGCACACACACTACACAGCATACACTTATACATGCAGACACATACACTACATAGCTTACACTTATACATGCATATACACACGCAAACACTATACTGCATACACTTATACATGCAGATACACACACAAACTACATAGCTTACACTTATACATGAAGATACACACTACATAGAATACACTTATACATGCAGATACACACACTTATACATACAGATACACACACAGACTACATAGCTTACACTTATACATGAAGATACACACTACAAAGAATACACTTATACATGCAGATACACACACAAACTACATAGCTTACACTTATACATGAAGATGCACACACTAAATAGCATACACTTATACATGCAGAAGCACACACACACTTATACATACAGATACACACACACTACATAGCTTACACTTATACATGCAGATACACACACTACATAGCATACACTTATACATGCAGATACACACTTATACATACAGATACACACACTACATCATATATGGGTATCTGTAATTCATTGTATGGGGTCCTGGGGTTGGCAAGCACATTATCTGGCAGTCTGAGGCTGCCACTGTTCATTTCCCTGGTGTTAGCACTACTTATCGTATAAAACTGAAGGCATGCTAGTATTATCACCAGGGGTTAGACGTCATCTCTACCAGAGGTTAGAGGTCACCATTACCTGAGGTCAGAGGGTATACAGCCTTCTTACTCCTGCTTAACTCACACATCATTTCTTTTCCACAGGGAATCTAACAGGTATCTAAACCTGGGAGAAACAAGCCAGCTGCTTCTGAGTATGGGCCCAATAGAATTTAAAAAAAAAAATGCATGGGGCAATGCGGGACAGATGACATGCTTCCTGGGACAGCGGGACAGACCCCTAAAATTGTGACTGTCCCGTGAAAATCGGGACAGTTGGGGGCTATGTTATATGTTACATGATTAATGTTGAAAGTTTACCTGAGATGTTGCTGGGGTTTTCAACCATTTCTAAAAGCAAAGCAGTGTCTAGTTTCCAAACTGCAAACTGCTGAATTGACTTGCTGTGACATCACAAGTCCTTTAGCAAAATAGGAACTAGCATTTATTTTTTTACAGTGTTTTGACACATGCTGGAAGCAAGTGTAATTTAAAAAAATAAATTAAAAAAAGTACTTTCAAAACAAAAAATTGTATTGTATTTAAAAAAAAAGACGATTGTACGTCCAAAAAAAATCAAAATTATACTTTCCAAAAAGAAAAAAAGAAAAAACAGAATTGTATTTCTGTTTCCAAAAAAAATAAAAAATAAAAAATGTATTTGTAAATTTAGATTCGCATTTGCATGTCACAATTTATCTACAATGATAAAGAATCACACACACACTTGCCTTTTGTGATAGCAATCTTATCCCATAAATTAAGAGGAAAATAAATACAGGGAATTCAACTACTGACCCTTTACATATCAAGAAATATAAGCAATGACCATTGATGCATTCTAAGAACAGTGGTTGTATTATATTTCCTATTAAAATATGTGTATGTTGCATACATATATTTGTGAAAGACTATATTTGAGATAAACATAGTTTAATAATATATTCAAAAACAGGAAAAATAAAACAAAAATATCAATTCAATTTGAGTCATATGGCTTAAAACCCATTATATACTAATTATATATACAGTGTGTGTGCATATATATAATTTACAGATTATCTATTGAATCAACATATATATATATATATATATATATATATATATATATATATATATATATTGTGAGATATATTTATTTTTTATTTTTGGCAATTGCTGGACTAATCCATCTAGTGCTCTTGCAAATAAAATTCTTGCAAAACTGCTGCAATATAGTGCTCCAGACACATGCACACTCCTGAGCTTACCTACTTAATTTTCAAAAAAAAAGATACCAAGATAACAAAGTAAATTTGATAGTAGAAGTAAATTAGAAAGTTGTTTCAAATGTAATACTCTACGTGAATCCTGAAAAAATGTGGGTTTCATATACCTTTAACAGTTTTGTTTTAATAAAGGTTTTACTTTGTGTTGTAATAAACCTTCTATTATTTATTATTATAGTTATTATTATGGCCTTTGGATCAGCAGGGTTGACGATGGGAACATAGCTTGTCAAATCATCAATGTGCTAGCATCAGGTTTGTGGCTTTGTTGGTGTTTCCCAGCATTAAGTGGTTATATTACTTACTCACAGTAACCAGTGTATGTGCAAATAACTGCCTTTTTTTCTGTCCCTGCTACAGATGAGAACTTCTAATTTGCATTTTGTAGGAATCAGATTGTTTTTTTTTTTTTTTTTTTTTTTTAATTTGCCAAAGAACATGACTCAAGGGGTCTTGATATGCCCTGTAGACCTGTAGATGATCTTCTACAATACAGAGTTGTTGCTGCTTATTGGAGCACTCATACATTCAACTACTTCTACTGGCTATATTCTTATTTTGAGCTGCATAGTAGCGTGCCGAGTGCACAAGTTTGGCTATTTGTTCTTTTAACCCTCCAGAGGTTATAAGGGTTATATACACAGTTTCTACTTTAGGGCCTGTAATTTCAATATACAGTAGTCTTTTTTTTTATTAAAGTTTTTTATTTTGTGAAAAATCTGGTAAATACAATGCAGAGCACCAGACCCGACCGAGGGGTTACAGAATTTGGCCGGGAAAAGAGCGAATATGACATAATTTCAACTTTTTAATCGGGTATAGTAACAGTTATGGTTCCTAAAAGGGAGGGGATAGGGAAGTAGGATAAGGGAACAGTATTGTAGGGGAACATACTTAACATTGATTTCCCTTTAAGGGAGACAAGAGAGTTGTTCAACGTACTAACTTCAAAGGTTGTTCAAGATATCTCAATACTAATATGTATGGAAGTAAGGGCAGAAGGGCAATAGAAAGTATGTTTGTAATATCGAGTGCACAATTGATCTAGTGCACGAATTTGTCCACAGCACTGTGTCATTCAAAATACTTTATTTTCTGTAAATTACAGAGATAAAAACAGCGACGTTTCGAGTGTTGCCACTCTTACTCATGCGCATGAGTAAGAGTGGCAACACTCGAAACGTCGCTCTTTTTATGTCTGTAATTTACAGAAAATAAAGTATTTTGAATGACACAGTGCTGTGGACAAATTCGTTTCTACTATTGGAATTGGGGGAGCTTGGCAGGACCCTGTCTTCACTTGCACTACACTCCTGAGATTGCTGTACTGACAAGTGGCTATATCGATCTAGTGCACAATGCTCTAGTGTTCTCCTGGTCTGAAAGAGAGATATTATGGGATATTATCAGGGAGGGTGTCATCTAGGGGGGGAGAGCAGGGCTCACCTACAGTCTGCAGGGGTAGAACCCCGCCAATATAGTCTTTTAAAAGTATTTGTTTTTGATTGGTCATACAAGGAAATAATCTACTTGTCAATCTAGAAATAATGCAATTATTCAGAGGTGATACAATTTTGAATCATTTGATATTTAAGTGATATTTCACAGGGCTGTACTCACTTCTGTTGTATTCCCTCAATGCAACAACAATGGATACACCTGTGATCACTGACACACAAGTTAGATCCTTGAAACAAAATTGAGTACACATGTGATTTCCAATAAGCCTAATTGCATGAACATGGTTATTAAATGATGTGAACACCAGAACTTTCTCAATATTGGACCTATGGGTTTTGTCTATCTGCCTGTCTACATCCATCATGGCTCCACATGGACAATCTGATTGTGAGACTTCAAATAGATGGAAAAGGATACAGGAAAATTGGTGACCAACTAAAAACCAGTCGAATCACAGTTGCATCAGTATAGGATGGTAGAAGGTATAGGACAAGCCAAAGTACACTAATCAGAGCGGCAGTAGCCATCCTCCTAAAATGATGCCTCAGACAGTGCGCTACTTGCACAATCTAGCTCCAAAAAAACAGATGAGCAAGTGCTTTAGACTTGGCTCAGGGGTTATCAATGGAAATTGGAGTATCTGTGACAGCTCAGACAGTACAAATGACATTGCATAATGTCAAACACAAAACTGCAAGATTAAACTTTGCTAAACAGCACGAGAAGAAGCCCAATGAATATTGAAAGCACATTCTTTGGTCAGTTGAGACCAAGATTCTTTGTTCAGTTCAGATGGGGTCCAGCATGTTTGGCATGAACCTGGCCATGATTATTACATTGAGCACATAGTCCCAACAGTGCAGCATGGAGGTTGGAGTGTGATGATATGGGGCTGCATGAGTGAAAAAGGTGTTGAGGAGATGACATTTATAGATAGCACCATTAATGCCTATGGATATACCAAAATACTGGCTGAAAAGGTGACTCCCAGTCTCCAGGAGCATGGCAGACAAGAAATATTATAGCATGATAACTATCCAAAGCACACTGCCAAAATCAAAAAATAGTTTCTAAAGAAGAAAATAGTGAAAACTATGACCTGGCCAAGTATGTCACCTCACTTGAATCCAATAGAACACCTTTGGGGTATTTTAAAGAGAAAGGTAGAGCAGCACATCCCCTCACAACAATGGTAACCTCCATGCCGAGGAGGATTTAGTGTGTCATCAACAATAAATGTGGACATGCGAAGTATTGAAACAGGTACATACACAGTATATATGTTCAGCTTGCTTAAACATTGTTTTTATTGGTTAGGTAAAGAGCTGGTTATCGAGTCAGCTTTAACTGGTTTAATTCCTGACAAATTAGATTTCACTGCAATTGCTAATTTGTTTTTTTTTATGCATTTAAGATATTCTGTTTTTGGCTGCTAAAACTACTGTATTTGTTGTTGATGGGTCCAAATCTTTGTGATTAAAGGCCTGGACTGGTGATAATGACTCAATATATTATTTCCAACATTCCCTATACAAGAAAATGTTTTCTTTAGCACTTAATATAACTTATATAACTTTATGTTCCTCTGAATAAGAGAGAGCCTAAATTGGCTCATTTGTACAAAATAACTACGTTAGGACTGGAAAATGATCATGGACGTCTAAGGCCAAGGGGCCTATTTATTAAGGTGTGAGCGGACATGATCCGATATAGCAGATCATGTATGCTGCACATCGATAAATGCCGACAGCATACACTGTCGGCATTTATCATTGCACAAGCAGTTCTGGTGAACTGCTTGTGCAATGCCGCCCCCTGCAGATTTGCGGCCAATCAGCCGCTAGCAGGGGGTGTCAATCAGCCCGATTGTATAGGATCAGGCGGATTAAAGACCGCAGCCTCAGAGGCAGTGGACACGTTATGGAGCAGTGGTCTTTAAATCTACCCCCAAGTCTTCCCAACAAGTCCAAGATAGCTGATTTTTGTAACATTTTACATTTAAAGAACCACTAAATACAGCATAATTGAATAATTTACAAATACACAATACAAAGAATTTGAAATGAGTAGTAGAATATATTCTGGAAAATTTAAAAGTTAATCAAATTTATCATGTGACAGCCATCAGCCAATCACAAAATGAATATATATATATATACTGTGGACTTTAACACATGCTCAATAAGCTGGAGCCTAAGAAATAGCATATATATGGAAGAATATTGGAAAGTTTTTTAAATTGCATGTTTTTTCTGAAATATGAATCTTTAAAGGGACAATAAACAGTTTGAGACGGTAATCCTATATAATAAAAGGCCAAGTGTGTTTGTCCGAAGCTGTCATGCACAGTAGAGACTGCGCGCGAGGACAAACACACTTGGCCTACCTCACCTGGCATATGGCGTGGAGTGGGCGTGGCCAGTCAGACGTGACGTGGGCAGGGCCGGGCGTGATGTGGGTGTGGCGGGGCCCGATGTGCCGTGAGAGATAGAGAGCTCTAAAGAGGGGGGATAGAGAGAGCAGAAGAGAGGGGATAACAAGAGGGGGGGAGACAGCAAAAGAGGGGCATAGAGAGAGCAAAAGAAAGGGGAGAGAGAGCAAAAAGAGGGGGGTAAGAGAGAGAGCAAAAGAGAGGAAGAGAGACAGCAGTAGAGGGGGAGAGAGCACAAAAGGAGAGAGAGAGCGTCAAAGAGGGGGAGAGAGAGCTCAAAAGAGAGGGGGGAGAGAGAGCACAAAAGAGAGGGGGAAGAGAGAGCGCAAAAGAGAAGGGGAGAGAGAGCGCAAAAGAGAAGGGGGAGAGAGCGCAAAAGAGAAAGGGGAGAGAGCGCAAAAGAAGGTGTAGCGAGCGCAAAAGAGAGGGGGGAGAGAGCGCTAAAGAGAGGGGGGAGAGAGCGCTAAAGAGAGGGGGGAGAGAGCAAAAGAGGGGGGAGAGAGCAAAAGTGGGGGGAGAGAGCAAAAGGGGGGGAGAGCGCAAAAGAGGTAGGAGAGAGCGCAAAAGAGGGGGAGAGAGCGCAAAAGAGGGGTAGAGAGCGCAAAAGAGGGGGGAGAGAGAGCAAAAGAGAGGGGAGAGAGCGCAAAAGAGAGGGGGAGAGAGCGCAAAAGAGGAGGGAGAGAGAGCGCAAAAGAGAGGGGGGAGAGAGAGCGCAAAAGAGAGGGGGAGAGAGCGCAAAAGAGGGGGGAGAGAACGCAAAAGAGGGGGGAGAGAGCGCAAAAGAGGGGGGGGAGAGAGAGAGAAAAAGAGGGGGAGAGAGAGCAAAAGAGGGGGGATAGAGCGCAAAAGAGAGAGGGGAGAGAGCGCAAAAGTGGGGGGAGAGAGCGCCAAAGAGGAGGGAGAGAGTGCGAAAGAGGGGGGAGAGAGAGCAAAAGAGGGGGGAGAGAGAGCAAAAGAGAGGGGGAGAGAGCGCAAAAGAGGGGGGAGAGAGAGCGCAAAAGAGGGGGGAGTGAGAGCAAAAGAGAGGGGGGAGAGAGCGCAAAAGAGGGAGAGAGAGCGCAAAAGAGAGGGGGGAGAGAGCTCAAAAGAGGGGGGAGAGAGTGCAAAAGAGGGGGAGAGAGAGAGAGCAAAAGAGGGGGGAGAGAGCAGAAGAGGGGCGGGGAAGAGAGAGCGCAAAAGGGGGAGAGAGAGGGAGCAAGGGTTGGAACCGCGGTACTTAAAAAAAAATGGCCAGTGTACACAGGCTTTAGGACTAGTATAAAATGATAAATTGTATATATATAAAAAAAACTCTGCAATATACTTTCATTGTTTATTTGTCCCCTTTTCCTGTAATTCCATTCTGAGCTTTTCAGTTCCTGTAAGAAATGGAAGTTCAGAGCACATATTCCACACAGTCATTGGCTGTTCAATATTTAAAACTGTCCCTAATAGGCTACAGCAGAGAAGGTAAACTAAATTACATCATGGCAGCTCCCATTGTTTTATAGACCCTAAAACTTATTTTGTCAATATTTAAACAGCTAATAACTCTTTACAAAATACATCAACATGTTATTCTCAGATTAATATTTTTTAGAATGCATAACTAAGGTGACCATATTGCAGCTTTAAAAAGTGACAAATATGAAAAATTTAGGCGTAAATTAATTCCAAATAGCGTTATGCATAGGATGACCAAATTGCCACTTGAAAAATACATATGTCAGGGCTGTTTTACTTTAAAAAGCCCTGACATATGTATTTATTCAAGCGGCAATATGGTCACCCTATGCATAACTCTATTTGGAATTAATTTATGCCTAGATTACAAGTTGCGTGCTGACTGCAGCACACGTGCACTATAGTTTTTCTTTAGGCTCCCTCGAGCATCTTCAGCCTCGCTAGCCTCACCAGTTCTTATGCTATTAAATAGTGTTTAATTAAATATGGACTGGTGAGGCTAAAGACGCTCAAGGGATCCTAAAAAAAACATAGCGCACATGCTCTGCAGTCAGCATGCGACTTGTAATCTAGGCGCTAGTGTTTACTGTCCCTTTAATTATGACTTTAGTGGCCCTTTAAAACTTAAGGGCAAGCTGGAACAATGCACATAGTGGCTCCCATTAAGGGAGCTGAGATTGAGGGGTTTGAAAACCCCATCCATAGTTTCCTTAAAGGGACAACCCAATATTTTTCTTTTATGATTAGGATAGAGCATACATTTTAAAACGTTATTATTATTATCAATCGTGCTTCATTCTCTTGGTGTCCTTAATTGAAAGAGCAGCAATGCACTGAACCATGAAAGAAAATATTGGGATTTTATGTCCCTTTAAGCTCTGTGTAGCTGATGGCACTTCCGGGTTTCCAGGGCTTGATGATGTCACCAGCATCCCTGAATTCCCCAAGCAATGCTGAACCACTTGGCCACCAGGGATGCGGGGTTAGGGTAGGGTGGGGCCTTGATGATCCCCGAAATAAATAAATTGTGTGGATGACAATCACCTGTGATCATTCGCACTGGGGGTAAACTAATTAAAAATTAATCTGCATATTAATTGCAGGCTAATCTTTTCATCATTTTGTCTAGCATTCGTGTACTAAAAGTCACCAGTAATTAGTCTGTATTGCTTCCTACTGAACTCACTTATGGGTAAACAGGGACTATAACTTGTAATCAAAGAGATAGGGTTAGACTTTTCTGATCACATCAGTCAGCACCATCTGTGAAACCACTGCAATAGAATGCTTTTAAAGGGACGGTAAATACTTTTGATTGGGCATGTGCATTTGGCAGCTTCATTAGCTGCTGAATGCAGAAGAAGGTGACCGATTGTGGCCTTCAGGTCTTTTCGGAGCCGGATTTCTTGTGAAAGTGCAACACACTAAAGTCTTACGCCTAGATTACGAGTTTGGCGTTAGCCTTAAAAAGCAGCGTTGAGAGGTCCCAACACTGCTTTTTAATGCACGCTGGTATTACGAGTCTGGCAGGTACAGATGTTCCGCTCACTTTGAGGTTCAATCCTATTGGCTGATTGGATCAGCCAATAGGATTGAGCTCGCATTCTATTGGCTGTTCCAATAAGTCAATAGAATGTGAGCTCAATCCTATTGGCTGATCCAATCAGCCAATAGGATTTTTCCTACCTTAATTCTGATTGGCTGATAGAATCCTATCAGCCAATCGGAATTCAAGGGACGCCATCTTGGATGAAGTCATTTAAAGGAACCTTCATTCTTCGTTAGGACATCGTTTGAAGAGGATGGCTCCGCGTCGGCTGGATTGAAGATGGACCCGCTCTGCTCCGGATGGATGAAGATAGAAGATGCTGCTTGGATGAAGACTTCTGCTGCTTGGAGGACCTCTTCTGCCCAGATCAGATGAAGACTTCTGCCCCTCTGGAGGTCCACTTGTGCCTGGCTGGGTGAAGATGGATCAAGGTAGGGAGATCTTCAGGGGGGTAGTGTTAGGTTTTTTTAATGGGGGATTGGGTGGGTTTTAGAGTAGGGTTGGGTGTGTGGGTGGTGGGTTTTAAATGTTGGGGGGAATGTATTTTTTTTTACAGGTGAAAGCTGATTACTTTGGGGCAATGCCCCGCAAAAGGCCCTTTTAAGAGCTATTTGTAATTTAGTATAGGGTATGGAATTTTATTATTTTGGGGGGCTTTTTTATTGTATTAGGGGGATTAGATTAGGTGTAATTAGTTTAAAAAAATTGTAATTCTTTTTTTTTCTGTAATTTAGTGTTTTTTTCCCGTAATTTAGTTTATTTAATTTAATTGTAATTAATTGTAGGTAGTTTAGGTAATTTATTTAATGACAGTGTAGTGTTAGGTGTAATTGTAACTTAGGTTAGGGTTTATTTTACAGGTAATTTTGTACTTATTTTAGCTAGGTAGTTATTAAATAGTTAATAACTATTTAATAACTATTGTACCTAGTTAAAATAAATACAAAGTTGCCTTAAAATAAATACAAATCCTAAGCTAGCTACAATGTAACTATTAGTTATATTGTAGCTAGCTTAGGGTTTATTTTATCGGTAAGTATTTAGTTTTAAATAGGATTAATTTATTTAATTATGTTAAATTTATTTTGTTTAATTTAAATTATATTTAAGTTAGGGGGGTTAGACTTAGGGTTAGACTTAGGGTTAGACTTAGGTTTGGGGGTTAATAAATTTAATATAGTAGCGGCGACGTTGGGGTCGGAAGATTAGGGGTTAATAAATGTAATATAGTTGCGGCGACGTTGGAGGGGGCAGATTAGGGGTTAATAAATATAATGTAGGTGTCAGCGATGTTGGGGGCAGTAGATTAGGGGTTCATAGGGATAATGTAGGTGGTGGCGGTGTCCGGAGCGGCAGATTAGGGGTTAATACTATAATGTAGGTGTCAGCGATAGCGGGGGCGGCAGATTAGGGGTTAATAAGTGTAAGATTAGGGGTGTTTAGACTCAGGGTTCATGTTAGGGTGTTAGGTGTAGACATAAAAAAGTATTTCACCCTAGGAAACAATGGGGCTGCGTTAAGAGCTGGACGCTGCTTTTTTGCAGGTGTTAGGTTTTTTTTCCAGCCAGCTGAGCCCTATTGTTTCCTATGGGGAAATCGTGCATGAGTACGTTCAGCCAACTCACCGCTGACTTAAGCAACGCTGGTATTGAGGTGAGATGTGGAGCTAAATTCTGCTCTACGCTCACCTTTTTGCGGCTAACGCCAGGTTTAAAAAAAACCTGTAATACCAGCGTTGTCTTAAGTGAGCGGTGGGAAAAAAAGGCTTGTTAGCCCTGCAAGCCTTACCAACAAAAACTCGTAATCTAGCCGTTAGTGTGTTGCACTTTAACAAGCAGAAATCTGGCTCTGAAAATTGCAGAAGGCAGCGAGCACCCCCTTTGGCAGCTAACAAAGATGCAGAATGCACGTGCCTACTTTTAATATAAAATGTTAAATTATATGTAGTTAGAGAACTTTGCAATATACATTTATTATTTATTTTCCCTCTTTTATTTGTTATGTAAGTCTGAAAATGAAGAATTTTCAAATTGTGACAACAGGAAGAGCAAATGACAGTCATCACAAGCCCTGCACCATATCTGTCCCTAATTGGTACACAATGGTAATTTTAATAACACACCAACAATGTTAATTTACTGAACGACTGCAAAAATATCTTTTAATTACAAGGTATTTACTGTCTCTTTAAGTAGATATTAGAATAAAAGAATGAAACATAAATACAATTACACTCATTATTTATTTTACTTGCTTTTGTTGTAAAATACATTGAACTTGTGTAAGCATTGTTCCTGTCCAGCACCCTCTAGAAGGCAAATGTCATTTTGTAACCTAAAGTTGTTTAAAATTGTATGCTCTATCTGAACCATCCCTTTAACTATCTACATACTACATAGTGATTGCTTCAACCATTGAATAAACTCAATCACAGCAAAGCATAATTTCCAACAATTAAAGGGACATAATACTCATATGCTATATCAGCATCAGCAGTGCTGAGGTCATGAACTCTTTTACTGTAATCTCATGAGATTTCCCTTAACTTTCATGATATTTAATTGTAAACTTCCTTACACTGAATAGGGAAATAAGATGAGTGTGCCCGAAAGCTCGCTCCTTCCGCTGTCCCAGGACAGGCATACTGATTTGTTGCTTAGAAATCCTTTACAATGGGATGTGGCTACTGAGAAACTTTTGAGGTAAAATATCTTTCTTTTTTACATAGAGATGTTCAGGTGATATTTTCTAGTCAGCTTTTTACAGCTAAACTGCATCACTTTCAAGTGTTTAAACATTTGGGTATTATGGCCCTTTAAAGGAGATAACATAGATACACCCACAAGGGTTTTTTAAGTAGATTCTTAGCACAATGTACAGTTTTGAAATAATATTTTTGTATATAGGTATTCTGCAATTAAAGGGACAATAAAGTAAAAAAACAAAATGTATGCTTACCTGATAAATGTATTTATTTCCGGATATGGTGAGTCCACGGCTTGAGTTATTACTGTTAGGAATATCACTCCTGGCCAGCAGGAGGAGACAAAGAGCACCATAGTTAAACTGTTAAGTATCACTCCCTTACCCACAACCCCAGTCATTCGACCGAAGGGAAATGGAGAAAAAATGAGTAACACAAGGTGTAGAGGTGCCTGAGGTTTTAGTCAAAAGAACAACTGTCTTAAAATAAAGGGTGGGCCGTGGACTCACCATATCTGGAAATAAATAAATTTATCAGGTAAGCATAAATTTAGTTTTTCTTTCCTAAGATATGGTGAGTCCACGGCTTGAGTAATTACTTTTTGAACTAATACCCAAGCTAGAGGACACGGATAAATAGGGAGGGACAAGACAGGCAGTCCTAAACAGAAGGCACCACTGCTTGAAGAACCTTTCTCCCAAAAGAAGCCTCAGCCAAGGCAAAAGTATTAAATTTGGAAAATTTGGAAAAAGTATGTAGCAGACCAAGTTGCAGCCTTGCAAATTTTTTCCACAGAAGCTTAATTTTTGAAAGCCCACTAAGAGGAAACAGCTCTTGTGGAATGAGCCGTAATTCTCTCAGGAGGCTGCTATCCAGCAGTCTCATAAGCCAAACTAATTATACTTTGTAACCAAAAAGAAAGAGTAGTAGCAGTAGCTTTCTGACCTTTATGTTTCCCAGAGAAACAGACAAAGAGGGCAGAGGACTGGCGAAAATCCTTAGTCGTCTGTAAGTAGAATTTAAGAGCACGTACAACATCCAAATTGTGTAACAAATGTTCTTTGGAAGAAGAAAGGTTAGGATACAGAGAGGGAACAACAATTTCCTGGTTGATATATCTATTAGAATGGAAACCTAACTTAGTATGAAGAACCGCCTTATCAGCATGAAAAATAAGATAAGGGGAATCACACTGCAGAGCTGAGAGTTCCGAGACTTTTCGAACAGAAGAGATAGCAACAAGAAACAAAACCTTCCAAGATAACAACTTAATGTCCATTGAATGCAACGGCTCAAACGGAGCCAGCTCTAAAACTTTAAGAACAAGGTTAAGGCTCCAAGGAGGAGCAACAGACTTAAAGACAGGCATGATTTTGATCAAGGCTGACAAAAAGATTGCACATCTAGCACATACACCAAACATTTATGTAGTAAAACTGATAAAGCAGAAATCTGACCCTTCATGGTACTGACTGACAATCCCTTCTCCAGGCCTTAATGAAGAAAAGATAACATTTTAGGAATTCTAATTCTACTCCAAGAGTAGCCCTTGGATTCACACCAATAAAGATATGTATGCCATATCTTATGGTAAATCTTTCTAGTAACAGGCTTGCAAGCCTGAATCATGGTCTCAATGACCGACTCTTAGACAGAATTAAGCATTCAATCTCCAAGCAGTCAGCTTCAGAGAAACGAGATTTGGATGAAGGAAGGGACCCTGAATCAGGAGGTCCTTCCTCAGAGGTAGTCTCCAAGGTGGGAGAGATGACATCTCCACTAGGTCTGCAAACCAGATCCTGCAAGGCCACACAGGGGCTTTTAGAATCACTGATACCCCCCTCCTGTATGAGACGGAGGAAACAGGTATGCCAATCTGAAAACCCAAGGAACCACCAAAGCATCTATCAGAACGGCCTGCAGATCTCTTGACCCTCTTGTACTAAAGGAAGAATGGAGTGTATAGTCTCCTTGAAGGATGGAACTATGAGAAACTTGTTTAGACACTCCAAGTCTAGAATGGGATGGAAAATTCCCTATTTTTTGGGAACCACAAATAGGTTGGAGTAGAACCTGAGACCCTGTTCCTGCACTAAAACTAGAACTATCACTCCCATGGAGGAAAGATGTTGTATACATTTCAAGAACGCCTCTCTCTTTATCTGGTCTGCAGATAATCTTGAGAGAAGGAATCTGCCTCTGGGAGGAAAAGTCTTGAATTCCAATTTGTAACCCTGGGATACTATGTCCATAGTCCAGGGATCTGGGACACCTCGTATCCAAGCTTGAGAGAACTGAGAAAGTCTGCCCCCCCAACCTGATCCAACCCCGGATCGGGGGCAAACCCTTCATGCTGATTTGGAATCAGCTGCGGGTTTCTTTGATTGTTTCCCCTTGTTCCAAGACTGATTGGGTTTCCAAGAAGACTTGGATTGTTCCTGCTTTGAAGAAGAAAGGAAAGGCTTTCCACTGAAGTTGCGAAAGGAACGAAAATTACTCTGATGTCCTTTAGGCCTATTCTTCTTATCTTGAGGAAGAAAAGACCCTTTCCCACCCATAATATCAGAGATAATTTCTGCCAAACCGGGTCCAAAAAAGGTTTTGACCTTGTAAGGAATTGCCAAAAGCTTGACTTTAGAGGAAACGTCCACAGACCAGGATTTCAACCATAACGTCATGAGAATGGCAGAGAAATAATATTGATACTCTAAAACTAATTATTGATAGCACAGCCTTTGGAGACAATAGCTGCAATTAAGTACTTTCTGTAGCTCTGAATAAGGTTTCTACACTTTTCGACTGGGATTGTGGCTCACTGTTCTTGAGCAAACTGTCCCAGCTGTCTCAGGTTTGATTGGTGCCTTTTCCCAACTGTGAGTTTCAACTCTTTCCACAGATGTTCGTTGGGATTCAGATCTGAACTCACAGAAGACCACTTCAGAACTGTACAATGTTTTCTTCTTATCCATTCCTGGATGCATTTTTGAGGTATGTTTTGGGTCATTAGACTGCTGGAGGACCCATGACCTAAAACTGAAACACAGTTTTCTGACACTGGGCAGTAGTTTTTGCTTCAGAATGCCTTGTTAGTTTTCTTATTTTGTCATGAACTGCACAGATTCTAGAAAACCATTGCCAGAGACAGCAAAGCTACCCCAAAACATTACAGAGCCTCCTCCATGTTTCCCGGTTAGGATGATGTTCTTTTTCTTTTCTTTAAAAGCTTCTTTTTTCCTTCTGTAAATATGGAGTTGTTGGGATGTGCCCGCTATCCCCCCCTCCTCTTTGTGCTTACCATTGAGCCCCTGGCAGCCATGATCAGACAGTCAAACAAAGTGCAGGGGTTATTGATACATGACACCTTGCAGAAGCTTGCATTATTTGCAGATGACTTCACTCTGTTCGTTACAGAACCTGAGACTTCCCTGCCGGCGGTATTTGAGATCCTAGGAAGGTTCAGCAAAATATTTTATTATAAGCTTAACTACACAAAAACAGAGGCCTTGGCCTTAAACCTCCCATCGGTACAGCTCTCCCAGCTCAAGGAGACCTACCCATTTAGTTGGTCTACAAGTCAGTTGAAACACCTGGGGGTCATTCTCTCCCCTGACCCAAAAAAGGTGATTCATGCTAACTATGATCCACTCTTAAGAGAATTTGAGTCCCTCACCGCAAAATGGGCTAGATTTGAGATCTCATGGATTGGGTGAATCCAGTCGGTGAAAATTATACTGTTGCTTAAGGCCACATATCTTTTTCGGTGTATCCCTCTGATAATTCCGAATTATATTCTAAACCACTTCCAATCAGTGATAAATAGATTTATCTGGCAGGGTAAGCCCCGAGGATTGCGATGCAGCAGCTGCAAAAGCCTATCCTGAACGGAGGCTTGGCAGCCCCTAATGTCCGCAAATATTACAAAGCAGCCATGCTCTCTCATGTGACGGCTTGGGGGCACCACCTGATGACACCAGATGGGGACAACTTGAGCAGGCAGTGCTTCCATCGGGCTTGCTCCTTGAGGACCTTATATGGGTCCCACAGCATGCCGATATACTTACGGGTTTGGATAACCCTATTATTCGGGCCTGTATTAAATCATGGAGGGAACTTCGAAACTTAACGCGGGTTGCACCGCATCCAGCACCTACGCATTTAGTTAGGGCGCTGTTGCTGTCTGCCGGAATCATATCCCCAGATGTGGTCCGATTGGGGCATAAAACACATCTGAGACCTCTATACACCACGTGGCTTAGTAACACAGGCTTCTGGCCTACCAACTGTGGATATCCCTAAGAAATACCACTTTGAATACTTCAGGTTAGTCTCTATGATGTTGGCGTGGGGATTCCTAAAAGATAACCCTAGAGAAACGTCCCAATGGAAAAAAAAGGTGGCTTACAGGTAAACCATTCCAGAAAGCCATGACAATCCATTACCAAGTCCTATTGGACTCAGAAGGGTTTGCGAAGACGTTCTATGTTTTGGAGTGGGAAAGAGAAATGGGGTGGGTGCACACTGAATTGGAATGGCAAAAAGCCATACAATTCACAACAGCAGCGATACACTGCGTTACACTATATGAGCTATTTATAAAGTTAGTGCTGCGCTGGCATAGGGTCCCAGTCCAGTTACATAAAATGTTTCCCCAAAAGTCAGACAGGTGCTGGAGGGGGTGTGGCCAGAGGGGATCTCACTTCCACATTTGGTGGAGCAGTAATAAAGTGCAGGAGGAGTGGGAACAGGTGGCGACACTACTTGACCAACTGGGTTTAATCCATAAGCTAACATCATACATTGCCCTTTCCACTTAGGACTGGGGAAATTTACCCAACCGGAGAGAATATTATGTGTTATCATCCTCCTGGCCACAAAGCTAGCTGTAGCGAGATGCTAGCTGGGAACTTCCCAGGTTTCATTTAGTATGGTCAGAGATATCATTGAATATATTCGCTCAATAGAAGAATACTCTTTGAAATGCATGGGCAGACTCAGGTTTGGGTAGCCTGGGAAAACTGGGAGAGAGCAAATAAATAGGGAACAATAGAAGTTGGACGAAAGTGCTGACAATCGAAGTGTGCAATGCCTTCTGCCCCTGATGAACAATTTCTCCTTCTCCCCTGACCCCTCATTCTCCCCCCCTCTTTTTTTTCTCTCTTCTTTTTCTTCCCCTTTGTCCTGTTGCCTCAACATATAGTTTTTCTAACATTCAGAACTACTGCCTATTCACCTGGACGCTATTGTAATGTATAATTAAAACAACCCCTTAAATCTACCAATGTTTTGAGGGGGAATTATAAACCAGGTGACGAATAATATATCTTTTATATTTTTTTTTCTGTGTTACATTATTTAGCTGTATGTTCTGTTGTGAATGTTAAGGACAGATAAAGGCCTACCTTTTCCTAATCAGAAACCTTTCACGGAAGCTAGGCCGTATAGTTATCGCTTGTTAATTTATACGCTTGATGTCCAATTGAAAATGTACATATGTAAAAAGAGGTACCACTCATGGCCGGATATATTTCCTTGTGGTTTAAGGTCTAATACTGTTTACGGTCTCTAAGACATGCCTTTTGTATTAGATGCATAAGCACTGATGTATGTCGATAGGTGTGTTGCCATGATAATTGCAAGAATATGTTTTTGTATGCCATTGCTACCTCAATAAAAATTATCTTATTAAAAAAAAAAAATATGAAGAACTAAGAAAAAATTGACAAAAGTGTTTGGTGTCCACCATTCTTTATTTAAAATGTAATAGAACAGAAACTCCACTGATTTATGACATCACATATTACTTTAAACAAAAAAACAAATGAGAATGGCAGGGAAATAATATTGATACTCTAAAACTAATTTTTGATAGCACAGCCTTTGGAGAAAATAGCTGCAATTAAGTACTTTCTGTAGCTATGAATAAGGTTTCTACACTTTTCGACTGGGATTGTGGCTCACTGTTCTTGAGCAAACTGCCCCAGCTGTCTCAGGTTTGATGTGCCTTTTCCCAACTGTGAGTTTCAGCTCTTTCCACAGATGTTCGATGAGATTCAGATCTGAACTCACAGAAGACCACTTCAGAACTGTACAATGTTTTCTTCTTATCCATTCCTGGATGCGTTTTTGAGGTATGTTTTGGGTCATTAGCCTGCTGGAGGACCCATAACCTAAAAATGAAACACGGTTTTCTGACACTGGGCAGTAGTTTTTGCTTCAGAATGCCTTGTTAGTTTTCTTATTTTGTCATGAACTGCAAAGATTCTAGAAAACCATTGCCAGAGACAGCAAAGCTACCCCAAAACATTACAGAACCTCCTCCATGTTTCCCGGTTAGGATGATGTTATTTTTCTTTTCTTTTAAAGCTTCTTTTTTCCTTCTGTAAATATGGAGTTGTTGGGATGTTCCAAAAAAAAGGTCTACATTTGTTTCGTCCATCCAGAAGACATTATTTAAATGCAAGGACACAATATTTGAAAAAATAGCACAATACTTTAAAATGCAAGGGTACCAATACTATAAAATGCAAGGGTACCAATACTAAAAAATGCATGGGTACCAATACAATATAATGCAAGGGTACCAAAACTATAAAATGCAAGGGTACCAATACTAAAAAATGCAAGGGTACCAATACTAAAAAATGCAAGGGTACCAATACATTATAATGCAAGGGTACCAAAACTATAAAATGCAAGGGTACCAATACATTAAAATGCAAGGGAACCAATACTATAAAATGCAAGGGTACCAATACATTAAAATGCAAGTGCACTAATACATTAAAATGCAAGAGTACCAATACTATATATTGCAAGGGTACCAATACATTAAAATGTAAGGGTATCAATAAATTAAAACGCAAGGGTACCAGTAATATAAATTGCAAGGGTATGAATACATTAAAATGCAAGGGTACCAATAAATTTAAATGCAAGGGTACCAGTACTATAAAATGTAAGGGCACCAATACTATAAAATGCAAGGGCCCCAATACTATAAAATGCAAGGGCACCAATACTATAAAATGCAAGGGCACCAATACTATAAAATGCAAGGGTCCCAATACTATAAAATGCAAGGGTCCCAAAACTATAAAATGCAATGGTACCAATACTATAAAATGCAAGGGCACCAATACTATAAAATGCAAGGGTGCCAATACTATAAAATGCAAGAGTACGAATACTATAAAATGCAAGGGTGCTAATACTATAAAATGCAAGAGTACCAATACTATAAAATGCAAGGGCACCAATACTATAAAATGCAAGGGTGCTAATACTATAAAATGCAAGGGTACCAATACTATAAAATGCAAGGGTACCAATACTATAAAATGCAAGGGTGCCAATACTATAAAATGCAAGGACACCAATACTATAAAATGCAAGGACACCAATACTATAAAATGCAAGGGTGCCAATACTATAAAATGCAAGGACACCAATACTATAAAATGCAAGAGCACCAATACTATAAAATGCAAGGGTACCAAAACTATAAAATCCAAGGTACCAATACTAAAAAATGCAAGGGTACCAATACATTATAATGCAAGGGTACCAAAACTTTAAAATGCAAGGATACCAATACTAAAAAATGCAAGGGTACCAATACATTATAATGCAAGGGTACCAAAACTATAAAATGCAAGGGTACCAATACTATAAAATGCAAGGGTACCAATACATTAAAATGCATTCTACCAATGCTATAAAATGCAAGGGCACCAACACTATAAATTTCAATGGTTCCAATACATTAAAATGCAAGAGTACCAATACTATAAAATGTAAGGGTACCAAAAAATTAAAATGCAAGGGTACCAGTAATATAAATTGTGGGTATGAATACATTAAAATGCAAGGGTACCAATAAATTTAAATGCAAGGGTACCAGTACTATAAAATGTAAGGGCACCAATACTATAAAATGCAACGGTCCCAATACTATAAAATGCAAGGGCAACAATACTATAAAATGCAAGGGTCCCAATACTATAAAATGCAAGGGTCCCAAAACTATAAAATGCAAGGGCACCAATACTATAAAATGCAATGGTACCAATACTATAAAATGCAAGGGCATCAATACTATAAAATGCAAGGGCACCAATACTATAAAATGCAAGGGCGCTAATACTATAAAATGCAAGAGTACCAATACTATAACATGCAAGGGTACCAATACTAAAAAATGCAAGGGTACCAAAACTATAAAATGCAAGGGTACCAATACTAAAAAATGCAAGGGTACCAATACATTATAATGCAATGGTACAAAAACTATAAAATGCAAGCGTACCAATACTATAAAATGCAAGGATACCAATACATTAAAATGCATTCTACCAATATTATAAAATGCAAGGGCACCAAAACTAAAAATTGCAATGGTACCAATACATTAAAATGCAAGGGCACCAATACTATAAAATGTAAGGGTACCAATACATTAAAATGCAAGGGTACCAATACATTATAAAGCAAGGGTAACAATACATTAAAATGCAAGTGCACCAATACTATAAAATGTAATTAAAGAGACATGAAACACAATTTTTTCTTTCATGATTTAGAAAGAGCAAGGGTTGCCAATACATTAAAATGCAAGGGTACCAATACTTTAAAATGCAAGGGTACCAATACTATAAAATGTAAGGGTACCAATAAATTAAAACGCAAGGGTGCCAGTAATATAAATTGCAAGGGTATGAATACATTAAAATGCAAGAGTACCAATAAATTTAAATGCAAGAGTACCAGTACTATAAAATGTAAGGGCACAATACTATAAAATGCAAGGGTCCCAATACTATAAATTGCAACGGTCCCAATACTATAAAATGCAAGGGCAACAATACTATAAAATGCAAGGGCAACAATACTATAAAATGCAAGGGTCCCAAAACTATAAAATGCAAGGGTCCCAAAACTATAAAATGCAAGGGTCCCAAAACTATAAAATGCAAGGGCACCAATACTATAAAATGCAAGAGTACCAATACTATAAAATGCAAGAGTACCAATACTATAAAATGCAAGAGTACCAATACTATAAAATGCAAGGATACTAATACTATAAAATGCAAGGGTATCAATACTAAAAAATGCAAGGTTACCAAATCTATAAAATGCAAGGGTACCAATACTATAAAATGCAAGGGTGCTAATACTATAAAATGCAAGGGTACCAATACTATAAAATGCAAGGGTACCAATACTATAAAATGCAAGGGTGCCAATACTATAAAATGCAAAGACACCAATACTATAAAATGCAAGGACACCAATACTATAAAATGCAAGGACACCAATACTATAAAATGCAAGGGTGCTAATACTATAAAATGCAAGAGTACCAATACTATAAAATGCAAGGGTACCAATTCTATAAAATCCAAAGTACCAATACTAAAAAATGCAAGGGTACCAATACATTATAAATAATGCAAGGGTACCAAAACTTTAAAATGCAAGGATACCAATACTAAAAAATGCAAGGGTACCAATACATTATAATGCAAGGGTACCAAAACTATAAAATGCAAGGGTACCAATACTATAAAATGCAAGGGTACCAATACATTAAAATGCATTCTACCAATGCTATAAAATGCAAGGGCACCAACACTATAAATTTCAATGGTTCCAATACATTAAAATGCAAGGGTACCAATACTATAAAATGTAAAGGTACCAAAAAATTAAAATGCAAGGGTACCAGTAATATAAATTGTGGGTATGAATACATTAAAATGCAAGGGTACCAATAAATTTAAATGCAAGGGTACCAGTACTATAAAATGTAAGGGCACCAATACTATAAAATGCAACGGTCCCAATACTATAAAATGCAAGGGCAACAATACTATAAAATGCAAGGGTCCCAATACTATAAAATGCAAGGGTCCCAAAACTATAAAATGCAAGGGCACCAATACTATAAAATGCAAGGGCATCAATACTATAAAATGCAAGGGCACCAATACTATAAAATGCAAGGGCGCTAATACTATAAAATGCAACAGTACCAATATTATAAAATGCAAGGATACCAATACTATAACATGCAAGGGTACCAATACTAAAAAATGCAAGGGTACCAAAACTATAAAATGCAAGGGTACCAATACTAAAAAATGCAAGGGTACCAATACATTATAATGCAAGGGTACAAAAACTATAAAATTCAAGCGTACCAATACTATAAAATGCAAGGATACCAATACATTAAAATGCATTCTACCAATATTATAAAATGTAAGGGTGCCAATACTATAAAATGCAAGGGCACCAAAACTAAAAATTGCAATGGTACCAATACATTAAAATGCAAGGGTACCAATACTATAAAATGTAAGGGTACCAATAAATTAAAATGCAAGGGTGCCAGTAATATAAATTGCAAGGGTATGAATACATTAAAATGCAAGAGTACCAATAAATTTAAATGCAAGGGTACCAGTACTATAAAATGTAAGGGCACAATACTATAAAATGCAAGGGTCCCAATACTATAAATTGCAAAGGTCCCAATACTATAAAATGCAACGGCACCAATACTATAAAATGCAAGGGCAACAATACTATAAAATGCAAGGGTCCCAATACTATAAAATGCAAGGGTCCCAAAACTATAAAATGCAAGGGTCCCAAAACTATAAAATGCAAGGGCACCAATACTATAAAATGCAAGAGTACCAATACTATAAAATGCAAGGATACCAATACTATAAAATGCAAGGATACCAATACTATAAAATGCAAGGGTACCAATACTAAAAAATGCAAGGTTACCAAAACTATAAAATGCAAGGGTACCAATACTAAAAAATGCAAGGGTACCAATACATTAAAACGCAAGGGTACCAAAACTATAAAATGCAAGGGTACCAATACTATAAATGCAAGGGTACCAATACTATAAAATGCAAGGGTACCAATACATTAAAATGCATTCTACCAATACTATAAAATGCAAGGGCACCAAAACTAAAAATTGCAATGGTACCAATACATTAAAATGCAAGGGCACCAAAACTATAAAATGCAAGGGTACCAATACATTAAAATGCAAGGGTACCAATACATTAAAATGCAAGGGCACCAATACTATAAAATGTAAGGGTACCAATACTAAAAAATGCAAGGGTAACAATACATTAAAATGCAATTGCACCAATACTATAAAATGTAATTAAAGAGACATGAAACCCAAAATTTTCTTTCATGATTTAGAAAGAGAATAGAATTAAAAACAACTTTCTAATTTACTTCTATTATCTAATTTGCTTCATTCTCTTGATATTCTTTGCTGAAAAGCATATCTAGATATGCTTAGTAGCTGCTGATTGGTAGCTGCACATAGATGCCTCCTGTGATTGGTTCACCGTGTGCATTGCTATTTCTTCATTAAAGTATATCTAAATAATGAAACAAATTAGGTAATAGAAGTATATTGGAATGTTGTTTAAAATTGTATTCTCTACCTTAATCATGAAAGAAAATGTTTGGGTATAGTGTCCCTTTAAGGGATAATATCCGGAAACGTTGCCACAACCTGTTTGTACCTCTATGGGAGAAGAAGTTTAATAAAATTTGTTGAAAAGGAAGGTGCTGTGGAATTTCTTGTTTTCAGTATTATAAAATGCAAGGGTACCAATACACTAAAATGCAGGGGTACCAATACATTATAATGCAAGGGTACCAGTACTATAAAATGTAAGGGTACCAATACATTAAAATGCAAGTGCACCAATACTATAAAATGCAAGGGCACCAGTACTATAAAATGTAAGGGTACCAATACATTAAAATGCAAGGATACCAATAAATTAAAATGCAAGGTTCCCAATACTATAAAATGCAAGGGCACCAATACTATCAAATGCAAGGGTAACAATACATTAAAATGCATTGTACCAATACTATCAAATGTAAGGGTACCAATATTATAAAATGCAAGGGTACCAATTCATTAAAATGCAAGGGAACCAATACTATAAAATGCAAGGGAACCAATACATTAAAATGCAAGGGCACAAATACTATAAAATGTAAGGGTACCAATACTATAAAATGCAAGGGTAACAATACATTAAAATGCAAGTGCACCAATGCTATAAAATGCAAGGGCACCAATACTATAAAATGTAAGGGTACCAATACTATAAAATGCAAGGGTACCAATACATTAACAAGCAAGGGCACCAATACTATAAAATGCAAGATTACCAATACTATAAAATGCAAGGGTATCAATAAAATGAAATGCAAGGGTACCAATAAATTAAAATGCAAGGGCAACAATACTATAAAATGCAAGGGTACAATACTATAAAATGCAAGGGCACCAATACTATAAAATGCAAGGGCAAAAATACTATAAAATGCAAGGGCAACAATACTATAAAATGCAAGGGCAATAATACTATAAAATGCAAGGGTCCCAATACTATAAAATGCAAGGGTCCCAATACTATAACATGCAAAGGCACCAATACTATAAAATGCAATGGTACCAATACTATAAAATGCAAGGGTGCTAATACTATAGAATGCAAGGGTGCTAATACTATAAAATGCAAGGGTACCAATACTATAAAATGCAAGAGTACCAATACTATAAAATGCAAGGGTGCCAATACTATAAAATGCAAGAGTACCAATACTATAAAATGCAAGGGCACCAATACTATAAAATGCAAGGGTGCTAATACTATAAAATGCAAGGGTACCAATACTATAAAATGCAAGAGTACCAATACTATAAAATGCAAGGATACCAATACTATAAAATGCAAGGGTACCAATACTATAAAATGCAAGAGTACCAAAACTATAAAATGCAAGGGTACCAATACTATAAAATGTAAGGGTACCAAAAAATTTAAATGAAAGGGTACCAATAAGTTAAAATGCAAGGGTACCAATACTATAAAATTCAAGGGTACCAATACTATAAAATTCAAGGGCAACAATACTATAAAATGCAAGGGTACCAACACTATAAAATGCAAGGGTGCCAATACTATAAAATGCAAGGGCACCAATACTATAAAATGCTAGGGCACCAATACTATAAAATGCAAGGGTACCAATACTATAAAATGCAAGGGCGCCAATACTATAAAATGCAAGGGTACCAATACATTAAAATGCAAGGGTACCAATACTATAAAATGTAAGGGTACCAATACTATAAAATGCAAGGGTACCAATATTATAAAATGCAAGGGTGCCAATACTATAAAATGCAAGGGCGCCAATACTATAAAAAGCAAGGGTACCAATACATTAAAATGCAAGGGTACCAATACTATAAAATGTAAGGGTACCAATACTATAAAATGCAAGGGTACCAATATTATAAAATGCAAGGGTGCCAATACTATAAAATGCAAGGGCGCCAATACTATAAAATGCAAGGGTACCAATACATTAAAATGCAAGGGTACCAATACTATAAAATGTAAGGGTACCAATACTATAAAATGCAAGGGTACCAACATTATAAAATGCAAGGGTGCCAATACTATAAAATGCAAGGGCGCCAATACTATAAAAAGCAAGGGTACCAATACTATAAAATGTAAGGGTGCCAATACTATAAAATGCAAGGGTACCAATACTATAAAATGTAAGGGTACCAATACTATAAAATACAAGGGTACCAATACTATAAAATGCAAGGGCACCAATACTATAAAATGCAAGGAAAGGTACCAATACGTGTGTGCACATCTGTATGTATTCTGCAGACTGAGTGATATTTCCTTTCACTGTCTATCTCACATCCCTGAAAGGTAACACATCCAGGATGTGCTGGCAGCAACATTTGCCAGCATCTATCTCTACAATGCAGGGGATTGTTCCCCTGTGGGATGTAAACTATTTTCTTAGTATGGATATCCTTCACTCTGATAACTGCATCTGATTACCATTTACCCAGGCTTCCAGCTCTCCAATGGTCTGGGTATAACTGTGCAGTCACCCACATGCACATATTGCTAAGAGAGGATACCATTATTTGAAGATACTAACTAGATTTTTGTGAGCATCTATGAAGCCAATACCATAGTACCAGCATAGTATGTTAGAAAGGACTAATTTAGCCTTTTCTTAATGTTGTTATGTGCTTGCCAGAGCCAAGTATCATACTAACTCAAAAAGCACTGCTATAAGCTTAAAAAACAAACACCAGCTTTCTATTTGTAATGTTGTTTTGTAGCATCTTATTCACATGCATCGATATTTTATGCCCTTTACAATTTCAGTAAATAACATAAAATGTTCCACCTTAGCATTCTAAATGATTTGGTCAGCAACACACTTTACAATAAAATATGAAGGGCCCCTAAATGCAGTACTGGCAACAATATGTAGTCTTTTTATACTCAGACATTAGCAGGGGGACAATATACTGATACATTTCTCATAGCAATGTATTATTGTTGTTGTCATGTACGTGTAAAGCTCAAATACATTATGCAGCTATTCAGCAAAGGGATATAAAAAATATATTTATATCACGACTGCCAACAAAACCATTGGCACAATAACAGGAGAAGTCTAAGACCCAAGGTGGGCAACATATTCATGGAGCAAAGAGATGCAGAATATGGAAGCAGAATACGCTGAAGAGAAATATCTAGAGATTCCTATGCTAAAATATTGTTGTGAGCATTGGGCTCTATATTGATCTAAAAATGCTAAACTATAGCTGTACCCTTTGCCTTGATGCATTATATGGGAATTCCTATCTCCCTACAAAACAGAAAATATCAGCGATGTACGATAAATGTAAGAAAATGTCATTTTTGTGGCAGCAATTGGGGCATTATGCAAACGTAGACATCACATGCTTTATTTAAAACCCGTTGGATGTCAGCGAATTGCAAGATGCAGCCAGCCCTGGAAACCTACGGGTTAACAAAACGTAGCACCCAGCTATAAATCCCCTTCAGTAGAGATGAGCCTGTGATTTCCATACATACAAATGTACTGCAGCAGCCTCCCTTCCCCCATACTCTCCTCCTCTTACTCCCTCCCTCCTTCTATCCCTCCAGGGCTTGCTGTACACGCGCGGTTTATTCAGCTGTCCTCCATTCATAAAAAATAAAAAAAAAACAGCAGCTCCGTTTGCAATGAACGCAGCAGGTTAGGTTCCGGTCCCCATTCATAAAAAACATAGCGTTTCTGCGCGTGCGTATTACAGTGCAGCGCCCACCCATTCATAAGTATTGTGCAGGGCTGCCGCGCATGCTCAGTCGAGCTCTTCCCTCCCATTCATAAAAAAGCCATTTTCCCAGGGAGTTGCAACATCTAACAACGAAAAGGGAGCTGACAGCAGAGGAGCTATGCAGTTTGGATCAATGGTTTCTGAGAGGTTTTGCCTGCACACAGTCACTGGCTTGTTGGGATTTTCGGATTATTGAGAAATGTTCTTTGCTGTGTTCTTCCAAGTAAGCATAATTTCATGTGAATATAGCATTTTTTTTTAATCTTGCACTGCACTCTTGTTTTTGTTGAGTTAGACCTTAATTGGACCCTGTCATACCTTGTATATAAGACACAATGTTCACTCTCTCCTCCTCACCAAATGCTTGCTGCTTTCAGGCATTGCAATACTGCTTAGGATCTGTCAGAAAGTGGGAAGCACTGTGGGTGCTGCATGAATAACCCTCTCTCTGTTTAATGCAGTGCATGCACTCAGATGAGCTGAGAACATCTGTGGGGTTTGTTTTATTAATAGGAACCTTCTTTTTTTCGAAATAAAGGGTTAATTCCACGTTGTTTATCAATCTAGTAATCCTTATCTAAAACACCATTCTGCGGACAAACCAGTTCCTATCTCTTTAATTTGTATATTATATGTTCAACTAAATCTGCTTTTATCTGTAATTGACTTTTTTTCCCCAGTTTATTTTGCCAGATGCAGTGGTTTTATCATTACCTGACCCTTGATCTTCACATTTCTGATGTATTTGCTACATATGTATATATATATATATAAATACATAATTATTTTTGCCTCTACCCATTCCCCACGTCTCCTTAATAAGACATTTTTAGGTTCTAAAATGTCACTTTTTCAATAAAGACTCAAATACAGTTTTTTGGCTGGTTTTTCCTTCTGATGACGCACTAGGATTTGTGCTCTGAATCCAAGAAACCATAGCAGACTCTAATGTATGTCTTATGGTGCGGAGTGGAGATCCCCCCTGCATTCCACTTGTGAGGTCAGGCTGGAGGATGAATATGATATGGGGATTTATTCTCTTCTGGGCACAATATTCACCACCAGCGAGGAGTTTGCTATACACGAATTAGGCCCAGAGCTAGATGTGCGTAAAGAGACAGCAAATACAGACATTTTAGATCTTGCAAAGGGAAACACATTGCAGTCATAAGATAGGGACGTAGTCTGTTTTTTTTTTCATTAGTGTGGAATTTAAATTGAGGATAATACTGCATCGAATGTTATATTATTATGTTTTTGGTTGCTTTTATAATAGTGGTGCATGCGTTCATGTGGTTTATATAATGTAGGTGGAATGAGATATATGTATAGTTGCATGACCTAGGTATTCCCTTTATCAGGCCCAGATACTGTACAATTACAAATGGTGTATGGTTTGCACTGCAGTTACATATCACATTCAGTACATTTGTACTTGCAGGTGGCTGTAAGGTTTCATTTAGTTTGCAAAACACAATAACATATTTGCTCCCATTAGTTATTTACTTTGAACTTGTGAATCAATACTATGTCCTTCATATGAGGTTCTATACTGGTGTATGGATATAAAATACAGTATACACAACAAACCCTCTATGCTTTCACATTTTTTATTATTTGTAATGAATATGTTGTGTCTGGTATTGCTGAGTTACTGTTTAGGCTGGGGCATACATGTTTTGTACAGATTGCATACTTGGTGCATTGTGTGTGACATTGATAGTTGGAGCAATTCATTGTCATTGCACTGTATACGCCTGTTTAGGTATTAATGCAGTCTTGCAAAAAGGGGTTTCAGTCTAGAAACAAATCTTTCATGTTTATGGGAAATGTAACCATGTTGGCTCGGCCTGACAGTTTAAATACTGGAAATTGAAGATGAAATAGATAATAAAAGTCTTGTTGGTGCTCGTTTTATAGGATTCTTGTATGGGATTGTCAGTCCTTTTAAACAGGCAATATTTATGTGCTGCTATTCTCAGTTTTCTATAGGTTAATAGTCCTAAACATACTAAAATATTTAAAGCTTTAGTATATCCTTCCTGCCTTAATGAGATACCAATAAAACCTGCTTAACTTGTCATTTTAATTGTTATACTACCATTATATTGAGTTAAACACTTTTGTTTACTTTTATGCTGATATATATATATATATATATATAAGAATTTTCAGTGCTGATGTCACCAGTCGTACAGTAATCAGCATTTTGGTTATCCATTTCAATTTTTTATCAGACTGTTTAATCAGGTATTAATACATTTGCCACTAGTTGCAATACATATTGAGCTAGTAATGCCATTAACTAATAACAGCTAGAAATGTAGTGTCCTTGAAGCCAGTATGTACATATTTATTTGTTACCTGTAAGAAAATTATACAGGAATACATTTAGTGTGGCATTAAAAATCTTCATGTTTTCTTGTTTATCTAGTTATATATGACTGGGATATTTTAGCAGACATTTTCATGCTGTATTTCACAGTTGTATAGTGATCTGTCCTTGCAACATATAGCTTATTATAGAGCTATTGAAAGCATAATTTATTGTAGGCTTCTTTGCAATTATCAGTAGCAGAGATTCATTCATGTTTTTTTTCCCTCCTTTCTACATAGTAAGCTATTTTATAGATGTCAAGAGTGTGATGTGCTTCATTTAGCGAAATGCTGTGTTTTTTTTACAACTGCCCAGCTTTGCTCCTAATCTTTTACATTTTAATGGTTTATATTTTATTATTGAGTTTTTTTTCCTATACTTTTATTACAAATGTCATATTGTAATAATTTTGTAAGATTGTTAAAAAAAATATCTGTTGCTTTTTTTTTTTTTTGGTGAGAATTACCATAGATATGTGTAAAAAGGATGATCACTGAGTTCTTTATTCGGGTATTTCGGAGAGACATATGCTTACATTTTCCTTGCTTTTTTAACCCATTTAGTGCCAGAAAAATCAACGACACAATGCATAGCAGTCATTAAGTTAAGGCGTTTTAACAAACCCGTTTGGGCTAAGTTTTAATATTTTAGATTGTTGACCCAAAGGTGAGCTTTTGCTTGCAACCTTTCATTCATGTTGACACACACACACTTTGTAGCCTTCTGTTTGACCTGATATCTGAATGGCAACCCCAGCATCTGACAGTAGCTCTATTATTTGTACCATTCTAGAAAAGGATGGGGGAGGAATTTATCCTTATCATTGTCAGGAAGCTTATCAGCTACTTGCTAAAAGGATGTGTAGGTGTGAAAATCTGTGGAACTCTGCTAGACTGACCAATTGATAGTATCAAGTGCTAAACCTGTTGCTTTTGATTACTTTTTGGCCTTGTTGAGTGAAGGGTGTGGTTCCCTGCCACTTGGTTTGCTTTGTTATATTGGAAGACTTGCAATGACTAAACAGATTAATAATTGGTGCAGTGTTGTAGGCTGCTTACATGTAAAGACTACTTATCGGAACATTTAAACACCCTACATATGTAACATATATATATATATATATATATATATATATATATATATATATATATATATATATATATATATATATATATATTTATTGTGTATGTTTGTGCAGACACAAATACTATTTACTGTATATATACTACTTGATACTGGTTGCTGATTCTGCTTGCATCTTAATCTTTACATAAGATCAAACTCCTTGCACTGAAACTTGAGTTCAAAGGACCTGCATGTTTTTTCTTTCTTTTCATTCTTATGGGTGACACGTGGAGTTTTATTTAGGGAGGGGAGTTACTGGTCCTAGGCACCCAGTTTTAACAGCTGTGATTGCAGATGTGGCTGCAGCGGAAGCAGCAGCTCATAAACTACTGAACGTGTGGTTTGCAAGTCACCTGCTTTCTCATAACCCCAGTGCATTGCATGTGTAACCTATCAGTGTATTGTTGGCTCATAAACATAATGAGAGACAGCTTCCTGTTTATGTAGCTAGGTGAATGCTTATTGCTCTGTTGTGAGGAGAACAAGGGTATTATTTTCACCATAGCTTTTTACTTGCTAATTTATCGATAATCTAAACTTAAGTTATCTTATTATCTTTTAGTTTATTACTTAGAAGTATGTTTGGTGCAGCCTGTCTAGAAGCTAACATTTATAATTTTGTGATACATTACCAAGGTTTTTCCATGTAAGTTTGCTCTGCATTTTGTTAGTAATAGTTGCATTGCTTTGAAGCCATACACCTTGCAAAAGCTGTCCATTCTCTATTGCTGTAGCCAGTTAGTGACAAATTTAAATAAACTGATAATAATTGTGTAACAAATTCTAGGGTCATGGTTCTGAATCTTGCATATTTCAGTTGAACCTTTCTGTGGAAATAAACACAATTTTCGGTTATGTTACAGTAAGACGGTGGAAAAGTTTTTTTTTATTTTTTTTTTTAAACTTTGGATAATTTATGGAGCATTTACGTTATTAACTAATGCTCTGTCTTGTTAGACAATTCTATTTTTTATTTCTTAATGTTCCCTTTTCACACATTGTGTGTAACGCCTTTTTAAACAGGAAGTCAAAGTTGCATTCCTTACTACTCCAGAAAAGAGTTCACTGAGTGGCTGGAGAATTGTCTTTTTTTAATATTTCATAGGGAAGTAAGTTTTGAATGTAATGTCCCTTTAATTCTTCGAAACAAATGTACATTTATACACATTTTATGTATTCCCTTTACATGATATAATTCAAGGAATAAACAACTTTTTAGAAACATGGGCTCTAAAAGCACTTAGTGCTATAAAATACCAGTAACTCAGTCATACAGAGCCATGTTGTTTCCCACATCAAATTAAAGTGGTGGAAAAAAAGCAAGAACTTTTTTTTTCATTTTGGTTAACCTTTGACCCTTGAGCTACAGTTTTTATAGCCTGAATGTGGTTGTGAAGGAGGTAACTCAGATAACAAGAGTGATGTAACTGATCCAACAGGATAAAGGTCATTACCTAGAATGCAGCATATTTTTTATTTTATCTTTTTTCATGTTAAGCATTTTAATCTGACAGTGGACAGTAAACTAAACGACTCCAGCCTTATTGCTAATTGCAGCCTGCAAGTATTAAAGGAACATTATTTGCCATGATTTTAGACTGCATTTTTTGTTGCAGAATTGATGTTTTTGTACTGAGTTATTTTACTGTCCACCAATAAAACAGGAAGAGTTTTGCTTATCAGCCATTAATCAAGTTATACACAGATATGTTAGCTTCAGAAGAAACATCTTTATCATAACACTTTTTCATCCAAAAAATCTTTAAATATTGCTCTTTGATGTGCTTGATTGAAATTTGTATAGATTACTGTTCCTTTAATGGACTGAGAGACAACTGGTGCCTCAGGAGAAAACCAGAATGTCCTATTTTTATTTCCAGACCACACATTTTTAGCCCACAGAATATCTGTCTCTTTAGATTTCTATTCCTTATTAAAGGATAGCAGATTTCCACGTAGCTCTTACAAAGCAGTTAAAGGCACTGTGGAGTCCATTAGATTATTCCAGTGGTGATGGGCAGCGGGGGATAAGTGTCTATTACTGCACTGAAGTGTAGGTGTTGATATGTTTTCTTTTGTTAGGATAACAATATTTCTCCTTTACTAAAGGACACTTACAAAAGTTCTAAATTTGAATTCTAGAATTACTAAATCTTGCAAGTCTTGTGTATGTGCAAGGTTCTTGTTGACAACACGTTAATCAGAATTTTCAGTCTTCATTATTATTGTTGTATGTATGACTGTGTATACTTAAATCCAAGAAACAGGTTCCCAAACTAAGTTGTGATATTCATAGAAATTCAATCTTTATTCCAAAAGTTAAAAATACAATCCAAAAAAACATAATGGAAATATTGTAACATTCATAAACACGCTAGTTTCTCTGCACCAAATGGTGGTAAATATATTTTGTACATGAATAGTTAATATCAACAAATACAAACTGTGTTTTCAAATATGTAAATGCAAATATTATTAAAGTTTTTAACACTTATATCCAAAATTAGGTTCAGTATGTGTTTTGCTATGCAGCCTCTTAGAGACTGGCATAAATAGAATTTGCTCACTTCGTGTCTGTGTCACAGACATCCCAACCAGCAAAAACTCATTTCAGGGAGGTGGCTTCACCAGCTACTGCGCCGTCAATCCCCCCCTCCCAGTTTTATATTGGATACCTTGAAACCCTAAATAAAATTGAGACTTATCATTAAAGTAGCTTCCCACTAAAGTCACATTAAAAAAAAGTAGCTTTATTGCACAACCACATACAACAAACCTATTTTCCAGTGATCATACGCTTGTTGAATGCTTAAATATTTTAGAATACAAAGTTTAATTACGTGCAGTAAATAATGTAGTATTTGTGTTTTATTTTATTAGAATAAGCGGGGGCTTTTTGGCTACTGATGCATGCTTTGAGGGTTCTATAATGTCCCAGCAACTAAAAGCATTAGTTAAAGAAACACTTTTCCGGATTTTGGCCACACTGGATCATGGTACTTGGAGTTTCAGGGAGATTGAATTCCATTTGCTGGCATCAGGGAGCCGCTATTACAATCATTGAGACTCCCTGAACTTCAGGGAGAGTTGGGATGTCTGGTATCATATTTTGGTAATTCTCAAAATATCTTTTTTATTTTTGTTAAGGTGATCTGTGATCTTTGATTATGGTTAGCATTTTTTAGCAATAAAGTATTTTTGAATTAAGGTTTGTACATTGGGTTTTTTTTTAGACAGTGTTATTGCACAATTAATAGGCTGCAGTATAGTGTAATTAAAACTTTTATATGTACTGGGAGACCCCAAAAAAAAAAATCTTGCGACTTGCTTTATTGTGATATTCACTTTATAATGGTGGTCTGGAACCCACAATATCTCTGGGGTATGCCTGTATATGTGTGATGTGTGTGTGTGTGTGTATATATATATATATATATATATATATATATATATATATATATATATATATATATATATGTATGTGTGTGTGTGTATATATATATATATATATATATATATATATTTTAATTTGCAGTCCTTTGTAACATATTACTTTGCAAAGCAATTTGTTTATTGTGTAAAATGTAAATTTTCATTTCAGGATAAAGTTATTTATTGACTAACAACCTCAAAGTTCCTATATAGCACACAGTCTCTGTGATTTAGTGTTGCATTTGCGGTGTTATTTGTTTTTAAACAGCTGCACAAGTTTACAGCATAAAACAGGATGCCGTTCAGTCTTTGTTTTTGTTTTGAATAGTTTGATTGCTTAAAAGAGTTATCACAGGATAAAAAAAAACAGTTTTTTTTATGAGGTTTTATTAAAATAGCCAGGAACTGCTTAAAAAACGTGATCATATGTGCCTACCGCGTGTTTAAGTAATTTTTCAAACAGGACTAACAAATAAAAGGTCGCTCGATGAGGAAACACTGCGTCTCCTGGAAAACAATGTGCACTTTCTAAATTGGAGCCAGGCCGTATCCGCTCTTTGATTTAAGCTTAGTTGCTTCCTGTGCTCTTTTGACTTGCATAGCTGTTGGGTAACTGGATAGGTTCCAATTCTGAACTGCTCTCTTTCGATGAAATTAGAAACTAAAGAAATATAGACTGTCATTCTATTAAACAGTGACAAATTAAGATTTATTTTTTTTTTCTAAATAATATTTCCAGTTTTTTTTAAAAAATAAAAAATTAAACCTGTATATTTTTGTACATAATGTATGTATTTTTAATAATTGTTGTTATATTACCTTAGGCAGTATGAGTTTCAGAGGAAAAGTACACATTATTGCTGGGAAAATTGTCATAGTTCCATAAGTAGAACATTTCATTTAAAAAAATATCTTGGCACTCCTTTAGTATGCCTGTGTATTCATTTTTTCTTTCACTACAAAATGCATTCTATAAATAATATAGATTTCTTTTAAAGTATATTTTGTAAAATGTTTATTATTTAAGAAAACTGAACTTGGATTAACTTGACAAGCTTTTTAGGTTTTATATCACATAACATGTAATTTTAAACAACTTTCCAATTTACTTCTGTTATCTAGTTTGCTTAATTCTCTTGATATCCTTTGTTGAAAGGCATTTCTAAACAGTCTAAGTAGCTGCTGATTGATGGTTGCACATTGATACCTTGTGTGATTGGCTCACCAATGTGCATTGCTATTTCGTCAACAAAGCATATCTGAAGAATGAAGTCAATTAAATAATAGAAATAAATTGGAATGTCATTTAAAATTGTATTTGTCTGAATCATGAAAAAGAAAAAAAAAATGTGTTTCATGTCTCTTAAAATATTATAAATGGCTCTGTAACATTAAATCAATTATAATTAGATCACTTTGTCAACCCCTGGCTTAAATTATCTAAAGGTTACCTTGCAAAGTACATGCAATTATGCTTTGTATGTAAAGTAAAATCTAATTCATTTTTTTGTTCTTTATTTTTTCCCCCAGGAATTTTAAGAATCCACATTTCAAGAGTTGGACATTAGGTCAATGGATTCCAGGATTCCTCACAGCATCACTTCGGTGCCCAGTGCAGTTATGGTACAACCCCTACTGGATGGCCGGGTTCCTTATGGACGGTTACAGCATCCGCTCACAATACTGCCTATTGACCAGATGAAAACTACCCATCTTGAAAATGACTACATAGACAATCCAGCTTTCAATCAGCAAACAATTCAGAAGCTTGGTAGGGGGCTGAATGAACCAATGCTTATCAATCAGCATCTGCAGAGATGTGATGCAGACATTACGCACCCCTGGATATCATTCAGTGGGCGACCAAGTTCAATTAGCAGCAGCAGCAGTACTTCCTCAGATCAGAGGCTTTTGGACCATATGGCTCCACCTCCAGTGGTAGATCATTCCCCACCTAGGGCAGTGCGGATACAGCCTAAAGTAATTAATTGTAAGCCTCAGGATGTAAAGGGACCAATAGCCCAGGAGCTAGACAAGCACTTCTTACTTTGTGAAGCTTGTGGCAAGTGCAAATGCAAGGACTGTACCCTCCCTCGGACCTTGCCTTCTTGCTGGGTGTGCAATCAGGATTGTCTGTGCTCAGCTCAGAATCTTGTCAATTACTCCACCTGCATGTGTTTGGTCAAGGGAGTATTTTACCACTGCACCAATGAAGATGATGAAGGCTCCTGTGCAGATCACCCATGCTCCTGCTCCCACTCCAACTGTTGCGCTCGCTGGTCATTCATGGGCGCCTTATCACTTGTCTTTCCTTGCTTGCTTTGCTACCTTCCTGCCACAGGCTGTGTCAAACTCTCCCAGAAATGTTACGACAAAGCTAGTCGGCCTGGGTGTAGGTGCAAAAACACGAACAGCGTCATGTGCAAAGCACCAGATGCAGTCTGCAGGCCAGAGAAGCCATTCTGATAAGCATACTGTGAGGTTTTGTGAACTGTTATGAGGATGCTACACATTGCAGGAAAATTAAGCAAAAAAAAAGACACTAGGCAGGATATGACCACCCAAGGCTTTAATTTAGTACCCTTTAATTATGGAGGCAATGGAAGACTAAGTATTGCACAGAATAATAGCAGGAAAATGCATTGGGTGTATTGCTGCTGTGATCCATTTCCAAATCTTGTGTTTAAGTGTCAAAATGATGCGCTAGCTAGAGAATAGTCGCATCTCTAGGTAGCCATGGGGCATCATACATAAAGCTACCGGCAAATATGTTTCTTCTTTTGTTATTTCCTACTTTTTAGCATGTCCGCTCCAGTTCTTCCTTGCATACTATGACTTTTTATGCAAAGTGTTGAATCTTACAGTCCATCTACACATGTCATTTAACAGTTGTCTTTCTAGCAAGAGTTTGGTTGTGTAACTTTTTTATGTCTGTATTATTTCTGTTTTTTTATATTTTTCAGTATTTTTTCCCCCCCTTTTTGTTTGATGAAAACTTAAGTCATAGAAAACCAAATTGAAAATACAAGTGCCCAGGTTACTGTTACAAGTTCACTTTCTAGTGTTAAGAAAACACTTTTCTAGAACTAGCTTTGTTGATCACCTCTCACTATGCATTTTTATTATTCAGGTCCTCTTATCCAATTAAATTTGGACTCTCATCCTTTCAGCAGATAATGACATCAGTTATTTTTATTTTAAAATGTCTTTTTTGGCCCAGCTATAGCTGCATTGCCCTTATTGACTAATGGCAGTTTATTTTACTTTCAGCCTGTTGGAAAAAATACTTGACCCTTTTACTTCTGCTGGGGTTACAGTTTTCAGGGCAGCACATCCTAGCCTGAGTATTCCCTCCTTTTAACATTTTGGGAATCTCCACACTAAGACTGGGAGACTAAGAGCACAACACATTTTTGTAACCTGAAATCTCAAATGTATAGTTTATAAGGAGCAATTTTAACGAGGGGCATTTACATGATCAATGTGAATGTGTTTTATTTTCTTCATTGTTTTTATTTAGCAAAATGAAATTTGCATGTAGCCTTTGTTTCCTCTGCTGCTGCTGTTCTAGTGTAAAACAGAATGTGTATATCTGTGTACATATACATAGAGAGATACAAACATGTCTATTTTAGTGTTAAATAATTACTGGGTAAAGTCAGGGGAGCCTAGGAGCTTATAAGCATATATTTTTTAAATCTAGAATTTCATATTTAATGGGACACAGACATCAGTAGTTTCCCTGTTGAAACAGTTACATCTAGGTGTGTAAACTTACAAGTACTGTTTTGATGTTACAAATTCCATTAACCCTAAATTCAGGAGGAGGAGCTAAGCACGCTCAGCTGCTCTTCAATGTATTCTACCACCACCATGGAGGGTTAAATTATGGTCTCTAAAGCAGGGTAAAATATGGTCAACACTTGTACAGCGTTGTAAGCTGAAAACCCTATATAATTCTTTTTATGTATTTTCTTTCAATAGAGAATTTTACTGATAGTGTTCATTTATGCCAATAATGCTTAATTGTTCACTCCCACATGGTCATATTAATTTGCCCTTTAAGACATAGTAATTCATTTCTGATGGCAAACAGGTGCTAGACTTTGTATAATATAATTTCCAGTTTCCGTGTTAAAGGGGAATTTTCATCAGTATAAATGATTGTTGTTTGACTGTAGATGTCCTTTAAACGGGTTTTAAGTTCATCATTTCCTTTATTTATTTATTTTAACCTTAAAAATTACAGGTACAGTCTAGGAAATGTAACAAAAAAAAAAAAAAACATTCTGGACTTTTTTTTAAAATTAAATAATTAATCCAAAAATATTCAAATCTATAAGAGCTACAATTACTATGTCTCTGTTTTGCCTGTTATTGTGTCCAGTTTAAAATCCTTATTTTAACATTGCTGCATGTATAGCACTTTGTCGTTGGTTATAAATAGTTTATTTATTCTTAATTTAATGAGGTGTAGAGAGAGCATCTATATGCTGAAAAGGTACAATTAGCCTTCATTTATATTTGTTTGAAATTTCCCCTTTAGGACTGTGAACTGCTGTTGTAAAATGATGATGAGTTATATATATATTTTTTTATTTTATAATACAGTGAACAAATTTTACATGGTTTCCTGGCACCTTAATAGGGCATTTCAGGTTTAAGCAACCAGGCAGCATTTTCCAATCAAATTATCCCACAGTTTGATTTGAGTTGCTCATTATTATAGGCTTGCCCATAGACAATAAACAAGTTGTTGAGTGGGTAATACTGCTTCCTTTATTTAAAAAAAAATACCATCTCTTAATTTCAGAATGTTTAGGTTTTGTCATGACAATACATTTAACATTCTTATTAGGACATTTTTATAATGAATAAAGCTAATGTCCTATGCTTATTAGGAGATCATTACTAAGTAAAACACAACTACAAGTGTTGAGATAGAATAAATACATACCTAATAGTGGCCCTTTAGATTTAACTATATTATACCCATATTTGCTCCTTAACAAACTCAAATTTTTTTGTCAGCAGTCCAGGCCTACCCATTTCAGACTTTTGCTGGGAGGAGGGAATGTGTGGAAGGACGGGTCAGAGCTGGTCCTATTGGCCCCATATACTCCACTCTGGTACAAATACACAACTTCCTCTCAGCAGAGAAGGCCTCGTATCAACAATGCCTGTGGGAATTTGAGACCATTTTAAAGTATTAAAAGCACTTCTGAAACAGTGAAAATAGTTTTTAATGAGATGCAAAGAATACAAATCTGAAAAAAATATGTAGCTTTACCTGTCACCAAGCTCTTATAAGGCCTGTTACGTCACCTTATTATTTCTTAATTGGACATTTGATGGTAGAATCCAGTCCTATTTTTCTGTATTGATGTCCCATACTTTACTTTAGAAAGCTACATTTATATACATAGGTCCTTATGATTGCTTTAGACTTTAATACATTAACCTTTATTCTTGAGCTAATGAAACACCACATCATTTTAAATTCTTGAACACTGACCAATTGGCAAACGTAGAATTTTGAACTAATCTCCATTTGTGCTACAGATTCCTGTGAGGCAGCCAATCCACTTAGGGAATGGGTGAGCCTTATATTATTAACCTCTTGGCTACTAGAAAAGGCTGCTTTTCAGCCTTTTCTGGTAACTAATAGATGAAGCATAATAAAATAGATCTATATCTAATAAAAAATAGATCTATATACTATGCTGCCTTTTTGAAATGTCTGTCAGTAATCAATGTCCAGTTTGTTCACAGCCAGCAATGTTTTGATTTACAAGGGAAAAAAATAAACAAACAAATATACCTTTTGAAAGATTGACCCCATGGAAGAAATATATATGCGCCGACCGTTTCCTTTGTATAGAATATTTATTTTGAAGCTCTATTTTAATAGTATTTATTTTAGAAAGTCTACTATTGTAAGAGTTCTTCTGTTTGTGAAGAAATACACAAGTTAAAAACTGAATGTACTGATCTAGAAATATATAAATATATATAATTATATATTGTTAAATATAAAAATGGCTCCTGTCTTTTCTTTCTTGACTTTTTTATTTTATTTGGTTGCTATTCACTGCTCTTCATTAAGATTTGTATCTAACTATGAACGTATTTATGTTTAGTGCTGCCCTAGGCAGTCAAAATTCTGCTGCCCCCCCTCAAAGGTTTTAGGCCTTTTTTCCACTTCATATTTTTTGGGGTCAGTGTGTAAAATGGTTTTGTTTGTTTTTCATAACAATTCAATAGAAAATAGACTAGCAAAACGCTTGCATACAGATGGGTTGAATTGCATGCATCTCATACCATTTTCTCCCTGAGAGAAGGGAGAGAAAAGAAGGGGAGGGGGAAAAAAAGGGAGGGAAATGAAAGCAGGAAGGGAGGGAGGGAGAGAGAGAGAGAAGAGAAAAGTGGTAAGGGAAAGAAAGGAGTGTAAGAAGGGAGCAATGGAGGAAGTTGAGAGAAAGGAGGGAGTGAGTTGAGGAAGGCAGGGAGAAAGGGAAAGAAGAATACACTTTGAAACAATCACTGCCCTTTACATGCAACAACAAACATTAATTACCATTTTTCAGGTAATTAAACTTTTTAAGTTTCCGTTTACTATTTACTCCATGGGTTTATGAATGCAGAGAAAGCGAGCTATTAGTAGCTAACATACATTAGCAATGAGAGTTTATGATTAGACATCACAAGCTGATCTAAGCAGTCAACAGACGCATCCAGTCTGTTAGCTGCTAAGACCTGCAATAAGCACTGCGCTCGCAGACCCACCACAGCTGATAAGGGGAGGCAGATTATTGGCACAAGGTCTTCTCCTCCAGCCTCACCTTGGAAGCATATTCCCGGTCAAGTTTCTCACCAAGAACGCTTCTACTGCAAAAATGCCGGTGGCTCTAAATGATGCAACGGTTTAAAGGAGCACTGCCTGTAAAGAGCGACCTTAATCAGCGCATGTGCCTTGTCTTCTCTGTAAAAGCCTGCACTTTATCGCTCACTGTACTGTGTGTTGGCTTTTAGAGAGAGGATAGGACAGATGTGCTGCCCCTCCCAAATCTGCTGCCCTAGGCACCGGCCTTGTTGGCCTAGGCCATAAAATGCCCTGCTATAAACACATTATTCCATATCAACAAGCCCTGCGAAGATTTCACCAGATACCAATGTTTAGACAGTTTTAAAGGGACATACAAATGTAAAAAAGAATACAGTATTGTATGTTAGTGCATTTTATTATTGCACTACTGTTTGCATATAACTTTGGGTTTAACCACTGCAAAGGGATTAAACACAAAGCAGCAATGCACATTACTGCTCCTGAGCCTACCCAGGTATACTATTAATCAAAGGATACCAAAAGAATGATATGTTTAATAATTGTAAATTGGAAAGTATCTAAATCATACATGTTTAATTTTGACTTTCACATCCCTTTGAATACTGTACATCCCTAAACTGATATCTTAAGCCAGGAGATGTGTTTGGTGCATAGTCCACGGGCATTGCAATGTTAGTTCATAATTACACATTTAAAATGACACAGAGTGTATTGAATCTGTGGGGAAAGAAAGAAGGCAATAGTCTACATACAATAAGAAAAGATTGCTGACCGAAAAGAGAAAGAAAAATGGTAGATTACAGTGACCACGTGGAACACATTTTTATTCTGAAATGGTTACTTTCCTTTAAATGTCATGACAGAGAACGGGTTGTCTTACGACATAACATTTTTTATTCATATTCCGGCAGAAATATGGTGTATAGCTAAACAAACTCTGAAGACAGGTAGGTAATTCACCAAAGCCGTTTGTCTCTCCATTGTGTAGTGGATGGTCCCTGTAGAATAACAAAGGAATTAGAAACACTGGATTTGTTGCCAGTAAATCCAGCCCCTTAAAGGAACTTAATAACCCATTTGGAGCAACCATTTTTTTTAATTAGGAATTGTTTCACTTCTTTCATAGGTATTTAATCATAACATCCCACAACGACAGCATGGCTCTAAAAGCAGACTTATAAGAAAGCATTTTTTCCAAGATGCTTAATCACTCTGCTGGCTTCAGCACATAATAATAAAGACTTGAAGATTAGCTATTCATTACATTCATTTCCGGAATTAGAGAAAAGCACATAGCTTAGGAAAAGTTCTGCCCAGGGGTATAACATATGAAATGAAAAATATATATTCTCAAGGATGAATACAACAAATGTTTATGAAAAAATATGTGTTTGGTGGATATGTTAGATACATAGAAATATTTAAACTAGTGCTACATGACAGGTTATGACTGTTGTACTAGCATACATCACAAGTTAACAAGGTGCAATTCACTGTTCAGGTAAGGATGACAGATTTTAGATAAAGAAAGCAAATTAAATAAGGAAATACATTGCATAATTAAACATTTTGGAATAGGTTACAAGTGGCGCACCATTTAGTGTTTGCGTGATAGCTTTGGTAGCAGCAAGCTTTTTGCGTGTGTCAGGAAGTTGAAATTTTTTTTTTTTGCACAAGCACTAACCCGATGCTTGCAAAAAACGAACTTTGAATATAGCAACCATGCTAATTTATTCCCCTCATGGACTTCAATGGAGCATGAAAAGTGGAAAAAAAAACTACTTGCACGCTAACCTGGGGCAAGATTACATATGCAGCATCACCCACAAAAGCCGGCGAAGCCGATTTTAACGCGGTTTTGTTATCACATATACGGAGTTGCATATAAATGCGGCGTGTATATCACCCATCGCCTGCCATCTCCCATAACCTAACAGAACTGCGTTGCAAATTGGTATCACATATTCAACGCAAGGACTTGTGCTGTGAAAATGGAGACATTTTACTCAATTTTCACCACGCCACACATAGGCAGGTGCAGCAAGCCTTGCACTGAAAATGTGAGCACCATAACTGCCTGAAAATATTAACAAACACCTAACGCATGCGCAATATCTATCTACCGGTCAACCGTAATCCCCACTCCAATAACTAATAAAGTATATTAACCCCTAATTTGCCATTAACCCACATCGCAATAAACCTAATAAATGTATTTGCCCCTAATCCGCCATTTACCCACATCCTAACGGTACTTAAAAAACAACAACTAAGATTAAAATAATCTAAAATTACAAAAAATATAAAAGTAACATTACAGAAAATAATAAAACAAATTATCAAAAATAAAAAAAATAAACTTAACCCTATGAAAATAAAAAAGCCCCCCAAAATAAAAACACCCCCTAATCTAATACTAAACTTCCAATAGCCTTTTTGTAGGGCATTGCCCTAAATTCAACAGATTTTTTTGCATTAAAAAAAAACAAGTTCCCCCCCCTCTAACAGTAAAAACCCCCCAAAAGAGAAAAAACTAACACTAAAAAATCATAAACTACCATTGCCCTTAAAGGGGCATTTGTATGGGCATTGCCCTTAAAAGGGCATTCAGCTCTTTTAATGCCCTTATGAGGGCATTCGGTTCATTTACAAGTGCCCAAAATCCCTATTCTAAAAAATAAAAATCCTAACTCTAACCCCCCAATAGGTACTTACCGTTCCTGAAGTCCGGCGGAGAAGGTCCCCTTCCAGGCGACAGCATAGTCTTCTTGGAACCGGCGACGTCTTCCATTTTCATCCAGGACCAAGCGGAGCAGAGATGACCGCGGAACTGAAGACTGACAACCATGGAGTGTGGAGGATCCTCTTCGTACGATCACTGACGTACACTGAATAGTGAATGTGTAAGTTACGCGTTTAAATATGGCATCACTTGCATACCTATTGGAATCTTCAAATTCAAATCAGCCAAATAGGATGAGAGCTACTGAAATCATATTGGCTGTTCAAATCAGCCAATAGGATTTCAGTAACTCTCGTTTTAAGGGCTATTGGTAGCTTAGTATTAGATTAGGGGATGTTTTTATTTTGGGGGTCTTTTTTATTTTCATAGGGATTAGGTTTAATTTTTTTATTTTTGATAATTTGGTTTATTATTTTCTGTAATCCTAGACTTTTTTATTTTTTGTAATTTTAGATTAATTTAAATTTAGTTTTTTTATTTTTAAAGTAATGTAAGGTTTTTAATTGTAACAGTATTTTTTAATTTAGGTAATTGGGGTTAATTTAGGGGGTGTTAGGTTAGGGGGCTTAGTAATTTAAATAGGTTAATTGCATTGTGGGGGTTTGGCGGTTCAGGGGTTAATAGATTAATTAGTGTTATTGTGTTGTGGGTATTGGGGGTTTAGGGGTTAATATATTTATTAGGTTTATTGCGATGTGGGTTAATGGCGGATTAGGGGTTAATAGTTTAATTAGGTTAATTGCGATGTGGGTGAATGGCGGGTTTGGGGTTAATACATTTATTAGGTAGTTTGCAATGTGGGTTAATGGCCGGTTAGGGGTTAATACATACATTAGGGAAATTGTGATGTGGGTGAATGGCGGATTAGGGGTTAATAGTTTAATTAGGCATATTGCGTTATGGGAGGTTGTCGGTTTAGGGGTTAATACTTTTATAATTAGTTCCAATATGGGGGGATGGCGGATGTAAGGGTTTTGAAGTGTTGGTTTATTTTTGGGAGGCGGGTTAGACTTTTACGGGAGATTTAAAAAAAATTTTTATTAGGCTCCGGCAGTTTCTAACGTGCCGTAAGTCACTGGCGACTCGAGAAATTTGTATTTACACACAATTCTGGACATCGCTAGATTATCCAACTTACAGCACTTTATGAACTGCCGGCACTGTATATGTGATTCCCCGATGTGCAAGGGGAAATTACTGGGTGACGGTTTGACCAGTTACGCTGAAGCGTGTTTTGGTAAAATATATATCTATACCTATATATACAAAACACAAAAGGGGACAGCACACTCAGGCCGGACTGGGTACACATCCCATGACCCTGCAACATGCACAGCCCTGGGTGCAAAAACAGCACTCTCAGGAAGCTGCACCGTCCACAGAGCTACAGGTAGTTAACCCCAGACAGGTCTGGGTGCACGTCCCAAATGGGTAAATTACAAAAAAATATATACGATAATATAGCACACAGAAAAAGTCCAGCAGCTCACAGCTAAGATAAAAAGTAACAATGGAAGAGTTAGTTACCGCATCTGGCCAAATGGGACAAGCCCAGGTACCACGTCAAGGTCTCTTCCCAAACCTGGGTCCCTAAACAGCCACACAATGCAGGCTCACAGTTATATATATATATATATATATATATATATATATATATATATATATATATATACACAGATAAATATAGGAATATATATTTAAAAATATTTAGAACATACTCCCCTATATGAACAACATTGGAATGTAAAATATTTACAGTATATACATAGTTAAACACTATTAAGTATGAATATTGCATAAATATCATTTTACATGTCTTCAGTTACTTGACTACAAAGGGCTTGAATGCGCATATATATACTCACTGACTACGCATATACTATATACCCACTCACTGACTACATATGCAGTCACAAGCAGATTGAGGAGACTACACGTTGTCAGTATATTTATGAAAATCTTAGTAGTGCTCTCCAAATAATATATCAGCTTATGGCAGGGTTATAACACAATACAAATAATAATTATCCTTAAAAATAGAAACCCTTAACCAACATGCATCTATTAGAAGCCATACAATTAATATAAATACCTGAATTCTTTTATTTAGTTAATATCCATGAACATTTTGAAATATATTTGCAATACTAGAATATGACACAATATTATATACGTTAAAACCAACTATTAAGATATGCTATCCTTCTAACAAAGCCCAGAAAAATGTATCTTTAAAACAGCCTTTCATTCAGAGCTGCATTTAAAATATTACAATGAGATCTAAAATAGCAGCTACAAACATTCAGCAATATGATTTATAGTTTAATTTTACCCTGTTAATACAATGAGGTTCCAAAATCTTTAACAGCTCAATACCCAAGCAACACAATTCTAACAGTGCTAATTTAAACAATAGGAAAATCTATACTTCTATTAAAACATCAGAAATTGTATATATTATTTATGTAAAAACCCAATTCTGATAACTCTATAGTTGTATAGATTAAATAATTTAGCATCAAGGATATGTATTTAACAATATACAGACTGAATATAAACTACAATCTAAAACTGCTCCCTTTAAGTCTTTCAACTATACTTTAAACTTCAGCTATTATGCATATATCTGTGTTAAAATATTAATTGCAACCCTCTTTCTTTTTATAAATATACGTTACCGAAATTGATAGTTCAGTTACCAAGGATTCCTTGTTTCATCTCAGAAAATAAATAAGTAAATTTTTGCAATCACTGAGAAAAGGGTAGATCAGCTTGTATTTTGAACGCCCAGCAGTAGATCATTCAAGTCAGCAAAATCTGTGTCCTTGTTCTCCCTGCTGCATTTACTTAAATAAGTTTTTCACTCATTTATGAAACCATGTGAGTGGCCCTACGAGATCTGACCATCCCATTGGTTAGGTGGGATGTCTATTTGGATTGGCCCTCGGTCACCACGGAAACACATCCTTTTTTTTTTTTTGAACAGCTAAATCCTTTAACTGCTATACCGGTATTGGCCCTTAGGTGGCAGCAGACATACAACATAGCAATGCATTTAAACACATCTCTGAACAAAATTTTTTTTAAAAAAAATGTGTAATAACTGCCATAATTCCCTCATATTAATAAGTTCACAATATCAATCACAGATGGGTAGGATCACATTACCTCTCTGGTCATGTGTCTAACATTATTTATATTGAATAATTTATATTGCTAACTATTCAATTTTTCCTATTAAACATATTATAATTTGTTAGCATTTATATTTAATTTAGCCTAACAGAAAATTTATATTTCAATATCAGATGTCAATATTTCATAGTCATATCACATCAAAGTAACTTCCATATATCATCTCACTATATTTCAAGAGATGTATTTAAAACTTTATAAACATTTATTTCACATTCATATGATATGACTTATTTCATCCCATGTATCGTCCTGTGTGTGTCATCTTTTAGTTCCACCTGGAAGACAGGAAAGCATGTTATATATACATATATGGGTTATTTGAATAATTTCAAACATATCTGAAACTATTGGCCTCATTCCCTTTGTAAAATGTATTTAATTTTACTTATGCTACATGGATTGTAAATGTTAATCTGTCTGCTCTCAGTAAATTTCAAAGTTACACCATAGCACATGTCTGTTGGCTAAGGCCTTCACTGCCCCACCCACATAGCATGGGGTCAATCCATGAGTAGTTGTAAAAGTCACAATACAACATATTTTCTGTTTAGCTAGCAATGCAGACATGTATTTGATGTTTAGGAGCGATTAACACCTATGTGCATAAAAACTGTTTCCCTATGATTTTGACCAGCTTCAAGAGGGTATTCCAGACACCTCGTCCTTACTCATAGCATGGGGTACAGAGTGCTATGAAATTTGCACTTCCTTATTAAGAAGCAAATGTTTCCCTTTTGTTTCTTGGGACATGCTGTCTGTAGTTCAGCCTGGAGATGTATATTCACTTTGTGTTGGTTTCTGAGTCAAATCCTGACATCAGAATTGCAATCCTATTTCAAAGAATATCTGATAAAAATATGGTTTCATACATAAACACATTCCCCTGTCCTATTTACACATATATATATATATATAATATAAATATGTCATTTATCTGTAGCCTGACATAATTCCCCCTTTCAAATTCAAATATATATAGGACACATGTATTTGAATTGGATCAAAGTCAGTGGTATTTGGTGAGGATGTTGACCGTACACACCATAGACAGTCTTCTTTGTAGAGAGTCGTCATTTTTGAGCCTTCATGTTCATCAGCTAGGCATCTTTAAACTACAGTATGTCTTTAGTGCATTTGGGGATATGACACTTCATTCTCCCTCTATGAATTGTAGTTGGGATTTAGGATGACATGCCCGCAATTGATTGATATGGACCCATTTATCTATGAAACTTTCATTTTTGGGGATCCTTATTTTATAGGCCACTGGAGATATTTTGTCAGTAATGACAAAAGGACCTTTCCATGAGGGAAGAAATTTCTTCTCCCTAACCTGATCTCTTCCAAAGTTATAAAGATAAACTTTATCATTTATGTCATATTCCTTTTTGGACGTTTTGAGATCATAATAGGTTTTAGTGGCAGTTGCAGCTCTTTCTAAATTCCTTTGAGCAAATGCAAAGGCATATTGTAGGTGCTTTCTTAGGTTCTCCACATATTGATGTGTATTGGCAGCGTTTATCAAGTTTTGGTCTGATGTACGGTACAGCAGATCCTGAGGTAGAACCATTCTTCTACCAGTCATCAGTTCAAAAGGTGACATCTTGGTAGCACTACTTGGAGTTGCTCTTAATGCCATTAAGACTAGAGGTAGTTTTACATCCCAGTCTTTACCCGTTTAACTTTTTGAGGATTTTCACAATGGACTGGTTGTAACGCTCTACACCACCACTTGAGGCAGCTATATAAGCAATATGGAGCTATCTTTTAACCCCTAGCATTTTCCACATTTTGGTCATCACTTCGCTAGTGAAGTGGGTTCCCCGATCTGATTCGATTCTTTGGGGCAAACCAAATCTGGAAAACACATGGTTGATGAGCAATGCTGCGCATGTTTCAGCACTATTGTTAGGTGCACTGATGCCCTCTACCCATTTAGTGAACAGGCATGTCACGGTTAACATGTATTTGTTACCTCTTGATGACCTTATTACCGGACCAATAAAATCAATTTGTATATCTGACCATGGCATTACCATCCCCCTTTTCTGCAATGGCGCTCTATGCGTTGGCGCAGTGGGTTGGAACTGTGGACAGATTAGACACCCTTGACAGTAGGTTTGAACATCTTTCAACATGTGTGGCCAAAAAGCATAATCACGTAATATTTCATACGTGAGTTTGGCACCACGATGACCAGACGTGGGGGGCATCATGGGCATGTTGAAGCATTAGCCCTCTGAACTTGGTGGGTACTACCCATTGCTGAATGTCAGTTTTGGAGGTACTAATTAACAAACCATCCTGTAACTTGAATTTTGATCTGGATTTCATTAAGATTCTAAGATCTTCTTTGCCAATACAATCATCTTTTGAGATGGGGTTGCCTTCAGGATCTTCTATGTGTTTATAGAAGATGCCTACAATGGGGTCTTCTTTTTGACTAGTGATTAGGTCCTCACTAGGAGAATCCTGACTCCATTTTATCAGGTTAGGCTCACTCTGTTGTTTGGCCTGGTTTCTGGTAATGGCTTCTATCTGAATTGCACCCATTAAATTGTCAATATTAAGGAGTTCTCCAGTTATGGCTCCTTGTTTGACTAATGAATCCGCAAGGTCATTTCCTTCCTTATCCGGACCTAGAACCCTGGAATGACCCTTGGTCTTCCAGTGTATGGTTAAATCATTGGATACCACCAGATTATCAATCTTGCAGAACAACTTGCCATGCTTGACTGGTTTGTTATTGCTTTTCTGCATGCCATTTCTTTTCCAAGTTGGCAGGTATTCAACAAAGCTGTCGCGCACATAATTTGAGTCAGTTATACCAATGCCAGCGACTAATCTGCGCTCATTTTCAATGGTGGCATGGTAAGAACAACCATCAACATACACCCAAGGTAATGTTTGGCAATTTTCCTCATTGTACATTTTATTTGGGGAAAGCAGATGTTCCTCCAGAAAATCATCTTCTGATAATTCTTCCCCAGGATCTCTAGCAGTACAGTCGTGGAGCTCAGCAAGCCCTTGTGCGACTGTATTCTTTTTATTCTGCTTGTGGCGAATTTCTAGTGGCCAGCCTTGTACGGAAAGAGTCCACGCTGTTATGCGGCTATTTGACAAATTCCCATCTCTTATTCTTTCACTTTGCAAATATAGCAAAGGCTGGTGGGCTGTTTCTACAATAATTTTCTCGCCCTGTATATAGCTGCGGAAATTTTGTAGAGCCCATACTGTAGATAAGAGGGCTTTTTCGCAATCATTAAACTTTATTTCTACTGGGGATAGATTTTTGCTCGCATAAGCAATGGCTTTGTTCAAATTATCATGCTTTTGGTATAAAACAGCACTCATGCTTACATCTGTGTAACCTGTTTCTAAGAAGAAAGGTTTACCTCCCTCAGGGTATGCTAGGTGCTTGAGTGAGTTTTCTCTTCAGCTCTCTGATGGCTGTCTCTTGAGACTCACTCCAGTGCCATTTCACATCTTTCTTTAGAAAAAGTAGTAGTGGTTTAGCCAATTCCGCATAATTATCAATGAATTTGCGAGAATAATTTGTCATACCCAGGAATGATCTCAATTCCTTTAAGTTAGTTGGGTTTTTAGAATTTACTATAGCTTCCACCTTTTTCTTCTGGGGATTTAATCTTCAGAAGTAACTTCATGTCCCAAGAAGTTTACACGAGTGCGGCACCATTGAGCATTTTGCAGGGATAATTTGACACCTGCCCTTTTAAGTTGGCTGAGGACGTGTTTAAGCTCTGCGACGTGTTTTTCAAAGTCTGTGCTTTTGATTAAAACATCATCAACATAAGATAAAGTCCCCCTTTCCAGTGCATCAGGCATAGCCTTATGCATGAATAGAGCAAATTCATGTCCAGAATTTATGTATCCAAAAGGAAGTCTTTGAAATGCATATTGGACCTTTTGGAAGGAGAATGCTAGCTTATATTGGTCCTCTTCATGTACCTTTATGGTCCAATATCCCTGTGCACAATCAATGGCAGTGAATATTTTGGATCCCTGCATTTGTGCTAGGCACTGGTCAATGTATGGTACAGTCCAGCCAGACATGTACACTTGTTTGTTTAGCTGTCTTAAGTCAGCACACAAACGCCATTGTTGATTGGGCTTAAGGACACCTAGAATAGGATTATTATAAGAGCTGTGCACCTGTCTGATAATACCTCTTTCTTTCAAATTCCTTATGATCTCTGCAAGAGAATCATATGAGGCTAAGGGAAGTCTGTATTGTTTGACAAATACAGGTGGTGCATCGGGATCTGTTTGTATTCTTGCAATGTGCAAGTCTGTAGTACCACAGTCATAAGAATCCTTAGCAAAAATATCCTTGTATTCCATCAGGAGTTCTCGCAGCTGTTGGCGTTCATCATCGCTGGAACAGCCATTAGCTAAGGATATTTGCTCTTTGACTCTTTGTTGAAATCCTGGAAAGATTTCAGGCTGTCCTATTTCATAGGCTTCTTGCAACCTAGAGGTGAGATCCCCTTGATTATAATTTACATTGACTCCCCATGACTCTGGGAATTGGGGTAATCTTGCTGTTTGATTGGCTGATCAAACACTAGAGAGGCTTCTTCAATTTTACAGATGCCTTCCTCTGAGCTGAAGGGATAAATAGACTGAATATTAAATAGACCCTCTGGCATAGATGCAAAGGATTGTTCTATTAATTGTTCTTCAGTTAAGTATCCTTCAGGTATTAGCCCAATTACATTATTCTGGAATCCAAAAGTGTAGTAACTTGATTTCAGTGCATATCCTATGGTAGTTCCCTTGGATAATGTTATATCCTGTGGGGTCATGTTAGGCACAATAATATGTATCGGAACAGTTCCAATATTCACCATAGGAGTGTAGGTTACTGTGACACCCAGATTTTGTATTCTATGGGAGAGGCAAATCAGCGTTTCAGAAGTTTTTAATTTCTGACCTCTCTTTACCTGTAAAGGTAAAAGAAATTTATCAGCCCCAGCAGGAATTATAACATCGCTAGATACCTGCATATTCACAGCATATGGCAATTGCTGGTTTGACTTCAGGGCTGCATTTTCATCCTGAAATACTTCAGGGTCCCCCTTTAACCTGCTCCAGAGGCAAGAGTTAATCAAATCTATTTGTATGGCATATCTATGTAAGATATCATTGCCAATGTATATTTGATTATGGAGAGTATTTAAAACTAAAAACAGGTGCTTCACTGACTTATTACCAATAGAGATAGATAATAAGCACTTAGCTGTGATGTTATAGCTTTCAGACCTGTTATCCAGGTTGTGGACACAGTGGTCTTGGGGAGAAAGATATTTAATCACTTTAGGTTCAGCTATTTGCGCTAATAATCCTTCGCTTATATAGCTAGCTTCCTGTTTTAAACTCAACTTGGCATATTTTGTTGTACCAAGGTCATGCATTTGTATAGGGATAAATAGATCCTCTTTAACTCTCTCAATCCCTGTGAGGTATTGGGCGTGGCCTCCCCCCTTAGGGATTTTATGATTCCCCTGGTGGAGTGATATGGTTAATACATCGCCATCTAGGGAAATATTCGCTATCTTTCCAGGTGAAATTTTAAAAGTATTACCATCAGAGCCACTTAAAGGAGTCTGATCATCTATTTGTAGAATAGTGATTTCAGGTACAGAGTTATTCCTGAAATGAATCTCCACAGCATCTGGTTTCTCTTCCACCATGTGACAGCTATGTCGGGTGCGAGATATACCAGATTTTTCATAATTGATAGGCCTTTTAATTTGTGACCAAATTACATTATTTATGCAATCAATTATGGTGCTTAATTGCTTCAGGAGATCACTACCAATAATTAAACGATCAGTTGGCAGATCCACTAAAATGACAGGGTGTCTTATGACCCTGTTCCCCAGTTTAAATTTTAGCCAGGCAGTACCGTAAACTTTTAGAGACTCACCCCCAACTCCTATTAGGGAACCATCAAATTCTTTTATTTTAGGTTTGTGGGGTGTTAGCTCATTTAGCTGTGTGTAGTACCTGTGGGATAAGATAGTTGCCTGAGATCCGGTGTCAATTAATCCCATGATAGGGTTGGAGACTGAATCTTGCAGTTCAACCAATACAAAATACCTTCCTGCATTTTCTACCATTTCACACATAAAGTTGCCGTTATCATACATCTGTGGGCTTCGCCACGTGTTACCTGAGTTCGCCGTGTTTTCCGATGCAGAAGAAGTTTCATACCTACCGGCCTCTTCTATGACAGGGTTGGCTGGATTCTTGTGTACTGCATCTGTGGAAATAAGGTTAAGGAAGTGCTGCAAAGGAAGAGGTTTGTTAATTTTTCCCGGATGAGGTTGCCTGTCATCACAGCTAAATTGTCCGATTCCGGTCTGTGGGGAGAGAACATGATTAGTACCATTGACATTTATCATTACATCTTTTACATCTCTCCCGTCCCTCTCAGGTGATGCTGCAGTATTTATGACTGTACCTGTGGTGCACTGCTGACCACTGGTTGTTCCCCTAAAAAAGTATTGTTCGGTTGCTGAGTGGTAGAAGGTTGACTCATTTTAGCGAATTGTTCGCTCAACCGATTTAACTGGGTAAAAAGCATATCTCAAGGAAAACAGTTCCGGCTAACTGTAGGAAGACGCTCCAAACGAATGTAGGTAAATCAGCAAATACTTTATTGATGCACTGTGCACTAAAAACAAAAAGCGGACAATAGCAAATTGACCACTACAAAGGTCATATAGTGGTCACAAAAAGGCAGCAACAGCAGATGCGTTTCATGCGGGTCCTCCGCACTTGATCACTGCTTAACATAAGCAACTGCCTGCAGTCTATTTAAAGGGACATATAATTCAGAAATTAACATCACATGTTTATGCTTAATCAAGCTATTGATCATGTTCCTTTCTCCAAGAGAGGTGGGGACAGAGAATATTATTTAAGCAAAAAGGAGGTCAGATGGATTTTTTATCTCAACACCAGGACCCCTTTTGGTTTAAACGTTGAGGCTGATGTCAATCTTTTTGTTTAAATAATTTCAATAAAAATTGGGGAACCAGTGTTATGGAATTAAAATTAAAACTAAAATTAAAATAAAATAAAATAATATTACCAACATTAAATGGCATTTTATTAGCTCCCTTTCTACAAACAGTTGTCTATAAATATTACAAATAAAAAATTAACAACTAAAAATTGAGGATCTATCATTAAAATTTTACTAATTCTGTATTTTTCATTATCTATTTTTCTCCCCTTTCATGTTTTTTGTTTCTGTTTGTATAATAATGTATTTATATATTTTTTTGGGTACATTTCTTCCTGTGTCCTGTACATTTTCAGTCTGTGAATATGGGTACATCACTTTAAGACTCTACAACTGATTAAGCATAAACATGTGATGTTAATTTCTGAATTATATGTCCCTTTAAATAGACTGCAGGCAGTTGCTTATGTTAAGCAGTGATCAAGTGCGGAGGACCCGCATGAAACGCGTCTGCTGTTGCTGCCTTTTTGTGACCACTATATGACCTTTGTAGTGGTCATTTTGCTATTGTCCGCTTTTTGTTTTTAGTGCACAGTGCATCAATAAAGTACTTGCTGATTTACCTACATTCGTTTGGAGCGTCTTCCTACAGTTAGCCAGAACTGTTTTCCTTGCTGTATGTTTCTGTGGCGTCTGATACAGAGACGCACTTCCTGGCTCCTGTGGATGATCGTGGGGGAGTTGTTGGACCGGTGCACACGCTGAAGTAATGCCGAAGATACGCAGAAGAAGCCGGCATCTGAGCATTGTAGGGGTAAGCACCGCTTGCTGTGTATATTGATTTTGCTTTTCTGTTTCATTGCAGTTGCTCTCCTGTGTTCTCATGATATTGGGCTGAATACTTAGCGTTTTGTTTAAGGAGCTTTTTGTGACTTGTGCGGTGCTGAAGATACAACCCCAGGTACTACATTGAATGTTTACATATTGTTCATTTGGATTGTTATACATCAGTATTGGTGTTGCACTGTGCACTTTTGACTGGACTGGACTTTAGCTATGTCAGAGACACAGGATTGTTTTGTACTGAGAGACTTGGAAGCCACCTTATATCACTGTGATGAGGATTTGGATTACCTCTCTAATGATAATGAAAATACCATTGATAGCCTCTTTTTCCATATTGATGAGCTTCGCAGAAAAGATATAAAATTAGACCTGGACATTAAGGCTTTTCTACTGTACAAGAAATATCAGCGTATTCCAAGAGGCCTAAGGATAAGGAAATTTCCATCCTTCACAGTGAATGATTCTGACTTTATATTGAAGTGGAATAAGATTCTCAATGATTGTTCATTTGCTTTGATGGACCGCCTTATAGAATTTAAAAAACAACAGAGACAAGAACTTATCACTTTAATTAAAGCAATACAAACTGACCTACAAAACCTATAGACTGACCCTGTATTCAAAGAGTATGATACCAAATTTGAAGCTAATATGCTGAAGTTCTCCAAAGAACTGTGGGACTTTAAGAAAACCAAATTGTCTCGTGATAAAAGAGACTATGAATCAAACAGGGTGTATAGGTGGTCTGCAGCACCTCACAAAACTCAGGGTGATAAACGTACCTTTAATAAAAGAAATGAGAATAAATCAGCTAAGAAAATAAGATTTGCTGAGACAGAATATGATCAGGATACCACTAACCATGAGTCTAATGGGGAGGGAGCTGTAGAGGTCAGAACAACATCAGTATTAGATATTCCTAGTGTTGAGATGGAAGGGGCTTCAAAAAACAAAGGCCTAGATTTGGAGTTTGGCGGTAGCCGTGAAAACCAGCGTTAGAGGCTCCTAACGCTGGTTTTAGGCTACCTCCGGTATTTGGAGTCACTCAAAAAAGGGTCTAACGCTCACTTTTCAGCCGCGACTTTTCCATACCGCAGATCCCCTTACGTAAATTGCGTATCCTATCTTTTCAATGGGATTTTTCTAACTCCGGTATTTAGAGTCGTGTCTGAAGTGAGCGTTAGAAATCTAACGACAAAACTCCAGCCGCAGAAAAAAAGTCAGTAGTTAAGAGCTTTCTGATCGGAACAGCCAATAGAATGCGAGCTCAATCTGATTGGCTGATTGGATCAGAATATTCCTACCTTAATTCCGATTGGCTGATAGAATCCTATCAGCCAATCGGAATTCGAGGGACGCCATCTTGGATGACGTCCCTTAAAGGAACCGTCATTCTTCAGTTGGACGTCGCCGGATGAAAATGGGTCCGCGGTGGAGGTCTTCAAGATGGAGCCGGTCCTCATCGGATGAAGATAGAAGATGCTGCTTGGAAGATGATGGTTGCCGGTCCGGATCTACTCTTCTTCCCGGATAGGATGAAGACTTTGGACCCTCTTCTGGACTTCTTCAGTGGATGTCTAGCCCCCGCTTGGGTTGGATGAAGATATCGGAGCCAGGACGGATCGGTGTGATACCCGGTGAGGTGAAGACAAGGTAGGATGATCTTCAGGGGCTTAGTGTTAGGTTTATTTAAGGGGGGTTTGGGTTAGATTAGGGGTATGTGGGTGGTGGGTTGTAATGTTGGGGGGGGGGGGTATTGTATGTTTTTTTTTTACAGGCAAAAGAGCTGAACTTCTTGGGGCATGCCCCGCAAAGGGCCCTGTTCAGGGCTGGTAAGGTAAAAGAGCTTTGAACTTTAGTAATTTAGAATAGGGTAGGGCATTTTTTTATTTTGGGGGTCTTTGTTATTTTATTAGGGGGCTTAGAGTAGGTGTAATTAGTTTAAAATTGTTGTAAGATTTTCCTTATGTTTGTAAATATTTTTTTATTTTTTGTAACTTAGTTCTTTTTTATTTTGTGTACTTTAGTTAGTTTATTTCATTGTAGTTATTTGTAGATATTGTATTTAATTAATGTATTGATAGTGTAGTGTTGGGTTTAATTGTAGGTAATTGTAGATATTTTATTTAATTAATTTAATGATAGTGTAGTGTTAGGTTTAATTGTAACTTAGGTTAGGATTTATTTTACAGGTAATTTTGTTATTATTTTAACTAGGTAACTATTAAATAGTTCTTAACTATTTAATAGCTATTGTACCTGGTTAAAATAATTACAAAGTTACCTGTAAAATAAATATTAATCCTAAAATAGCTATAATATAATTATAATTTATATTGTAGCTATATTAGGGTTTATTTTACAGGTAAGTATTTAGCTTTAAATAGGAATAATTTATTTAATAAGAAATAATTAATTTCGTTAGATGTAAATTATATTTAACTTAGGGGGGTGTTAGTGTTAGGGTTAGACTTAGCTTTAGGGGTTAATACATTTATTAGAATAGCGGTGAGCTCCAGTCGGCAGATTAGGGGTTAATAATTGAAGTTAGGTGTCGGCGATGTTAGGGAGGGCAGATTAGGGGTTAATACTATTTATTATAGGGTTAGTGAGGCGGATTAGGGGTTAATAACTTTATTATAGTAGCGCTCAGGTCCGCTCGGCAGATTAGGGGTTAATAAGTGTAGGCAGGTGGAGGCGACGTTGTGGGGGGCAGATTAGGGGTTAATAAATATTAAATAGGGGTCGGCGATGTTAGGGCAGCAGATTAGGGGTACATAGGGATAATGTAAGTAGCGGCGGTTTACGGAGCGGCAGATTAGGGGTTAATAATAATATGCAGGTGTCAGCGATAGCGGGGGCGGCAGATTAGGGGTTAATAAGTGTAAGGCTAGGGGTGTTTAGACTCGGGGTACATGTTAGGGTGTTAGGTGCAGACGTAGGAATTGTTTCCGCATAGCAAACAATGGGGCTGCGTTAGGAGCTGAACGCGGCTTTTTTGCAGGTGTTAGGGTTTTTTTCAGCTCAAACAGCCCCATTGTTTCCTATGGGGGAATCGTGCACGAGCACGTTTTTGAGGCTGGCCGCGTCCGTAAGCAACTCTGGTATCGAGAGTTGAAGCTGCGTTAAATATGCTCTACGCTCCTTTTTTGGAGCCTAACGCAGCCTTTATGTGGACTCTCAATACCAGTTATTTTTATGGTGCGGCCAGAAAAAAGCCAGCGTTAGCTTTTCGGGTCGTTACCGACAAAACTCTAAATCTAGCCGAAAGTAGGCTTAGACGTCTGACCAAAAAGAAAAAAACAAGAAGGGGTAGTAGAGGAAGAAAAAGAAAAGAGAGTAAGGACATATCATATGAGAACAAATCGGACTCAGGTCCGCAAGTATGTTTAAAAAATGTAATCAATTTGTCACAATATGAACTTAATCAGTATGAAAGGGAGGTTTTGAGTAAGGGTTTGAATTTCTCTCCAACTGCCCACTTTAGCCTCTTCGACACCATCTTAGATGTAAACAATTTTGTGAGAAAACTCACATTGAAAAAACATTTTTTTGTTGAAGCTGGTGGTGTGGAGGAAACAGTGGGTACAGTTGATGATTTGGCTAGGTCTGGCTCTGATGGTGCATATAATACACTGAATTTTGGTGATCAATGTGCACTTACTGAGCTAATGCAATTGATGGATGATAATCTGGGAGATAATATCGCACAAGGGGATACACATCCTGAAGTAAGACTAAAAAGAAAAAGTAATTTTTACCCCATAAATACCAGGGGCAAAAATATAGATGTTTTTCAAAGAACAATTGAGAAGAAATTGATAACTTTGGCTTGTAAAGTTGAGTCTAATAGGAAGAAAAAATCAAATAGGTTTAACAAAAACCTCAGTGGCAATCATTTCAAGGCCTTGGCATCCCTAAAAGAAAACCACAACATAGTCATTAAGGCATCTGACAAAGGTGGGAATGTCGTTGTTATGGACAGGGAGTACTACCTTTTTGAGGCCAAACGACAACTTAGGGATGCTGAGGTTTATGAAAAACTGGACTCTGATCCTACGGTTGAGTTCGGAAGGAGATTGGAGAGGGTATTACTGTTGGGAAAACAAATAGGTTTGATAAAGGATTCTCAAATGGATTACCTACTGAAACAAAACCCAAGGGTACCCATCTTCTATTTCCTCCCGAAGTTACATAAGGATGAAGTCCATCCTCCTGGTAGACCCATCATATCAGGGGTGGGCTCTCTTTTGGAGCCCACCTCTGAGTTGGTGGATATATTTTTGCAAACCCCTTGTGGGTGATCTCACCAGTTACATCAAAGATTCCACACAAGTGTTGTGTGCCATGAAATCCATACAATGGAAACCATCTTATCGGTTTATATCAGTGGATGTATCATCACTGTATACATAGATCCCCCATCATTTGGGACTCCAATCTATTTCTCACATTCTGGACAGAATGTCGAATTATTCTGAAGATTACAAATATTTTCTTATTTGTGTCATTGAATTTCTACTCTCCCATAATTACTTTTTGTTTGAGGGATCTTACTATCTGCAGAGGCGTGGAACAGCCATGGGGGCCAAATTTGCCCCCTCCTACGCCAATCTCTATATGGGATGGTGGGAGCTGTTCCACGTCTATGCAGATAGTAACCCCTTTCGTCATCATATAGTTTACTTCGATCGCTATATTGATGACTTATTATTCATATGGGATGGAGATGAGAAATCAGCAATTTCCTTTTTTGACTATTTAAATTGTAATAATTCCAATCTGATCTTTATGGGGGTTCAGGATCTTCTAAGTATACAGTTTCTCGACATTGAGATAACAGCCGAGGGAGATAGCATTGTTACCAACTTGTATAGAAAACCCACTAGTGGGAATACAATCCTCAATTACAAGTCGTGTCATCCAAAACACGTTTTGAATGCTATTCCCAAAAGTCAGTTCATTCGGACAAAACGCATTTGTTCGAATGAATCTTTGTATCAACAACAAAGTAAAAAATTACATGATAGACTTCTTGAAAGAGAGTATAAGGACACCCTTTTACAAAGTACAAAGGAGATAGTCGATGCTATACCACGAGAGGACCTTCTCTTGTACAGGAAAGTTGAGAGAGAGGGAAAGGCTAAGGATGTATGTAAAAATATCATTTTTAGCACTCCATATAGTCTGGAGTTTAAACAAGTTTGTGATATCATCCGTGAAAGCCTCCTGATTCTCCATACTGACACAGTATTAGAGAAAGTGGTGGCAGAAGGTATAACATTTGTACCTAAAAAAGCTATGACCATAAGAGATTATGTAGCTCCCTCTTTCTTGCCAGTTAGGAAGACACAATCTTGGTTGAAACCTAGGATGGGTTTCTATAGATGTAGAGCTACCAGGTGTAAAACATGTGACTACGTGACTGAGGGGGATACTTTCATGTCCCATAGCACCAACAAAGAATATAAAATCAAATTTAGGCTAAACTGTTATTCCACACATATAGTCTATCTTATGACGTGTAAAGAATGTAAAATACAATATTTGGGGAAAACCAAGCGGGGGCTAAGAGATTGGGTGTTGGAGCACATCAGCGACATTGAGGACCCTGATGTGTTTACCTCTGTTGCCACCCATTTCAAATTTGAACATTTGGGAAACTCCAGCTTGGCTAATTTCCAAGCTATTGATCATGTTCCTTTCTCCAAGAGAGGTGGGGACAGAGAATATTATTTAAGCAAAAAGGAGGTCAGATGGATTTTTTATCTCAACACCAGGACCCCTCTTGGTTTAAACGTTGAGGCTGATGTCAATCTTTTTGTTTAAATAATTTAAATAAAAATTGGGGAACCAGTGTTATGGAATTAAAATTAAAACTAAAATTAAAATAAAATAAAATAATATTACCAACATTGAATGGCATTTTATTAGCTCCCTTTCTACAAACAGTTGTCTATAAATATTAAAAATTAACAACTAAAAATTGAGGATCTATCATTAAAATTTTACTAATTCTGTATTTTTCATTATCTATTTTCTCCCCTTTCATGTTTTTTGTTTCTGTTTGTATAATAATGTATTTATATATTTTTTTGGGTACATTTCTTCCTGTGTCCTGTACATTTTCAGTCTGTGAATATGGGTACATCACTTTAAGACTCTACAACTGATTAAGCATAAACATGTGATGTTAATTTCTGAATTATATGTCCCTTTAAATAGACTGCAGGCAGTTGCTTATGTTAAGCAGTGATCAAGTGCGGAGGACCCGCATGAAACGCGTCTGCTGTTGCTGCCTTTTTGTGACCACTATATGACCTTTGTAGTGGTCATTTTGCTATTGTCCGCTTTTTGTTTTTAGTGCACAGTGCATCAATAAAGTATTTGCTGATTTACCTACATTCGTTTGGAGCATCTTCCTACAGTTAGCCGGAACTGTTTTCCTTGCTGTATGTTTCTGTGGCGTCTGATACAGAGACGCACTTCCTGGCTCCTGTGGATGATTGTGGGGGAGTTGTTGGACCAGTGCACACGCAGAAGTAACGCCGAAGATACGCAGAAGAAGCCGGCATCTGAGCATTGTAGGGGTAAGCACCGCTTGCTGTGTATATTGTAAAAAGCATATCTACCTGATTGTACAAGTTACCTCTACCCCTGGGCCTATCTCTTGGTGCCCCATAATAATGATTCCTGGACCATTGGGTTCCCTCAGAATCAGGGCCGCTATTTCTATTCTGGCGTGGTTGCCCCTGGGGTTCAGCTTGTTCAGTATTAGTACTTTGGGGAGCATTATATACCTGGGGTGTCTGGTTACCCTGAGAATATCTTTGCCGTCTATTGTATCTACCCTTGCGCGGATACCAATTATTTGTTGAGTATTCTCTTTGTGAGTAATTATTCACCTGGTTATGTCCCCCACTTTGGTTATAGTCTCCCTGTGCCTCAACCTGTGTAGGGGAGGGGGCAGAGTTAAACCTCTGTGGAGATGGCCTGTTTTGACTGGCCACTTCCGCGTAGGTTTTCTGTTTAGACTCCAAATTGAGGGGGTTAGGTGACACCCTAGTTTCTGCTACAGTTTTGGGTTTTGACTCCTTTTTCACCCCCTGTTCACTGGATTGCTGAATAGAGTATAATTTTGTACTCTCTTTGATCAGCCATTCCAATGAGCAGTCCTCATCAAAATCTCTAGCTAAGTTAATTTTGATGGGTGTAGGCAGTGCTTCAAAAAATAAATTTACAAATTCTGAGCCATCAAATCTGGGATTATCTTCAGCCATACTATACACATTCTTCAATTCAGAAAGGAATTCGATTGGACTCTTATTCGCACTACATTTTAAACCATATACCGCTATTTTCGCGGCACTTTTAGTGCGATATTGCCGAATTCTTTTCTGCATTGTCATTTTATCCCACTCCAGGAATGAATATTCATATCCTTTAGTGAAGCAAAGAATTTGTGATGTTTACTGTCAAATACCCAAGGCAGAAATTCAGTTTTCAATTTCTCACTTGTAACATTCATTATAGCTAATGCATTTTCAAAAGCCTCTAAATGATCAATTACAGATTTTGTTCCCTTATTGGAGAATATAGGTACTGCGCATTGAATGAAGGTGACTATTTTATGGGAATCATATACTTTATCAGACTTATTTTGGGATTCTCTGTTAGAGTTTCCCTCCCCCGCACCAGCTGCGTTACAGCAGTTCTCTAGATTTACATCATGAGGTGATTGTCTAGTTGGGAAATCTATTTCTGACCCATTAGGTGTCATTTGTCTATACTGTTCCAAATATTTTTGTACCTCGTCCCTGACGCGTTCACTAAAGGAGTTAGCATTATCTGCATTATTCTCACTTTTAATGTAAGGGTTTTCATTATGGCGATATGACCTTTTTAAATCGCTTAATTCTCTCTGGCTTTGCGCAAGCTGTTTATTTAAATCTTGTATCTGTGCGAGTAAGTCTATGTTATGCTTATCTAAGGCGGTTAGGTTTTGGGCAAATTCATCCATTTTATTTTTGGCTATTTTTAAATCCTCTTCGCATCTGCATGAGGAACAAATACTACTCTCTAGCTCCCGTATTTTCAATTGTTTGTCTATGACACAAAACGACATTTCGTCAATAATGCATATTAAACGGGGCCAAGATTTTAGTATTAGTTTGTCTCGCTTTTTGGGAGTCTTGCATCTTGCATTCTTGGAAGAATTCATTCTCTTCATTCCACATATTATTATTAACGGTAATATTTTTAGCCCTAGTTTCAAGCATATCCATAAAATCATTTAATTCACCCGCAATATTAAACTTCCCTTTAATGTAACTTAAGATATCTTTCTTAAGGACCTGAGCTTTAGTAATGGGTATGGTGATGGGACCATTTTCATCGCTATGTATAAAATTAAATGAGTCACTTCTGGCTACAGACATTATTATATTGGTTTAGTATTTAGTTAAATTAAAAACGCTAATACAATTTTTGCCAATAAAAAGAGTGAAAAAAAAGTTATATTTAAAAAAAAATAGTATTAATTTTGAAATATGAAAAATTAATATTTCGAAATATGAAAAATTAATATTTTTGATTAACTTTGAAAATATGAAAAATGTATATTTTTGATTAATTTTTAAATATGAAAAATTAATATAATAATATTTCAAGATATTAATATCAATCTCGAAATATGAAAATCAATATTTCAACTTTTCAAAAATTATATCTTCAAAATATTAATATCGAAATATGAGACTTTTTCTCTCTTTTATAATAATTTCTATTTACCACAAATATATGATATCAATATGATGAATTTTAATAAATCTCAGCAAGTGCCTCCAATCATTATGTCAGTATATTTATGAAAATCTTAGTAGTGCTCTCCAAATAATATATCAGCTTATGGCAGGGTTATAACACAATACAAATAATAATTATCCTTAAAAATAGAAACCCTTAACCAACATGCATCTATTAGAAACCATACAATTAATATAAATACCTGAATTCTTTTATTTAGTTAATATCCATGAATATTTTGAGACATATTTGCAATACCAGAATATGACCAACTATTAAGATATGTTATCCTTCTTACAAAGCCCAGAAAAATGTATCTTTAAAACCAGCCTTTCATTCAGAGCTACATTTAAAATATTACAATGAGATCTAAAATAGCAGCTACAAACATTCAGCAATATGATTTATAGTTTAATTTTACCCTGTTAATACAATGAGGTTCCAAAATCTTTAACAGCTCAATACCCAAGCAACACAATTCTAACAGTGCTAATTTAAACAATAGGACAATCTATACTTCTATTAAAACATCAGAAATTGTATATATTATTTATGTAAAAACCCAATTCTGAGTTATAACTCTATAGTTGTATAGATAAAACAATTTAGCATCAAGGATATGTATTTAACAATATACAGACTGAATATAAACTACAATATAAAACTGCTCCCTTTAAGTCTTTCAACTATACTTTAAACTACAGCTATTATGCATATATCTGTGTTAAAATATTAATTGCAACCCTCTTTTTATATATATAAGTTACCGAAATTGATAGTTCCGTTACCAAGGATTCCTTGTTTCATCTCAGAAAATAAATAAGTACATTTTTGCAATCACTGAGAAAAGGGTAGATCAGCTTGCTCAGAATGAATGTATTTTGAATGCCCAGCAGTAGATCATTCAAGTCAGCAAAATTTGTGTCCTTGTTCTCCCTGCTGCATTTACTTAAATAAGTTTTTCACTCATTTATGAAACCATGGGAGTGGCCCTACGAGATCTGACCATCCCATTGGTTAGGTGGGATGTCTATTTGGATTGGCCCTCGGTCACCACGGACACGCATCCTTTTTTTTTTTTTTGAACAGCTAAATCCTTTAACTGCTATATTGGCCCTTAGCTGGCAGCAGACATACAACATAGCAATGCATTTAAACACATCTCTGAACAATTTTTTTTTTTTTTTAAATGTGTAATAACTGCCATAATTCCCTCATATTAATAAGTTCACAATATCAATCACAGATGTGTAGGATCACATTACCTCTCTGGTCATTTAGATATGAAACATGTGTCTAACATTATTTATATTGAATAATTTATATTGCTAACTATTCAATTTTTCCTATTAAACATATTATAATTTGTTAGCATTTATATTTCATTTAGCCTAACAGAAAATTTATATTTCAATATCAGATGTCAATATTTCATAGTCATATCACATCAAAGTAGCTTCCATATATCCATCTCACTATATTTCAAGAGATGTATTTAAAACTTTATAAACATTTATTTCACATTCATATGATATGACTTATTTCATCCCATGTATCGTCCTGTGTGTGTCATCTTTTAGTTCCACCTGGAAGACAGGAAAGCATGCTATATATACATATATGGGTTATTTGAATCATTTCAAATATATCTGAAACTATTGGCCTCATTCCCTTTGTAAAATGCATTTAATTTTACTTATGCTACATGGATTGTAAATGTTAATCTGTCTGCTCTCAGTAAATTTCAAAGTTACACCATAGCACATGTCTGTTGGCTAAGGCCTTCACTGGCCAACCCACATAGCATGGGGTTAATCCATGAGTAGTTGAAAAAGTCACAATACAACATATTTTCTGTTTAGCTAGCAATGCAGACGTGTATTTGATGTTTAGGAGCGATTAACACCTATGTGCATAAAAACTGTTTCCCTATGATTTTGACAAGCTTCAAGAGGGTATTCCAGACACCTCGTCCTCACTCATAGCATTGGGTACAGAGTGCTATGAAATTTGCACTTCCTAATTAAGAAGCAAATGTTTCCCTTTTGTTTCTTGGGACATGCTGTCTGTAGTTCAGCCTGGAGATGTATATTCACTTTGTGGGGGTTTCTGAGTCAAATCCTGACATCAAAATTGCAATCCTATTTCAAAGAATATCTGATAAAAATATGGTTTCATACATAAACACATTCCCCTGTTCTATTTACACACATATATATATATATATCCAAGCAGTTTCCAGATCAGCCCACCAAGAGACAGCAGCCTTGGTGCAGATATAAATAGCATATGTAACAGAGGTAAATGCACTCTCAGGACTTCCACAAATTTCTTTATTGGAACGTTTTCGGGGTTCACAACCCCTTCATCAGCATAAACTTACAAGCAAAACTCAAACAATTTATAGTGCTTCAACAAATCACTCACCAAACAGGTGTTGCTCCAAAGTGCGCCAAATATCGAGTGTGGAACGCATCTTGCGTTCCACAGTGCTAAAGCCTACCGGAAGTGATGTTATCTCACTTCCGGTTTCGCGGCTACATAGTATTAAGTATACAGGCTATTTTATAACAATTCCTCATACACTATGTCGTCTAAATGTGTATTAAACAAGAGGTGACACAAACTGAAATATATTTGAAAAACTTCATTAGATCGCCGTAATGCTATTCCTAATCGGCTGATCAAGTGCCATTGTGTATACAAATCTCCATGGCAACTGTAGCCATGGTTATGATAAACAAGCATTAATCGTGTCTTAACACTGTAATCAGTTTCATAGTGCAGCCCACTAACATCTCATATTGTGACAGAAAGTGATAATCATACTTAATCACATATAAGTGTTATTTAAAAGCAATATTATATATACACAGATAAGTACAGGAAAAAATGTATATACAAAAAGTGGGGATTTTTGCTGAACTTGTTATCAATTGATGAAATGATGTTAAATGACTTTAGAAATTCAATTGGCACTTTTCCTGGCTGTGCGCCTTCAGTACCTATTTCTGATGTTGTATAAATTGGTAATGTATTGGGACCAATTGGGAGAAAAATTATTTCACATCACCAAAATGGTATATATATGTACCCAAATACTTCTGTACTGCATTTATGGCCACATACTACAAAGCCCACTAAAGATATTCACCTAATTTAGCAGTGAAATATCAAAGAGATTAACAAGCATGTATAGAGAGGGAAGTACGTGCTTCTATCTACAATCAACCTCCAAAGGTGGAGGTATATCCCATTGTATCTCTGGGAGGTGCCTTATTATATCATATCGGACAATATGGAGTGATGTGTAGGTATAGATATTGTATACATCTGGTATAAATTCATCATTATCACACTTATAGACAAAGATAGATTTGACCAACTTATAAAAAACCAAGTATGATCAAACAAAGATTGTCCATCTTGTTACTCCCTCACATTCAGAGGTAATTCAATGGCTTCCCAATTCAAGGTCTAAGGTGCATAGGTAGGTAATTATGCCTCAGGGACCAGGCTTCCACAACCCAGATGAGGGCAATCACCCCCATTAGGGTGTGTCGTAAGCGACCAGCCTTCATTACTCGTGAGAGCAATGGGGCTGGAAGCTACACGTAGCCACAATGGCCCTGGGTTATACCCCAAGTGTGTAGCACTGCCTTGTGGGATCAAATAAGATTTTTAAAATCTGGGGTGGTGTTTAATCCGCCAGGATGGATAGTTCCAAGTTTGAAGATCCACTGAGCTTCACGTTTAAGCAGTATCTTGCTCCTGTCCCCTCCCCGATCCAATGGGGGTATGTGGTCAATGAGGATGTAGCGTGTCGAGGAAACAGAGTGGCCTTGCTTGGCACAGTGGCATGCCACAGGTTGTTCGGACTCTCCCTGTTTCAGTGCAGATCTTATTGCATGCCTGTGGTTTGCCATTCTTTCACGTGACGTGCCTGTGGTTTTACCCACATAGAAGCACGAGCATGGGCAAAAAAGGAGGTATACTACATGTGTAGTAGTACACATAATGGAATGTTTAATCACATATCTCTTATTTGTATGTGGGTGATGAAAGGTTTTGGTACTGACCAGGCCGTTGCATGTTGTGCAACCTAAGCACCTATATGATCCTTTGATATTGATTTTAGCCCCAGTGGTGTAACTAGATTTCTGATCTGTTCGCATTAAGAGGTCCTTAATGTTAGTACCCCTCCTGAATCCCACCATAGGCCAAAAGTGAACAACGCCTCTCCCCATTTCTATGAGCTAAAAAATAAACAAACAGAAAAAACATTATTAGGATTAAACATTTACCTGTTACAAAATTCTATGACCTTTTGTAACAGGTTAATGTTTAATCCTAATAAGGGTATGTTTTTTCTGTTTGTTTATTTTTTAGCTCATAGAAATGGGGAGAGGCGTTGTTCACTTTTGGCCTATGAGAGCAGGAGGGGAGTGGTGACAGTTGTTATGATAATATTAGCATTCAGCTGCGATCTGATCGCAAGGGTTATATTTCTATATTTTTTTGTGGCGGTTAAGCAACACCCTGTGTTAGATGCACTGTTATGTTACAGCATCAGAAACAACTTGATTTTACGAGTTGATGACCCTTATAGTCACAGTTCATAATATTGATGTGACTGCGGACTAGAACCTATCAATGGTGAGGGGTGTTTCCTGGAAGGTGTGGAAAAATCCATTCTGTGCACTTTGAAGGAGGGGTGAATCTCTGTTATACAATATTAGAATCTGCACTAATATGCTGTTATAAATTGATTGTTATGATTAGAGTTCACTTTGATATATGTTTATTACACTCATATAGTTAATTATGTTTCATATACAGCACCACACAGTTACAATTACACTTTATAAATTATCACTGTTCCATACCTTATTTTGGTTTGGTCTTTATTTTTGCACACGCTTACCTGGGATTGCTAGCAACATAGGGGAGGGTCTGATGGGCCTATTTAAGTTTGTTTGTTGCACTGTTTGTCTGTCAGAAGAAGGGACAGGTTTGGTCCCGAAACGTCACTACCACAATAAATTTTGATTCTGTTGTCAAAAGTCCAGAGAGTGCTTTAAATCATTCATCTATTATATACTCCTGAGAGCACCCTGGCAGCTGGGGAGAGTTGGTGAGAGTGCAGATACTGAACTTTACTACACTATATATATATATATATATAATATACTACTACTAAAGCCCGTGTACACGGGCCATTTTTTGCAGTACATCGGTCCCACCCCTTGCACTCTCCCCCCTCTCTTTTGCTCTCTCTTCCCCCCTCTCTTTTGCTTTCTCTCCCCCCTCTCCTTTGCTCTCTCTCTCCCCTCTTTTGCTCTCTCTCTCCCCTCTTTGGCTCTCTCCCTCCTTTCTTTTGCTCTCTCTCCCCCCTCTTTTGTTCTCTCCCCCCCTCTTTGGCTCTCTCCCCCCCCCTCTTTGGCTCTCTCTCCCCCCCCCCCCCCCTTTGGCTCTCTCCCCTCTTTTGCTCTCTCTCCTCTTTGGCTCTCTCTCTCCCCCCTCTTTGGCTCTCTCCCTCCTTTGGCTCTCTCCCCCCCTTTGGCTCTCTCCCCCCCTTTGGCTCTCCCCCCCCCTTTGGCTCTCTCCCCCCCCTTTGGCTCTCTCCCCCCCCTTTGGCTCTCTCCCCCCCCTTTGGCTCTCTCCCCCCCTTTGGCTCTCTCCCTCCCTCTTTGGCTCCCCCCCCTCTTTGGCTCTGCCCCCCCCTCTTTGGCTCTGCCCCCCCCCCCTCTTTGGCTCTCTCTCCCCCCTCTTTGTCTCTCTCCCCTCTTTTGCTCTCCTCTTTGGCTCTCTTTCCTCTTTGGCTCTCTCTCTCCCCCCTCTTTGGCTCTCCCCCCCTTTAGCTCTCTCCCCCCCCTTTGGCTCTCTCCCCCCCTCTTTGGCTCTCTCCCCCCCCCCCCCCCTTTGGCTCTCTCCCCCCCTCTTTGGCTCTCTCCCCCCCTCTTTGGCTCTCTCCCCCCCCTCTTTGGCTCTCCTCCCCCTCTTTGGCTCTCTCTCCCCCCTCTTTGGCTCTCTCTCCCCCCTCTTTGGCTCTCTCTCCCCCCTCTTTGGCTCTCTCTCCCCCCTCTTTGGCTCTCTCTCCTTTTTGGCTCTTTTCCTCTTTGGCTCTCTCTCTCCCCCCTCATTGGCTCTCCCCCCCCTTCTCTTTGGCTCTCCCCCCCTTCTCTTTGGCTCTCCCCCCCTTCTCTTTGTCTCCCCCCCCCTTCTCTTTGGCTCTCCCCCCCTCCCTTCTCTTTGGCTCTCCCCCCCATCTCTTTGGCTCCCCCCCTTCTCTTTGGCTCTCTCCCCCCCCTTCTCTTTGGCTCTCCCCCCCCTTCTCTTTGGCTCTCCCCCCCTTCTCTTTGGCTCTCCCACCCCTTCTCTTTGGCTCTCCCCCCCTTCTCTTTGGCTCCCCCCTTCTCTTTGGCTCCCCCCCCTTCTCTTTGGCTCCCCCCCCCTTCTCTTTGGCTCCCCCCCCCTTCTCTTTGGCTCCCCCCCTTCTCTTTGACTCTCCCCCCCTCTCTTTGGCTCTCCCCCCCCTTCTCTTTGGCTCTCCCCCCCTTCTCTTTGGCTCTCTCCCCCCCCCTTTGGCTCTCTCCCCCCCCTTTGGCTCTCCCCCTCTTTGGCTCTCTCCCCCCCTCTTTGGCTCTCTCCCCCCCTCTTTGGCTCTCTCCCCCCCTCTTTGGCTCTCCCCCCCCCCTCTTTGGCTCTCCCCCCCCTCTTTGGCTCTCCCCCCCCTCTTTGGCTCTCTCTCCCCCCTCTTTGGCTCTCTCTCCCCCCTCTTTGGCTCTCTCTCCCCCCTCTTTGGCTCTCTCTCCTTTTTGGCTCTTTTTCCTCTTTGGCTCTCTCTCTCCCCCCTCATTGGCTCTCCCCCCCCCTTCTCTTTGGCTCTCCCCCCCTTCTCTTTGGCTCTCCCCCCCTTCTCTTTGTCTCCCCCCCCTTCTCTTTGGCTCTCCCCCTCCCTTCTCTTTGGCTCTCCCCCTCCCTTCTCTTTGGCTCTCCCCCCCCCCATCTCTTTGGCTCCCCCCCCTTCTCTTTGGCTCTCCCCCCCCCTTCTCTTTGGCTCTCCCCCCCCCTTCTCTTTGGCTCTCCCCCCCTTCTCTTTGGCTCTCCCACCCCTTCTCTTTGGCTCTCCCCCCCCTTCTCTTTGGCTCCCCCCCTTCTCTTTGGCTCCCCCCCCTTCTCTTTGGCTCCCCCCCTTCTCTTTGGCTCTCCCCCCCCCCTTCTCTTTGGCTCCCCCCCCTTCTCTTTGACTCTCCCCCCCCCTCTCTTTGGCTCTCCCCCCCCTTCTCTTTGGCTCTCCCCCCCCCTTCTCTTTGGCTCTCCCCCCCCCCCTTCTCTTTGGCTCTCCCCCCCCCCTTCTCTTTGGCTCTCCCCCCCCCCTTCTCTTTGGCTCTCCCCCCCCCCTTCTCTTTGGCTCTCCCCCCTCTTCTCTTTGGCTCTCCCCCCCTTCTCTTTGGCTCTCCCCCCCTTCTCTTGTGCTCTCCCCCCCCCCTTGGCTCTCTCCCCCCCTCTTTGGCCCGTCTCCCCCCCCCCTCTCCTGCTCCCTCTCTGGCTCTGTCTTCACATCGCGGGACCCCGCACGGCCACGCCCCATCGCGGCGACACCCGCCCGGCCACGCCCCTCGCGACGCCTGGCCACGCCCACATCGCAAAGCTCCCGTCGGCCACAAACAGCTGTGAGGTCTGGGGAGCGCGTGTCCGCTTCTCACGCAGCAGACCTCACAGCTGTTGAGTAGCTTACCTCGCGCTCCCCAGACCTCACAGCTGTTTGTGTACCTCGCGCTCCCTATCTCAAGGCCAAGTGTTTGTCTCTACTGCGCATGACGGCTTCAGACAAACACTTGGCCTTTTATAATATAGGATATGTCATTTATCTGTAGCCTGACAACGTGCAGTGAGGAGCCAATGTGCCGCCAAAGCCGCCAATGGGAATAGTTTCAGTTCCCACTGAGCTGCACCAATAGGTTAAGATGATCTGTGACATACTAGGTATAAATCAATCAACCATGTGATATGCATAGCAAGCAGGCAGAAAGTCGGAAACCAAAAAAATTTTAAATTAAAAAAAAAATTATTAAAAAAAAATTGTGCTGAAGCAGGGACCCACCTACACACTGCTGCCGACACACTAATGTGTCACAACACACAGTTTGGAAAGCACTGCAATAGAGTGACAAAACTCACATTAAACGTGACAAAAAATCTGCAAAAATTGTGTCTATAATAACTTGCACAAAGAGGACATGTGAAAGCTTCA